>NW_025814845.1:54562500-55092500 GCF_022079265.1 Lynx rufus
CAGAGTTTATTTAATAACTATAATTTATTTTTATGTAAACCAACAATGGAATCTGTAAAAATATTTGGGTTCTTATTTTGAAAAATTAAGACTCTTTTTAGAAGCATGGTTAAGGACTGATTTACACATTTTATTTTAACATGAATTTTGTTCTACTGTAATAGAGAATCACACTTCCTAAAATCTGTCTTAGGCAAGAGTAGACACTGGGTTAGCATATTTTAGGGTGTAACAGTCTTAATGTGTATGTATTTTGCATGAAGCTCAGAGATAACCAATATTGTTAAATATTTATTGAGTATCTCTTGGGTTGCTGATTGTGTATTTGTTTTGAAGACAGACACTATTGAAGAGACAAAGTAAATGATTGTCAGTATGACTTGTGCTCTATATAAAATTCTCACATTCATCATAGTAAGTCACCCTTGTACTTAGCGTAGTTCTTTTCACTGCATGTTCTTTTTATCTGTGAACCATCATGCATACCTTTCCCTTTCTGTCTTTGGAAATCCCCCTCCTTATTCACATGCTTTTTTCTTCTTTCAGTGAAGTCTCAGCTTTTTTTGTTTTTAATTTTATGTTTGTTATTTTACAGAGAATGAGAGACAGAGCCTTGAGTGGGGGAGGGGCAGAGAGCGAGGGAGACGCAGAATCTGAAGCAGGCTCCAGGCTCTGAGTTGTTAGCACAGAGCCCGACATGGGGCTCGACCTCATGGACCTTGAGATAATGATCTGAGCTGAGCTGAAGTCAGATGCTTAATTGACTGAGCCACCCAGGTGCCCCAACAACTACCAGGTCTCAGCTTTTTAATCATCTTAAATGCTTCGTGCTTACTCCCATCTTTGGAGTTGGTTATGTGCCTTTACCAACTTTAGGTCACTGTCACTGAGGTTTATTTTTGTTCCATAGTTGATAATAAATTCATTGAAAAAGGAAGAGTAAACATGTCCATTCATTTTACAGCTCCTTTATGTGGCCGGTGTCTAAATATTCCTAGTTATTACTTTGACTAAATCTTTGACTATATAATAGGGGAAACAAAGGGTAAGACTATTGCTAAGGATTATCCCTCCAAAAATGCCAAATTCAGCTTTTTCAGTCTTTGCATTTGAAAATTTGTTGTTCTGTTTCTCAAAGGAAAGATGAGATCAAAAGTGACGGAATGAATAGTACATTAGCAGATCATTTAATATAACGGCACTGTCTTGTATTTCCGAGTATTTTTGTAAAGCAGAAGAGCAAAATTCAGTTCCACTATCCATGGATGTGTCTTGTAATCTCTTCAGTCTTCCGGTTGTTATTATTTGTCAGCCAGATGGGAAAGCTGTCAGAGGGTAAAGGGGGATTTGATCAGATGGAATTCGAGCTGAGCACAGAATCTAGGTCTTACAATTCTGATTCCAGAATTGAATCACTCATGATGAAACATGACTCCATCCATGATTACTGTTTATTTAGGGTCATGTTGTCTCAAGAAGTAAATTCCTGTGATATCACTAGACAGGAGAGCGTGTACAGAACCCCATCTGATCAATGAATGCTCCCTAAGCTATAAAGATCCGTTTCCCCTGAAGTTTTGAGAACCAGCTGCTACAGACACTTTACTGATCACTTGAGGGAATTTTGCCAATATATCAGCAAGGCTTAGAGGGTCTTTAGAATCTTATTGATAAGAATCCTTCCTAAAATTTTTTGAGAACACTTCCCCATCATGCCCCCAAACAACAGTACTTCTTAAGTTCATTTTCACATTATTAGACAACTTTAGTATTTATATTTAATATTTGCCTTGACCTTTAGATCCTACTGACTTGGTAACTTGACCATGATTCTTCCTTCTGGTCCCTTTAGGTTTGCTGTTTATATTTGGTGGCTTTGGCATGTGTACTTTGGCTTTCTCTTATGGATTTTGGCTTTTCTTGCCTTTCAGGCCCAGAGTACCTTCTATTACCTTACTAGAAGTTTCCTGTCTCATTCTTCATAACCAAATCCCAATGATCCCCGCTTGCTAGCAGCTTTTTCCCACATAAGGAAGGCAGCAGAGGGATTTGGACAGTTTTCAGATGAATGTCTAATCTCTGCTTTAGAAGGATACTAAAGCATTTTATAAGCAGAGTTCTAGGAAAGACAGATTTCAGCTTATATAGTTCTTAAAGAGTGTGATAAATTGACAAATGTTATTTCTAAACCAGATTAAACTAATTTGTGATTGATCTAAAGAAAGAGTTGTCTGGGAAGACAAAGGAACTCTTAAGTTTTATGATTGATATTTAATTAATTGGAAATTCTACACCCAGTTAAGGAATAGCTATACCTTACACAGTCCACCATAAGCTTTAGAAGTGACAAAGTTCTTTGCCTGTCCTTTCTGAACAGGAAGCTGTTAATAATGAATCTCTTTTGAAGTGGCTCTCATTTACTTCCCCGATGAACCGAGGTTATCTTTAGATGACTCAAAGTGTTATGCACAGGTTTTTTTTTAATAAAGGATAAAGAAATGTTGGATGGGAAAATTATAGTAAAACTTCAACTATAAATTGCATTGAAGAGGGTGATTCCCTTACTTTTATTGATATTACTCTGTGAAGTACGGAGATTGTTCATAGCACACCTTCAGAGGAAATCAGAGACCCTAACCAGCCCACATACACACTCTGATCTGTGTTGGTCATCAGCTTTGTGTGGTTTAGCTATGTGGGTAGTTGAAAAGGAAGTTCACTGATCTAACAAATGATGTTCCTCTATTCTAAAATACAGTTCTAGAAACTAATCTGATTCCATTTTATTATTTACTGAAAATGGATTTAGCAAATGCCTGTTGATATTTTGGAAAAGTACTTAATGAAATAGCATGAAAACTTAGTTGTTTATGTTCATTAGGCTCTTGTTATTCCTGTGCCATTTTTGAAGTAGTTGAACTCAAGTTTTACAAGTAGGCTTCTAGATTCTGGTGTAGTTTTGAGGTCATTGCTGGCTAATGGACGTATGTGTTGCTGGTTGGCTTTCCTAATGCAGTCTTTCGGGCAGATAAAACAAGGTAAATGAAGAATTATGTTGTCTGAGAACACTAAAACTATAAATGTCAAGTGGATAGTGTTGGAGGACCTGTTAAATAATTTTTTTCTTCACTGAGAATGTAATTAAGAGAGATTGGGGCTCACTGCCACTAATTTTGGATCCTCAGCCCAGAGCAGACTTGTATAAGGCAGAAACGCTCATTGGAGAATCTTATTGACATTTCTGTATTATGTTCAGAGTTCTGTCAGAATCCTTAGACCATTGATATATCTGTGAGAAATGTGACCATTTTTTCTTTAGAAAGAACCAGGGCCTATGTAATGTTTCCTTGATTGCTGCATTCCCCTCTCTCCCCTTTTAAAATGGGATTTTATTTTGAATCACATTTTCTCAATATTGCTATCCAGGAAAGATGGGTAGAATTTTTTGGCAATGTAGGGGTGAAGTCAGAAATTCTGAAGATTCTTTAAAGCTTGGTGCCTTTATCCTTTTATGCATTTTGAAAGACAGTCTGCAGGAGGGGAGGATGTCTTCTTGGCTTGTGGAGGCCTCTAATGGCAGCATTAGCGTGGTGGTTGTGACACTAATTTTGGAACAATAAATTTAGCTACTTTGTATAGAAAGTAGCTGCACTTGAGCAAATCTGTAGAGTTTATTTTGGGAATCTTGAAGATTTCCTAATGTTGATGAAAATTGAGTCTGACTTTAGAAACCTCAGGGTATAAATTGTGCTGATAATTGTTCTGAGTTGAACCTGGAGAAACTGCTGATGTGTTCACTCTTAAGCGGAGTGATTCATCATGTAAACCTTATCGTGGACAGTTCTGGCAGAGCAAAGAGAAGTGGAGGAGTAGGGAGTAAGAAATTAAAGGAAAATGGAGATGAGAGCTGTGACATGCATTAGGAACTTTTAGGTCTTTTAGGAATAGGTTGCTGGGTGGCCATATTCTTTACCATCTTAATTAATGGGTGAGTTACTATGTACAGAAAGCATCTTACCTTCCTGTGCTACTTGCGTGAAGCCCCTCTCCTCATCTCCATTCTTCTGTGTCCATGGGATTATTTTTAGATAAGTATGGCTGCTAGCTTTCAGAACCATGGCCAGTCCTGTTACATGGTTCAGAATTGGCTGTTGGAATCTGTAGGCCGCAATAAAGGCATTGCTGGCACGTTGTGTTTGTTTTGGACATTTAAGAAAGATAATCGAGATTCTGTAGTTTCAAGTATGGTAGAGAAGTGTTTGGCTCTAATTTGACATGACTGTCCTCAAGTTAGCAATTAAAGATACCTTAATTGGTTTATTTGCCTTATAATAATGACATTAATGTTAATTTTAGAAAATTTGTTAATTACACAGAAGCAAAATGAGTAAAATAAGAATCCTCTATAATCCCATCATCCAGGGATAATAATTGTTGACATTTGGTGTATATTGTTCTGGTGTTTTTTTTTTCTGTATGCACTATATAAAACAGTAAGCCTTTGGGTGGAGAGTGCTAGAAACCCAATTATAACTGGGATAGACAGGCAAGAATTTGTGAAGAATTTATTGATTGACTGAAAGAAAGTCTGGGTATAGCCAGGTCTTTGGGGAAAATGATTTGATCTGAACAAAAGACTAGAAAAAAAGCTAAACACAAGAGCCAGAAGTTCATTTTTATTCAGATCCATAAGGCATTAGGTAACTTGTAATTTTAATACCCTGGTTGGTAAACGTGGGTAGATGCACGTGGTCATAGGAATTCCTCTTCCTTACTTGAGTACGTCCTTTTCTCTTCTTCTGGAAATTTCCTGATATATGGTGTGTGTCAAAAGATAATTTAGGACTCAAGCAGGGGCAGAACAACATCCTGAACTCTGTACTGACTTACCAAATCCTTATCATCTTGTCTGTCATGGTATTTCATCTAGACTTCTTGGTCACCTGCCTTTTTTTTTTTTTAACCACTGTGTTGCTTTGGTGCCTCAGGGATCACATCCTGGGGGACTTTGGGAACTGAATTCCTTGGCAGGGTATTGACATTGCCACACTGGTGCCCTGGAGACAGTGTCTTTAATGTGGTACCTTTCCAGGTGCTTTTGCAGACAGAGGACATCAACGGTGGGGCGGGAGCCAAAAGTAGTATGTGTGAAATATCCCTTGCAGACCCAACAAATACTTGGCAGGTGGATTTATTAGTGGGCATGCATTCTTGTAATATGCAGCTGGGGCAGAGTCAATGAAATTGGTTTCTCTGAGCCTGTCTTCCCCCAAAAGGCTCATGAATACCATGCAAACTTGGCTTAAATGAAATAAGGAAAATGATATTGTGGAAATGATATTGTGGAAAAGATATTGTGGAAAGAAACACCCAGAAACAAGTCAAAAAGTTGAGTTTCACCATTAGTTAGTTTAGTTATTATATTAATCCATGACAGCTGCCATAACAAAATGCCACAGACTGGATGGCTTAAACAATAGGAACTTATTTCTCACACTTCTAGAGGCTGAAAGTCCAAGATCAAGGTGCTAGGTGATTTGATTCCCTGATGAAGTACCTGGCTTGTGGGTGGCAGCCTTATCACTGTGTCCTCACAGGGTAGAAAAAGGAAGCAAGGTCTCTGGTATCTCTTCGTATAAGAGCACTAATCCCATCATGAGGGCCCCACCCTCATAACCTCCTCTAAACCTAGTTACCTCCCAAAGCCCCATCTCCAAATTCTATCATAATGGGGGTTAGGATTTCAGTCCATAAATTTTTGGGGACACAATTCGGTCCATAACAGTTACTTGGTTTAGGTCACTTTTGAGGCTGCCAAAACCCCAAAATGACTGATTTGAATTTTATGTTTTTCTGGTAGAGATTCTTGAAATATTGAAATAATATTAATAATATAATTAATATAATTGGAATAGTTAATAAAAGACTTGGCAGACCAAAAAGTCTGGAATTTCATACATAAAATTTATTTGACTGCTAAGACCATCGCTGAGACTAATTCTTTGTAAATGGCTTAGCACTACATTTAATACTACTGACAGGGAGCCTAGTTCTCATTTTTTCCAACCCACTATGTTGGCAGAAATTATAAAGGAGGAAGACAGGATAAGTTGGGGGATGTATGGGTTACCACCTTTTTGTCCTAAAGAATTTTGGGTATCTTATATTTATGACTTGGGTCGTGATAACATTTTATAATGTAAACTCTAGGTAAGTTATTTTTCTCAATATTTTGAAAAAGAAAGGCTAAGGACACAGCTGTTTTCCAAAAATGTCTCAGCAAACTCTAGTTCTTAATCGCCTTTTGCTAGCTGAAATGGAACTTACTCTGCTTCTAAATCACATAGTTTGGTAGTGTTCTGAAATCCAGGCTCCTCGCACCATTGACTTTCTATAGCTGAATAATAATGTCATGGCACATTAAGGATAATTGTGATAATTGACAGTTTTTCATGTGTGGGAGTTTATTAATACATGGATACCTAAGTATTTAAAAAAATTATTCATCTCAATAAATGCTATTTGGCTGTTTCAATTTCTTAGCTAATTTGAAACAGAAAAAGTAACCATCTAATTTACCTGTCTAGAGCCTGCCAGCATGTAAATCAATAGTCATTTTCTGGATTTGTTGGGGTGGAGGTATGTGAAGGCATGGAGAAAGTCTAGATGCCTTGTATAGATCACTCCAAGAAAACCTGGATTCTATAAAAACAGGTTCTTCAATGCAATTAATTTGAAGATGCTAATATGTGGATGGCTTATATGAATTAGTTCCACTCTGACCTGTTAAAATGGAATCACAGACATATATATCAGGACACTTTTGGTTGCAAGTGCCCCCCAAAAAATGGTCTCAGATTACTTTAAGGTAAAAGGGAGTTGTCCTGTAAGATGTCTTTAGGCATGGCTGAATCTAGGTGCTTAAATAATGGCACCAGTAACCTGTCTCTGTCTTGGTTCTGAGTTCTTCCATGTTTATTTTATTCTCAGGCAGACTCTTCCCTTAGAGTTGCAAGATGGTCATCCCCACTCAAAGTGTTTATTGCCATTATAGGCACCTTAGCATAAAGTGAAAATTTATTTCCTGGAAATTCCAACAAAAGGCTGCCACTTATTTACTCTGATTGTCCTGGATTAGGTAAAGTGTCCAGTCAAAAATTAATTGCTGTGGCTAAGATTTGTGACATTCTCATTCTCCAGACCTGGGTCACAGGGAGTGATTCATCCTCATTGAACTTCTAAGTATAAAAATGGTTGTTCAAAGGCAAGTGGGATGCTGTTATCAGAAAAAGAGATTAAGGGTACTGAATGGGCAAAAGTAACCGATAGCCACTACAATGCATGTGTGTATTTTAAAGATTTATTTGTATATGTAGCTTTAGTTAGCGATTTCTCAGTTCTTACAGTTAGGGATGTGGAATTGAAGTTTGAGGATTTTATATATACGTTTAAGTGTATTTTTAGATTATTACTATGGTCTAATAATTAGATAAATTGTGGAAGTTTTAGCAGCCGTGGTGTTGACCTACAAACTTTTAACTCTGAATGGAGAGAAATATAATATGATAATTATGTAAGCCAGTTGGTGATATAGCACATTGATAACTCAAAGAAATAAAAAGTAATTTCTTTTTATTACTTTGGTTTGAGAGCTAAGACTTTACCAGATGGTGAATTTTGCCAAGGAGAAAATACAAAATCAATAGGTCTTCATTTAACCTGCAGAAGGGAGTTTGCATGTAAACTTGTCATGCTCAGTATGAATTGTTCATTATCATCATTATTTCTATTAAAAAAATTTTTTTTGGTAGCCTGTAGGGTGGCCACAGTGGGATGTTTTCCAGACCAAAAACAAAAGGGCACATTCACAAACTGCCTTTTGGTGGATAATGAACCAAATGTTCAGTTAATTTACTTTAGGACTATTTCATATGCCATTATGATTTCTGCCTCTTCTGAAATTCAGTATATTTACTATCTGTACTGTTCATGTAGCACTTTTTTAAAAAAATGAGATCATCTTTTAGAGAATGGTGGCTAAAAAGTGGGCTTGGAAATAACACAGGCGGGGTTGAGGTTATATCACTTACTAGTTGTGTGATCTTGGGGAAGTCCCTTAGTCTCTTAAATACTCAGTTTCCCTGCCTGTAATATGAGTAATACAAGACACTGATAACAGCAGATAATTCATATTTTTGTGTAAAATAAAAGAGATAATAACTGAAGGACACTTAACACAGTGCCTGGTACAATTTAACCATTCAAAAATGTTAGTAACTGCATATTACATTCTTAATGATAGCATTTTCCCCATTGTTCCCCAAGGTTAGGGACCTTATCTCAAAAATATTTTGTATACTCTCAACAAATAACGTAGTGTCTCATACACTAAAAACTAATAAATATTAAGTTATCAAATGAGAATGTAAAACTATATTTTAATTATTGCTAAGCCTCAGGGAAGCAGAGGAAAGGAGCAAAGAAAGAAAGTGGTTTTTTTTTGTCAGAAACTGGGGCAGAATATATATTGTTTATTCTTCCATTCATTTTCTTATTCATATATCCATTCTCTCTCTCTCTCTCTCTCTTTTTTTTTTTTTTTTTTTTTTTTTTTGTATAACTTGACTGTGCACAAGGTGGGCACCAAGAATAGCTTAGGTGAGTGAAGAAGCAGGTGGTTGGCTTGGTAGAGGTGCAAAGACCAAGGACAGCAATGGATAACACACAAAGTGGTGGATAGTAAATATCTTAATAGAAGTGCAGATTAAATGTTGTGGTCCCTCAGGGTAGGAAGAGATTACATTTACCAGAGGAAAATAGCTTGGTCGAAGTGTTCATTCTTTTATTTGCAGCTTACTCAGTAGGAAATGGTGACTGTATTTTGGTCCCTGTGCAAGCTACTGCAAAGATGGATTAAGGGGAGGGTGGAAGAAGGACAGCTTCTAAAACTGAGGTATTTTCCATGTCAAAGCTCTTAATGGAGGCTTCCTTTTGCAGATGGTTATGTCTTCATGTACTTGAAAATGTCCAGGGTTTATTCATCCATATCTAACTCATTAATATTTCAAGTGATGATTAAGTACATGGAACTGTGTTGGTCTTTAAGGAAAGTACATAGACAAAACTCTGTCTTCCAGGAGCTTGGTGATTAGTTTTGAGAGAGGTCACATCAACAAAAGTTTGGTAATAATGGCCAGGATATATATTTGTTGGTGCCCAAATGATAATTCAGGCAAAGTCTTTGTTATGGTTTGAATAAAGGAGAGATTCATGTTTCTGTGAATGGTTAATATAAGTTATTAGAAAAGATAGAATTTTCAGCTGGGCCTTGGAAATTGAGTCAGAGTTAGATAGAGAGGAGAGAAAAGACTATAAATAGACAGGAAAAATGAAAAAAAAGATCTGAAGATGAGCAGGTATATTCTTTTCTCCCTTCCTTCCTTCCTTCCTTCCTTCCTTCCTTCCTTCCTTCCTTCCTTCCTTCCATTGTTTCTTTACTGATCAACAGCTGGGCTGCTTCCAAGCTAAAAAAAAAAATGGTGCCACAAATACTCTTGGGTCCATCTCTTTGTTCAAGATTAATTTCTAGAAGCAGAAGTTCTGGCTCCAAACCCAGAATATTTTGATTTTTAATTGATATTGCTAACTTACACCCTAAAAAGTTTATATAAGTTTACAAGGAAGAAAAGGCTATTTCTTTGGGTATCTAACAATTAAAGTCTTTGCTAACATGATGGATAAAACATGTTTTAATTTTAATTTGATAATTTTGTGAAGTTTAGTTTCTAATTACTAATTTTGGTTGCTAGCATTATCCATTTTCACTTCATTATGCCTTTGAATTTTTAATTTTAGCCATATGCCTGTTATTATTCTTTTTTTGTGAAGAGAAGCCTGTTCTATATTGCAGTGTCTCATGGAATCTCACCCAAGATCAGAAACAGAGTTTTTAGATATCTCAGACCTTATCTTTTAACCTTCAAAGGATGGTCTCCTACCTGCTTCTTCACTATCCATATGGATTATACTGGAGTTCTCAACTCACTGATTTCCTATTTGAGGGAACAGAACTTTTTTTCAGAAGTGTGATATACATAGAGTAATTCATGTCTCTACTTTGATCTAATTTTCTGTTAATATCTGAGTTCTAGCTCTTCTATGTATAATTTACTTCAGACTTTTGCACAGATCTGTCTTGCTCCTATCTTTGAAGGTCGTGGTTTCAACCCATGCTATCTGGGGATTCTCCTACTTTGGTGTCTTGGTAGATGTGCTACCCTAGGCAGGTGCTCATCCTTGATGAGTATTCAGACAGTGATAACAAGAAAAGTTCCACAAATGGTATTTGGCATAATCTAGTTAAGATTAATCTTAATTATAGTCTAGTTAAGATTAAGATTAATAAATAAAACACATTGCTTAGAAATAATTATCCAGTTAAAGACGATGTTGTGTATATATATAATGGAGTATTACTCGGCAATCAAAAAGAATGAAATCTTGCCATTTGCAATTACATGGATGGAAAGAGAGGGTATTATGCTAAGCGAAATTAGTCAGAGAAAGGTAAATATCATATGACTTCACTCATATGAGGACTTTAAGATACAAAACAGATGAACATAGGGGAAGGGAAGCAAAAGTAATGTAAAAACAGGGAGGGGGACAAAACATGAGACTCTTAAATATGGAGAACAAACAGAGGGTTGCTGGAGGGGTTGTGGGAGGGGGGATGGGCTAAATGGGTAAGGGGAATTAAGGAATCTACTCCTGAAATCATTGTTGCACTATATGCTAACTAACTTGGATGTAAATTAAAAAATAAACAAATTAAAAAAGATTAAGGGGAAAAAAAAGAAATAATTACCCATTGTTCTAAAGTCAATCAAAGTCTTTTTTCCTAATATTAAAATATATAATTAGAAGGGAGAGGGAGCAACTTGAAGTAAATCAGAAAACACATTCACATTAATTGTTATCTTTATACACTTCAAATTTATACATAACACTTTTTTCCTCCTGGACACCAGAAAGAACACCTGGGTATTCTGGGAGAAGTTTACATTTCTCCAAATCAATTTATGGAAAAAATGTGTTGCTTTCAAATTCCTGCATGATTCTTGTTACAGCTAGTCTAGGATGGCCTGGCTTGTTCATAGTTTCCTTATAAGCAGAACTGCCTCCCACTGTCCAAACCACGTCCACTTCTTTGTTAATTCTGATTGCTTAATACGTTTTAAGTCATCATCCAGACTTTTGGCTAGAAAATGAGCTCCTTGTGAAGGTTCCTTGAATTCTCTACTTAGAACTGGATTAATTCTGTCCTTTAAAGGTCAGCTCTTCTAGGGAAGAGAGAGTCATGTCTTCCTACCCAAAATCACAAAATTCTGTTTACCTTCTGCTGAGGTTGTGGTCCTTCTCCGGAAATTCTTAAATTCATTCCTGAACGGGGCCAGGGTAGGTTTCTGTTCTTGCCGTTGCCCATCTTCTGGGACACAGGTTAGCAGATGAACTGTGACAGCAGCAATAAACACCTCTGAGCTTGCTTGTGACACTGGGACTCCTGGCTGAGCTTGGTGCAAAACTGAGTAGGTATGTTCTTCTGTCACCAGACACTTCTGGGGTGTTGTAGGAGACTGGTTGGACACACAGATTGGACCCAATGTGACATGAAAGGCAAACTGAGAGTTGACTGTTTAGCCAGGCATGGTGAAGTGTCCTCTCATACATCATCTTTGATTGATAGACAGTGGCTGCTCTGAGGCCAAGTTCAGGCTCAGCAATCATTCGGTTGTGATGATGTGTACGTGATGTGTGCTGTGGGTGCTGGCAGTGGGAGTGGGTATTTTTGTTTTTTTTGAAAAAAAAAAAAAAAACCCAAAACACATTCTAACCAGAGGGCAGAATAAAAAAAGAAGAAAAAAAAAATCAAGGCAGATTAGAGGCATTAACTTGGCTTTGATCTACAGGCCTTCTGTTCTGACAAAGGTGATTGGATTAATTTGACAGTTTTTCTTTTTCTCCCTTATTTCCTGTCTCCCTGTCACTCTCTTTCATTTTTCTCCAGGTTCTCTTTTGTGATGAAACTAGGTTAGTTATTACTTAGAATCATAATCTATTCATCTGTAATGCAGGTTGATTTTCTGATGTTTTCTCCCCTCCCGTATTAAAGTGAGACTAAAAAGGTTTATTTTCCCCTGTTCTTTTATTGGCTGTTTCCCAGAAAGGTACACCTTTATGTTCTCATTACCAAAGCTACTAAATTCACTGAAGTAACACGTGCAGAACTTTTGGCCTTTTTCTTTCCTACCTTATATATTTTCAACATATAGGGGCTCTTAGGGCCAATATCTGTGAGTACTTTCTTTCTTAGAAGCTAGTCAGGTTTTGCTGGTAAGGGCTGGCAATTTTTAAACTAATTTAAACCTTGTATTTTAGCCTCTATAATGATCATCACCATCCTGTTTTTCAGGTGGGGAACTTGAGACACAGAAAGGGTAATTAACTTGTCTCAGGTCATACAGCATAAAAGTAGCAGAGTTTGGATCCAAACCTAGGTAGTTTGGTTCCAGAGTCTATATGCTTAATCTCAATGCTATGTCTTCTATTTAGCTCATTTCCCTATTTGATTAAAAGTTACGGGGAAAAAATGAATTCCTGACATCCTTCATTAGGGAGACTCTCATTCTGCATATCTTTATGTTAAGAATGATGTTAGAAATGGGGAAGGGATGTATTTGCTGGCTACAGAGTATGCCCTTCCCATAGGTCTGTATTCGCAGTACAATTGCTGTGGCCTCTTCTTATTTCTGGGGAACCTTAGGGGAGCAACTGAGGAAAGAAACTTACTGGAGTATCAAGCGAGTTTATGACACAAGATTTTGGAATTTTATCCCAAAGGGGATTGTTATACTGGTCGTTCAGAAGCTGTGCTTAGTACATAAGACAAGTTACACATGAGACCCAGAGAGTGCGAACTGGTAGTAATGTCACAGCCTTCTTCCATTCCAGTGTGTGGAAGCCACAGCTAAGTCTGTCTGATAAGCAGTGAGTTGTGCTTTCCTAATTTGAGGATCCTGGATCTCAGAGTACTGCTCCTTGGATCAGAGCTGAGCAGAGATATGTGCTGTGGCTCTGCAGGTAGAGTCTCTTTTCTAATGAGGAGAAAGATTTATTCTTCTCTGTTAGAGGTGGGGACTAACATCACGTTTTTAGAAATGAACAAAAAAATTGATCCTCTAAATGTACATTTTTCCTTTCCAAAAGCTAGTTCTACCTCAGCAATCTTTGATGTTGAACGTTGATGAAAAGTCCATCAAATCTCTGATTGTCTGTTTCACAACCACTATTGTATAACCACATTTTTAGTAGTCTGAAGTCTTAGACAGATTCCAAATTGTACTCATCACTTCTTACCCACCCCCATCATTTCTTTCATAACTTCCATGATTCTCTAGAATGATTACACTTTCCATTTCTTGGTTGGAAAGGCATTGCAAGTCTTTTTACGTAAAAGTTCTGGAACTTTCATTTTTGTTTCTCACAGAGATGTTAAGAAATTTCACAGTCATTTTTTTCTCTAATTACTGAAATTAAATATATTGTATCTTATATTAATATATATTCAATTATCTTATTTGAATGTTCCACAAACACAGAACAGTCTGCAGATATATTTTTTTGGTTTATGTACTAATTTATTCATTCATTTAAGCAATTAATTATTCACTGAACAATTAATTAGTTAATGTTTGCATCCCTTTCTAGAGATGTAAACTTGATAAGAACAAGGATCTTGTCAAGTTTTTTCCTTTATCTTCAGAGCCTGAAACTAAGCCTATTTAGAGCAAAGACGGTACTCCATAAATACTGCTGAATGAATGCATGAATGAATTGTGCACACTGCAGAACAGATAGAAAAGTGAAAGGAAGAAAATAGAAGCCCTAGAAATAAACTGTATAACATTTAAAAGTTGTATATATAGGCCGTCCTTGCTTTGCGTGGTAGTGCGAGGCCATAAATATGACTATTCAAGCTGAAGTTAATGCAAAACAATCCTAATAATCAATGAGAAAAGCTACTATTTTTCTTTGACCTTTAAAAAATTTTGCCGTGTCATTGAAATCTCTCTTGCTGTTTGTTATAAAGATATAGGAAAATGAAAAAAAATTTAAAAGTAATATTTAGGACACTCTAAATCATCAGAAGCATTGAGATTAAAGTGTTTTGTTTCTTCTTAAAATCTTCTCAGAAGTAGTTTGAATAGGCTTGCCTTCGTCCCATTGTACAACTTATGATATGAAGCAAGCATCTTTTCTGTTCCCAACCGAATTGCATACTCCTCTCTAAGTTTGGATCCGCTTCCAACATTTTCTCCTTTTTGCTTTCCATGTCAAGAAATGTCTCTGAGAGTTCCTTTAATGTGAGTTTTTTTTTTTAATGTGTGTGGGTTTTTTGTTTGTTTTCTGTTTTGCTAGCATCACTTCCTCTGGGACATCTTTATTGTTTTGGTTCAGCCACTTTCGTTATTTACATTGTGAAGTTTGTGTGCTGCGCTGTGCGCCTTTTGACTGTGTGTCTAGATTCTCTCACATGTCGATTGGCAGCATTGTCAACCTCCCCATGAGCAGCGTTCTGTCTTCTGTAACCCCTTTTACATTTGACACAGATTTCATTTCTACCATATCACTTTTTGTCTGTACTCGACTTTCATCTCTTTTGGCTACTTCCCTCTTTTGGTTATTTATATTATATGAATTTATCATTGAAAGGTAGGAAGGCAACACAGATACACACTTTGGGTACCAGATGGCCAGTGACCAATCACTGACAGACTTTGCAAAAAGCATTATGATTGGTCACTGATCATGATGTATATATGTTATTTACATAGTAACTTATGGACTGAAGAGCTAGCAGTGAAATTCGTCCTTTGTGCAATTACTCACAGTTAATACACTATGATAACTGAAATTTGAACTGTATTATTGGGGGACTGGTGTTCTTTAACTAAATGGTGGTGCCTGGAATTCACACACACTGGAACCATGCAGAGTGAGGGCTCTCTCAATTCCAGACTTTATTTTGTGGATATATTTGTATTTTTTTCTTTACTAAAGTGGGATCACTTTATTTGCATGATTTTGCAATTTTATTTTTCATTTAATCTTGTATATATGTCAAAAATAATCTTGACTTCATGTTTTATAACTACATGGTAATTTATTGGATAGTTGTAATACAGTTTATTTAACCAATCCTTTTTGGACATTTAGGCTTTTATTTTTCACAGTTATCAACAGTGTTGCAGTGGATACCTCAGTCTTTGAGATAACAACTATTACTCGGAATGAATGTCTTTTTAGTGGTAGCATTACTGGCTCACGTGATATATATACTTTTAAAACATTTTCATATCCTTTTAAATTTCCCTTCAGAGAGATATTCCCATTTAGGCTTCTACCAGTGACATAAACTGAGAGGTGCTGGTGTACATGTTCTAAATCTCTGGCAACATTGGGATGATCATTTTTGAAAATATTTGCCATTTTCATAGATAAAACATCTATTCTATTCTATTCTATTCTATTCTATTCTATTCTATTCTATTCTATTCTATTCTGAGAGAGAGAGCATGCAGGGGAAGGGCAGAGAGAGAGAGGGAGAGAGAGAGAATCCCAAGCAGGCTCTGTACTGACAGCATGGAGCCCGATGTGGGGCTTGATCATGACCGTGAAATCATGACCTGAACCAAAATCAAGAATTGGATGCTTAACTGACTGAGCCACCCAGACACCTCATTACTTTCATAATTAGTTTTGATGACTAGTTAGGTTGAATATTTTCCATGAGTTTATTTGTAGTATTTTCTGATCTGTGGCATTGCATCCTGTCCTATTATAGTAGTTTTCAAATGGTAAGAATTTTCTTTTTTTATTGAGTACATATATTTCTGCAATCTTGTGTGTGTGTGTGTGTGTGTGTGTGTGTGTGTGTGTGTGTGCATACACACATATGTATCTGTGTACCTGGACTACATTCACATGGATATACCATTCTTGGCTTTACCCAGGGATTTTAAAGAGTATCTCTGTGCCTTAGTTTTGTAATATGGCCATCAGTTTTCAGATGTTTTCCTTTAAAAAAAAAAAAAAGGGAAAATTAACCACAACCTGAGGGAAGTTCTAGTTAATTTTTGTTACAAGATTTTCAGGAGATAGGGTCAAAAGGAGCTAGTAGGGCATTCAATTATGTGCTTGAGTGTGTCAGAAAAGTTTTTTTCCTCAGGTGTACAATAGTTTACTTGGGCTTGTTTTTCAAGTGTATTGAAGTGTGACTAAACATTTTTGGGTACTGCCATTATGTAAAGAAGAGGCCCCATCTTGTTAAATATTCCCTCATCAACTTTGCACTTAGCAAGTTACGGGCAGCAAGGATCCTGTGAGGGCATGAGCTTTAGGCATTGGACAGAGGGAGGGTGGGTGGGAGGCAAGGGCCTGGGGTAACTCAGGATTGGAGTGCTCTGTTGCCCCCTCCCATTGCTGTAGAAGAAGTGATTGGCTCAGGCTGGTTTCTGTCTACTAATTTTGGATGGGTCATAAGTGGGGAAGGAGGGAAGGTCATGTGGTTGGACCTCAGCTCATCTGAGGGCTAAAGGTTCTTTGTGACACTCCACACAGAACCGGAGCCCTGTCCTGGAGAGCGGTGGCGAGCTGAGATACAGCTTAGGACTGAAGGAACAGAGAAGGGCTTTGAGTTCTTTCTGTCTTTAGGTTGGGGATAAGGGAGGCCTAGCACGGAGGATGTCCACGGAAAACATGGCTGGGAAGTCCAATAGCCTTGGGGACAGAGGAAGAGCTCGAAGCTACACTTTCCTCAGGGTTGTCCAGCCAGTGTTTAACCACAGTATTTTCACTTCCGCAGTCTCTCCTGCTGCAGAACGTATCCGATTCATCTTGGGTGAGGAGGATGACAGCCCCGCACCCCCTCAACTCTTCACCGAACTGGATGAGCTGCTGGCTGTGGATGGGCAGGAGATGGAGTGGAAGGAG
The DNA here is from genome assembly GCF_022079265.1 of Lynx rufus. Classification (NCBI taxonomy): domain Eukaryota; kingdom Metazoa; phylum Chordata; class Mammalia; order Carnivora; family Felidae; genus Lynx; species Lynx rufus. The sequence continues at coordinate 54,579,553 of NW_025814845.1, forward strand.
ACAGCGAGGTGAGACATGGCTGGCTGTGCACTGCTGACCTGGGGAATCAAATGCAGGGCAAGATTGTTGTCCGTGAGCATCTTTCTCTCTCCTTCACACTTTGAATAACTGATGAGCATCATGTTGGCTGGGTTAAGGAATGAAAGGATTCTTTTAATTCTCTTTTGTATTGATGTGGATGCAGGGCACCCTTTAGTCCACTGCTGGAACATTGTTTCATTGATTCGTGTTGCTACAGTTTTAACCTTTATAAGGAATTAGAAGTAAACTTCCATTCGTATGCTGTTTAATAGTAAAATGTCTTAGATAAACTAAAGCACCCTAACATGATAGGCTAGAGATATGTGTCCACAGTCTCCACATGCCGGGGTATCTTGTGAAATCATGTCTGATTTTTTTGTCCATTCCCAGTTAGGAGGGAGGTTGCAAAGACAATGACTGTTTATCCACAAACTTGCCATTATTCCAAGTGAAAATATATTATCTTTTAAGTATCCAACAAAAAGCCAAGTAGAACGTTCACTTGAATTGGAAGTTTAGAGACCTGAGTTGAATTTCAGATTTCTCACCTGTTAGCTGCCCAGTACTCAGTTTCTCAGAACTTTGATTTCATCATCAATAAAATGATCTACTACATATAATATATATGAACGCAATATAAGATAGATAATATATGTAAGTGTAATACTACTTAATATTTGTCTAATTATAGCATGGATATTTATATACATGTCTATATGCGTGTATACATATGGAAATACTTTGTAAATTGTTAAGCACTACCGATACATCTAAGGCTTCATTTGTCTCATGATAATAGAGCTTTACTTTCTTTCTGGATGTAGACTCCATTATATACTCCACGCTGTAATTCTAGGATATACAGCAATTCTATAATATAAAAACTTATGGGGCGCCTGGGTGGCACAGTCGGTTAAGCGTCCGACTTCATCCAGGTCACGATCTCGCGGTCCGTGAGTTCGGGCCCCGCGTCAGGCTCTGGGCTGATGGCTCAGAGCCTGGAGCCTGTTTCCGATTCTGTGTCTCCCTCTCTCTCTGCCCCTCCCCCGTTCATGCTCTGTCTCTCTCTGTCCCAAAAAAAATAAATAAACGTGGAAAAAAAAATTTTTTTTATAATCTAAAAACTTAGATATAATGCAGTTATTGGTCTCTCACTGTCATAATCACATGGAGATTCAATATATTTCACTTTCACAAGAAAAATATTGTTAAGACACGCCTTTTATAGTCTGTAATTTAATTCAAATCAGTTAACTTCAGCCTGTGTTTTTTTGAATGCATAGTATATGTCAGGCACTCATGAAGTACTGGGAAAAAAGAAGTGAGCAAAAGAAGCTCACACATAGGTCACTGTATCTTACTGAAGAGTCTCAAGTGTGTTCAGTATAATCAGAAGTGAGGCAAGTCAAATCATTATCATGGCTTTGGGTTTAAAAAAAAGCAAAATAAGTGAAAGTCTTCTAGAGATGTAGATGGAAAAGAGATTTATGTCTGCTGTTCTGGTTCTTGTTAGGTCATTCTAGAATCAGAAAGAAATATATTTTTTATCATCTATGATCAGTAAAAGTTGATGAGATATAAAGAACCACTAACCCAATAGTCTTTCCTTTACTGGATGAGGTTCTTTTGGGAGTTAAAGGAAGAACATTTATTTTCTGGGGTCTGCACCCAATATGGGGCTAGAACTCATGACCCCAAGATCTAGAGTCCCATGCTCTTCTGACTGAGCCAGCCAAGCACCTTATTTCTGGGGCATGTCTTAAAAGCTTCATGCATCATATCATTTGTAATCAAGTGTTCATCAAGTTCATTGGATTTTTTTGGTAATTTTTGTTTAGTTACTGAGACTTGTGCTCTGTAGGTTTATGGATTTATTATTATTTCTGTTGTAAAGTACTTTTTTTAAAATTTTTTACATTTATTTATTTTTTGAGAGACATAAACAGACAGAGCACAAGTTGGGTAGAGAGAGGAGACACCGAATCCGAAGCAGGCTCCAGGCTCTGAGCTGTCAGCACAGAGCCCGATGCAGGGCTCGAACTCATAAACTGTGAGATCATGACCTGAGCCAAAGTCGGACGCTTAACCAACTGAGCCACCCAGGCGCCCCTGTTGTAAAGTACTTTTGAATGTCTTCAGCCATTTAGGATTTTTAATAGTAGAAAAGCTTTATAAATTAATTCATTTGATAATGGTAGAGAAGCTTTTATTTCTCACCAAGAATTTCTAGGTAGTTTATCCATGTGGAAACAATCTGCTTTAAAAAAAATTCAGTAGAAAAAAAAAAGTAGAGTAGAATCCATGGATAATCTCTTATCTTCCATAATTTAAACTGTGCTCAGAAAAAAAAAAAAATCATTACATTTTGCTCCTGGCCCTCCTAGTAGCATTAAGGAAAGAGACCTCATCTTAAATATGTTATTTTCCATTTGCTGGATAACTGTCTTTCTAACATACAGACACTTAAAGCAAGTGTGCTTGTTTGAACTCTTCTGTTAATATTTTCTCCTTATCAAAAAGCTGCCTGTAGCACATTTCTACTTCTCCACCTCTTACGCTCCCTGTTGAAGCTCTTCATTCTTGGTTTTTCAGGACCTCTTTCCATGATACAGTAACTCTCTCTCATTCCTTTCTCTCAGTACCTATAACCTGGGTATTAAAAGTCCTACATAAAGTACACCTTGGGTTCATAAAACATCCTCCAAAAGAAGGCCTTCAAATTGGAACCTTTTACTAGTATCTCCATTTAATTTTTTCTTTTCCTTCTTTCTAGGAGAAAAAAAAAACCATAGTAAGAATTGTACTGGCGCAGCCTGAATTAAGTGTTGGGGAGATTTTGGTCTAGTCTTAGCTTTGGTGCTAATGGGCTACTTAGCTTTGGGCCAGTCATGTACTCATGGAGTCTTCCCGAGCTTGAGTGCTCTGTTCTATCAACTGAGGGTGATACTGCGTTGCACCTCTCTAACTTCATGCATATCTCATAGCTCTACAATTCCATCCCTGTGTGTATACTGGTATAGTCAGTTGTGACCAGAAGAGCTACTGTTATTCTTATTCTCATCTTGAAATTCCTGTGTGAGTACCTATCAGAGAGTAGACTTCAGGTGTAGCTTTCTGCTTTTTCTTTCAGTCAAAGACAGGCTCTATTTTATATGACCTCTGGTCTCAGAAAGGAGGAGGTAACAGTTCACTGTGTAGGTAATTCAACGTTGAATGAAATGGACATTGTACTTTCGTTTAAGATTCTTAAAGATTCAGATAATTTTGAATACTTTACCATCTTTAAGGACTTCTTTCCTTGAGAACACAGGTGTCATTTTTGGTGATGTCATCAGTCCCTGAGAGACTGTACTGCTGGAGAGAATGTGTGGTGGGAGTACACCATGTGTTGTTGGTGGGAGGGGGGTGCTTTCCAGGAAGAAATAGACTCACACTAGTCTACACTCTATAACTTCTTTACATTTTTTTTAATGTTTATTTTTGAGAGACACATACACAGAGCGTGAATGGAGGAGGGGCAGAGAGAGCGAGGGAGACACAGAATCTGAAGCAGGCTGCAGGGTCTGAGCTGTCAGCACAGAGCCCAACGTGGGGCTCTAACCAACAAGCTGTGAAATCATGACCTGAGCCGAAGTCAGATGCTTAACTGACTGAGCCACCCAGGTGCCCCTATACTCTATAACTTCTGTATAGGACTTGCCACAATTAATATTCGTTAATTTTTTAAAAATGCTTATTTATTTATTTTGAGGGAGAGAGAGATAGAGAAGAGAGACAGAGAGAGAAAGAGAGAAAACGCATGCATGAGCAGTGGAGTGGTGGAGAGAGAGGATTCCAAGCAGGTTCTGCACTGTCAGCACAGAGCCAGACGTGGGGCTGGATCTCATGAACTGTGAGATCATAACCTGAACCGAAATCAAGAGTCAGATGCTTAACAGACTGAGCCACCCAGACGCCTCACTATTGGTTAATTAAATGTAGATATGATATTATTGTTTACATTTTGTCTTCTTCATTACACCAATTCATCTGAAAGCAGGGACCACCATGTCTATCTTTCACTACTGTATTCCCAGTGCCTCACTGTGCCTGGTACCATAATAGGTGCTCAGTCATATTTTTTTAAGTGTAATTAGTTGAGAACTGATTGCCTTTAGAAACAAATGTTCTAAATATAATACTTTCTTAGAAATATTACTTGACCAAAGTTGGAATTCTGTGATGTCATCTCTTTCTGACTGATGAACAGCTGAATGACAGACCCAAGGTACCTAGCACACCATTGATAAAACTCAGAAGAGGACCTATGTTTGAAGTTTCAAACTAATTCATCAATATGCTGATGCCATCTGCCTTAAGTTCTCTAGCCCAGATTCTTTCCTTATATGACTGAAAACAAATAATTGGATGGCTAATCCCCTTCTCAAAATAACATGTCTAATATTGAGCTGCTAATCTTCCTGCCTCAGATCTGCTTCTCCTACAGAGTTTTGCACCGCAGTGAACAACTCCATTCTTCTAGTTACTCAAGCCGGAAACATTGGAGTCTTCCTTGTCTTCTGTCTTTCTCTACACCCCTTACTTGATCATTTGGCAACTCCTATTAATTTTACCCTCAAAGATATCGAGATACTCAGAATCTCACCACATCTCACATTCAGCACTGTCACAACCCAGGTCCCAGCCACCATCATTTCTCATCTAGATTACTGCACATGCTTCCTAATTAGTCCATCTCTTTACACCTGCCCTTATCTCCCTCATGAACAATCCACAATGATATCTTTGACCTCATCTCCTGCTTCTCTCCCCTGTTCACTCACTGTCCAGTCGTGTTCCTGTGTCAGGGACATCACACTTGCTGTTCTCTCTGTCTGAAGTGCTCACCTTGCTGCAACCCCAGTTATCTACATGGCTCATTTCCTCACCTCCTTCAGGTATTTATTCAAATATTATCTTCTCAGTGGCTACCCCATCTAAAGTTGAAACCTTCCCCCAACACTCCATAACCTCCATCCTCTGTTATTTTGTCCTTGGCACTTACCACCGTTTAGCATATTGCATACCTTATTATTTTCTCTTCCCAATAAAATTAAAGTTCCACGAGGGCAGGAATTTTTTGTTTTTTTTTTTTTTTTTTTGTTCACCACTATATTTCTAGTCTACAACTACCTGGGATACTATCCGTAGTCAAGAAATATGTTCTAACAGAATGAAGGAATGGAGAAATAGTACCTTGATTCTTAGTAGTCCGCTCCACCCAGATCCTGTTGGGAGGCTGGAAGGTGATTGTACCTCCAGAAATGATTCAGATTTTTTAGTAATCTTTAGTTCTTGGAACATTCTCTGCTTCAGAATGTTTTTGCAGTAATTTCTGACCACCATTTATGATGTCCAGTTTCCAGATGTGATAGGAGATTTTCCTCCATTAAAAGCTCTCAAATGTCTCAGACTAATAAAAGTTTAGTATTTAGAAGGGGTTCATTTTATATATGAAAATGTTCTATGAATATTTTTCTGGTTGACTTATAAAATTGAGATCTTTGCCTTCTGTGGAGACCCCAATTCATAGACTTACTTTATTCCATAGAGAACTAACCCACTAGACTTCTCTAGCTTAATGCAGTTTCTACTGTGAGCCCATACACTCAGAAAACACAATACTATCCTTTGTAATGCTCTTTACTTTTTAGTTGGCTAATGATTGGATTTGACCAAAAATATCCTATATGGATTCCCAGCACTACAGCATATTCAGTATTAGTCAGGAAGTTCAGGTTAAGCTCTGTGTCTCAGAAAATAGAGAGAATGGTTTCAGTAGTAGGAAAATTATCCCAATTTAACTTCTGGAAGGCACAGTAGCCACAAGGGAAGTCTTTCTTTATATGAAGTTTGAAGCACAGCCAACTCTTCCACCCTCTTTTTTTTTTTTTTTTTTAACATCTTTCCCCTACTTTTCCCTTTCCTAAAAATTAAAACTTTGAATTTTTACTGGTTCTTCTAACATAGAGAACAAATGAAGACTGTGCAAAGGATAGAATGATTAGACCTGAGAAATTGTATATGACCAGTGGAATGCAGAGAATACTCTTTTTTGAAGGGTATTCGTGTATTCCTGAGTGTTAGGTCATTCGAGTACTGACCTTTAGTAATATGGCAGTAATTAGAATGGATTATTTGGTATTAGTGAAGAAGCCTATGCTCATTATTAAGACTTTCAAGGTGGCTAGGCATTAGCTAATAGGTTCATGATACAAACTGGCAAAAGAATAAGCCATGGTCTAGCTTTGGTGTTGGCCCAAAGCCAGGAAGAAGGGCTACTGCTATCTCCTACCACCCCAAGTTCTTTCTTTCTTTTAAATGTTTATTTTTTTTTAATTTTTTTTCAACATTTTTATTTATTTTTGGGACAGAGAGAGACAGAGCATGAACGGGGGAGGGGCAGAGAGACAGGGAGACACCGAATCGGAAACAGGCTCCAGGCTCCGAACCATCCGCCCAGAGCCTGACGCGGGGCTCGAACTCCCGGACCGCGAGATCGTGACCTGGCTGAAGTCGGACGCTTAACCGACTGCGCCACCCAGGCGCCCCTTAAATGTTTATTTTTGAGAGAGAGAGAGAGAGAGAGAGAGAGAGAGAGAGAGAGAGAGAGAACATGTTTTTGAGGGGGAGCGGGAGGGGAAGGATCAGACAGAGAGGGAGACAGAGGATCTAAAGCAAGCTCTGCACTAACAGCAGAGAGCCCAGCATAGGGTTTGAACTCACAAATATGAGATCATGACCTGAGCCAAAGCTGGATGCTTAACCAACTGAGCCACCCAGGCATCCCTCATATTCTTTATTTCTTTGAGACAATGACATCTCTGCAAAAATGGTTATTGGCTTTCAGTTTTCCTTCAGGGAATATTCATATGGTAATGTTGGACTTCACTGTTATGAGAATATATGTTAAAGACCAGTCTCCCAGTGTGATTCAGTTTTTGCTGCCAAACCTGGGTAAAAAGGAAAGCCATCACAAGTTTCAACAAGAAAGCCAGCCAACAGAGGAAAAGGGTATTGATGTTTTACTTCCAGTGGGACAGCACAAATGAACACCCATTTGTGTTTCTACTTGGCATACTGACCCAGTCTATCTTTGGAAAACCTGATTATAGGGCATGGCCATCAAGCATAGATATGTGCACTTACTATGCGGGTGTGGAGAGAGACTGCTCTCTTCCCAGTATATACTGACTTCTCTGTCTTTTCTCTACTGGATTACTTTGAAACATTCCATTTAAGAACAAGTTTATTTCTTCTGTAACAAGAAGGCTGAAGGAAAAGGAATCTAATCATCTATGTAATTGTAGTTACATATACTGTTTTGCAGTAACTTTCACAGTTGATCTAGAAATTTAAGAGGTCTCCTTAAAAACATAATTTATCCCAGATACACACTAGCCTTGGCTTCTTTGGTGTAATGAGGCACTTTTTAGTTAGCAAGAAATTTATTATTTTAATAGTCTTATATAGTTGGATTATATTCTAGGACAAAGGTCACATCTATTTTCCACTGTTAAATTGGCATGCATGTAAGTTAGAGGTCTTGTCTTTTCTTAATTACATTTAATCATATGATTGGAAAGTTGCAAAATTCAGTGATTCCCAGTGGGCCTTCTCTTTTCTTCAATAAACGAGAGAGATACTGTTTGGTTGGCAGTCACTCAAAGTACATTCAACTGAGTGTACTTTCTCCTCCTCCTTCTTCTTCATCTTCTTCATCTTCTTTCTCTTCCAACCTTGGAATAAATAAACTTTACCTAAGAAACTCTTCCTGCAAGGTTGCAACAGTTTTGTAATTGCAAGCATTTAAAAATCTAACTTCTGAAATAAATTTTCCCATAACATGTCAAGTACCAAGACAAAGGGAAAAGTAGGAAACTTTATTGCAAATATATTGTTATGCACAGTTACTATGAAGGGTGGATAGTAGCTTATAGTACATTTTATAATAAAAATGTCTGTTTTTTTTTAAAAAAAAATGTAATTACATGGTTCTGGGACACCTTAACAAATTCATTGGCATTCGGATAGGCTGAACTTTGGCACCTTTGCCCTAGCCTTTTCTTTAATGGGTTCTGATTTGAATTGAGTAGTTTTCAGTTTTTTTTTTTTTTTTTTCCAGATTTGTCCTTGATAATGTGAAGAGGATAGACATAGCATGTGTAGTTTCTGGAATGAAACTATATGCGAACAATCTGTTTAAATGGGCAAACTATTACTTTATGTCTGAAGGCATATGTTGGAAATATACTCGATTCCTTGAACAATCAGAACAATAGATTTTGAAGGAATTTAATAGTCATTATCCTAGAGTTTTCCTTATGTCCTTAGCTATGCTATGATATGACATCATCACAGCATTTAATATTTACTGAACTCAAAGTGGAGTAGAAGCTAAACTGAACTATGAGATCATACTTATCCCTTAGGAACATAGATTCTAGGGAACTGGCTAGTTTTGAGATTTTACATTTTCATTCATTTGTGATTAAATCTTGACCTAAAGGGCTGGTGTATTCCGGGAGGGTGACTAATGCTATTCCATAAATCCCAGCTGGTTGGGATTTATGATTCTAAATGTACTTTTAAAACTTGTTTAAAGTCATATTTAAGTCTAATCAGGTGACCTACAATACAAACTGTGGAGAGGAGTGAAATAAAAGATTGGTCACAAAAGAGTGCACGGGTTTTGATCCTTCTTTTTTTTGTTTGTTTTAAGAAATTTTTGTTAAACTTATATCATCCATTTCTCCTATCCTTCACTTCCCACCTCTGACAACTCCCAATCTATTGTCTGTATTTATGAGCTTGGCTATTTATTTATATTTATATTTATATTTATATTTATATTTATATTTATATTTATATTTATATTCATTTATATTTATATATTTATGATTCTACATATAAGAGATATCATACCATATGATACCATATGGTAAGATATGCCATATGATATAAGAGATATCGTATGGTATTTGTCTATCTCTGTCTGACTTACTTCACTTAGCAAAAGTGCTATTGAGGTCATCCATGTTGTCTCAAATGGCAAGATTTCATTATTTTTATGGATGAATAATATTCCATTATATATTATATATTATATTTATATCATGTATATATGATATTACCAGTTTCATATGTACAGAATCATATATCACTATTATATATATATTTGTACCTTGTATCATGTATCCCAATTTCTATATCTTGGTTACTATAAATAATGCTGCAATTAACATAGGGGTGCATATAAAAAAATAAACTTACGTAGTTTGGACAGTTGAGAATGATGGCAGAAAAGAGCCACTGTCACATTGTATGTATTTGGCAATACAGATCTATGGCAAATGATAGGAAGAGGGACTCATTCAATAAAAATAAGAGGGAATTGAGGGCTGTCTAAAACACTCCCCTTTACTGAGTCCCCTTTACTGAGTTTCTAGCTGGCTTTTGTTATTTATCTTGGGTTTACATCCCATGACCAAAGATTCTCTCCCTCAGCTACTAAGAATTCTCTTAGGAATAAAAACAAGGAATCACTCCTATAGATAACATCCTTATATGTAATTCTGACACGGTTTTATATACTATGGAGTCTTTTAATATACTAGAGCCTTAGCTTGGGTAATAAATCATAACATCAAATGTAAATATGATTCACTATAATATACACCTGAAATTATTAGGATATTTTATGCCAATTATACTTCAATAAAAATACTCTTCAAAATTATTTTAAGTTTTTATTTTAATTTCAGTTAGTTAACATACAGTGTTATATTAGTTTCAGGTGTACAATATAGTGATTCAGCACTTCCATACATCACCCTGTGCTCATCATGACAGGTGCATTCCTTAATCCCCATCACCTGTTTAACCCAACCCTCCATCCCCTTTTCAAAATTATTTTAAAAATGTAAGTATGATTTATATAACACGTATCAAAAAACATAGTTAAAGATTGTGTGAGCAAGCCTGAAAAGATAATATACCTAAAGTTAACCAATGTAATATACTCTATAAAATGATTACTTTTGAAATAACCCAATTACCTTTTATCTTTTAGGCAAATCCATAGGATTCTATAAGAGTGTGATGTAAAATTGTCATTTTTCTTTCATTCTTTCTATTTCTGTAGTACTAATAACAACTTAAGGGAAGAACTACTAAGTTAATTACACACACACACAACACATACACATGAATATTAAAGGTTCTTGTATTCTGTCTTGGAATGTTTCACAACTACTTTTATGGAAAGAAACAAGGCCCAGTTCTGAAGTTTTAGAACTTTAGTGGTGATGTGGGCTTTTTAACTTGTGAGGAAAATATGTAAAAATCTCCACTGTTTACATTTATGGGGGATACAGAGGAAAGAGAGAGGGTCTTGGAATTGAGGGTGAGGTTGGAGATAAGGTTACCATTGACATGTGGGAGTTCTCTGGCTAGGAGGGACTTGCTGAGAGGAGTAGAGACAGGGAGTCTTTGGATATGGCTAAAATACTTGTGAATCATGTGAGTATTGGGCTTGATTAAAATTCTAAATTTTCTCTGACTCTGTGGTTGATCTCTTGATCTGTTTTCACTCCTGGTTCTACTAATGTGTTTTTTTTCCTCCTCTGGGGGGTGGTGAGCAGTCTATAAATAATACCTTATGTAGAGCTTCCTCTGATCTCTGCCCTTTGTTCTCATCTTTAATGTGCTAGGTGAGCGTTTAGTTTTTTTCTAGGAAAAAGTTTTTCAATCATTAAACCTTTGGGTGAAGAATGTAGAAAAACAGTTTTTTTTAACCCCTTCTTTATCTTTTTCAATATCTTTCAGAAGGTTTGAATTGAGAGAAAGAAGCATTTTTCTTTGGGTCATAATGAATAGCAAACTGACGATGGTTTCATGTTCTCCTTTACCAGTGTAGAAAAAGTCTGTATGTGTAATATGTGGGATATACAGACGGTCAAATGTGTTTTGCTTTCATTTCCATTAAACTTTTAAAAAGTTGCTTGTATATTGCAAAGTTATCAAAATATCTAGGAGTCTTAGAAAGACAGTGGGTTGTTTGTTCCATTGCTAAGGTTTATAGGAGATCTATTATTATCAGAATAGATGTGTTCACTGAACTTGTGTATTTTTAAACATGTGGAGCCAGACTTGAAGAGAAAAGCTTCCATTAGAATCTCAATGAGAAGGGAACATGTGTCAGCAGAGAAATACAAAGTAAGACATAGCAACACATGCTGGCCCTCTTTAAGTATTAAAGGGGAATTTTATATTCATCTGACCACTTCATACACCATATTTTTCAAATAATTAAGATAAATACTGGTTCATAATTGATATTTCACCTTATAGAAACTTGCCTTGTGAAGTCACAACAGAATTCTCACAACGGTGGTTATTTTTACATAGTGTAGGCTTTCATGGAGAATTTTGAAATGCACATTTTCCTATGTTATTTTAAAAATCTAGTAAAATAATCATTCTTAAGGATTTCATGGTTATGTATAGACAGGTGGGAAACCAAGGATGCTCTTAGATCCCTTTGGTTTATTTTCTTTCCCTCTAACGCCATGTGAAGGAGCAGTCTAATGACTCTGTTTGGTGTATTCATAAAGGTAATGCAATTAACGATATAATAAGCTTTTAAGACTCCATCAAAGGAGACATTTTGGAAGTGCTGGTGGGGGTGGAGATGGAGGGGTTGATGTAGCTATTTCCAGAGAAGGTTAGAATACTTTTAATTGCTGCTCACTAATCTCATGTTCCTAGGTGGATTAAATTTGAAGAAAAAGTGGAACAGGGTGGGGAAAGATGGAGCAAGCCCCATGTGGCCACATTGTCCCTTCACAGCTTATTTGAGCTGAGGACCTGTATGGAGAAAGGATCCATCATGCTTGACAGGGAGGCTTCTTCTCTCCCACAGTTGGTGGGTAAGTATGTTGTTTAAAGTTTTTATCATCTTTTTAGCTCTACCAGCCTGTCCATGGGTGTCCGTTAATGCAGATGAATTCTATAACATTTATTTTCTCTCTTTTTTTATACTATAAAACTAGTAAGGTTTGTTGCAGGTTTGGAAAATATAGGCAGATATTGAGAAGAAAATAAAAAATCATCCATCGTGCCTCCATAGCCATCGTTAGCATTTTGGCATGTTTCTATCCAGTTTTTATTTCTCAGTCTTCTCTTTTATGCTTTTAATTTTTCACATTATTTTTATTGGGATCAAAATGTGTATGTACAGATCTTTATTCACTTCCCTCGCTTATTAATGGAAGGTTAATATTTAGAATGGAGGCTCCCTGCTCCTATCCTTGGTTATATTGGACTGGAAGTATGGAGACTAGATTTCTAGAACTCTGACCTTAGACATTGCACTGAGCTTCTCTGGGCCTCGGTTTCATCATCCGTAAAATAGGGTTTATGTCCTATGTCATAAGGAAAATAGTCTAGTTGCTGGGTTGGGACTAATTTTGTAGGTGGAAGTCAAGATCCTTTAACTATATGTAAGAAAGGTTGTGGGGAGCAAGGAGCCAGCAGCCGCATGTACTAGCCACATGGGCTAGTGACTGGTCTTGTCACATTGGTGCTGAGTATCATTTATACACCCACCAGCCAGTCACTGAACCTCCTGGTGCATTGGTATCTTTTGCGATTAGTGCTGTGTAGTGAATGTTAACTCATTACGTTGAACGCCTTGAGCACACATCACTACATTCCAAACAGTAGTAATTGTTTTCATTTTCTAACAAAAGCCTGGCCTAAAGTGCCTTATTACCCTACAGATCTAGGGGTACTGAAGATCATGTTTTTCTCAAAATGAGATACAGGGGCTCTGTTTGTCATTCCCAGGAAAATTCAATAACTAGATGTCCTCTGGACCTATATGGATGACTACACTTTTCCAAGTGGGCTGCAGGGTGCCTCATTTGGGATTATGGGGAAGACAGCATGGATTGTGGCCCCACAGAAAGTGACCAGTATAAAATTCTTGTATATCAGACTCACCACAAAATTTCTTTGAATATCTATAGCCAAAAGGCTTGTCTATGGCATCTCTGTTGTTGTTGTTTTTTAGCAAGATAGTAGGAAAGCTATAGCATTTGTATTGGAAGAAAAGGTTAGTTGTCAAATGAGGCATATATCTTACTGATGTATATGTATCTGATTCTTCTTCAGAGAGCTTGTTAGCTCCATTTGCAAAGAAGTCCCACACTTTTCATGAACCTGAGACACTTTAAGGTACACGTGGAGAAGGGGGAAGTGTAAATATGTCTTCATATGGGGTGGCCAGAATTAATTAGTTCCTGCATTTATTCAGCAGTGGTGCATGAACTTCTACAGTGTGCCAGACACTATTCTAGGCCCTGGAATTACGTTTGCAAATCTCTCACTTTGTACATGAGATAAGTTACAAATCCACTTCCACAGAGGTTAGAAAATAATGTAGGAAATAATGCTGCATGTGGAATTTTTCACATATGACCAGGCAAGTGAGGCTGAAAATGGTTATCTGGAGAGATCTTGTATTTTTGTACCCAGGGAACAAGAGCCTGTCTACAAAGACAGAAGCAAACAGAAGGGATGGTTTTCTGGGTGATTTGTTTTGCTGCAAGGGAGATTGTTACTCAAAAAAATATCATGGTTAGCAAAAATCCGTCCAGTTTTTGAGTGAGAACTGCAATTTCTGTGTTTTCAGACTTTAAGAACTAATCTGGAGCAAAGATGTCTGAAATTAGACAAGTTGAAAAAATAAGTCAGAATGCATAAATGCTGGATAAAATGGGAATTAAGCTTGTGGCTAGGCAATATATACAGTCTCAGAGGAGAATGTGTGTTATGGTTTAAGGGTCACTAGAAAGTTTCCAGTAAGTAAGAAAGTCCTACAGTAGAACTTGGGCTTTTCTATAAAATTGTCTTCAGGATCTTTAGTACTAGAAGGAACCATCCTAAGGAGTTTCTGATCTTTGGCAACTGACTGATCTTTTCCATGCAGTTGGAGACAGAATCCCATATTATATTGGAGCCTTGTTTAGCCACTGGCCAAAGAAAGAGGTTCTGGTATTCACTAGACTTAAGGAAGATTCATTAAGCATTTTATGTTCTCACTTTAGTTTTCCATGACTTTTTATTATCAGTTGTGGACTTTTTCTCTAACCACCATCTCTTTACTTTTAAAAATTGTCATTAAATTGTAAAATTAGGCACCACCATGTCACTTTGAAGTACCATCACTCATTCTGGAGCTGATAATACAGAAAAGCAATCCAGAGGCAAATAACATACATTACCAGCAAAAGAAAGGAGGGAGGGAGGAAGGGAAGGAAGGAAGGGAGAAAGGGAGGGAGGGAGAAGGGGAGGGGGGGGGGAGAAAAGGATCAAATTTGCAGGGGTGGAGGAAGAGTGTGTTTGAAAGAGTGTCCCTGGCTGAAAAAAAATATTTAAAAATCCTCGAAGAATCAAAACATTACAGAGGGTTAAACAGCATGAAGAAAAAAGCGCCCTAATTTCACTTTAAATGACAGAAGATGGCACAGTAACTTGAAGAATTATTGCCATTATTTGGTTATTAAAACATCCTTTTCTAGCAGAAGGTGAAGCCGCTGTTTTGTTCTGCGTTGTGTTGGTAATTCAGAGTTGTGAATTATGTACAGTTCTGTCTCTAAGATGCATCTCCCCTCCTCCCCTTATCTCCACAAAGGAGAAGTGAAAGAAATAATAGTGGGTGTGATTATATCAAACAAACAATAGCATGATTTTTATCTTTCTTTGCAGTCCACCTGCTCCTTCTTCTCAGTGGCCTGCTTCTGAGAGGCATCCTCCCTCTGCAGGTGCAAAGCTATCACCATGTGACTGTTTAAGCAGGTGTCACTTCTCATACTTACACACAGCATTCAGCCTAGTTCTGATTCTCCTCAGGACCTCTCCTTGTTTTCTTCATGGAGAACCCCTTTGAATGCTAAGAAAAATACTTGCCTTTAAAATAAAGGATAAAACATTACATGGATTATTTTGATAGCTTGATTATTACTATCATCATTATAGTCCTACAGTGAAAGCGTGTCATTCCCACATGAAGGCAACTGCATGAGGATTTTCCTACCCTCCTAAGTTAAAAAAAATTATAAGCCATTTCAGGTATTGTATTATGATGAGAAATGGATTAGGAAAATGTAGCTCTATCTATTTTTGGAGTTCTCGTTTTTATATTTAAAGGCATTGCTGGGCTGTACGTGTTGGCAGATGTGTTAGTCATGTCGTTCCTTGCTTTTAACACCTTTTAGATTTTCAAAATGGCAATGTATTTTTTATCACAAAAGTAATACATGTTCACTGTGAAATAATCCAGAAAATAGAACACACAAAAATCAAAATACCACCATTCACAGCAGTTTTTGTACATCTCCGTTTACGCCTATGAAATTTATTTTACTAATGGGATCATACTGTAACACTTTAATCTGCCCTTTTTAACTTAAAAACTTAACACGAATTTCTTTCCATGTGATTAAATATATATGTGAACCTGATTTTGATGTCTGCAAAATATTTAATAATCTATTATTGGGCATTTAAGTTGCCTTCACATTTTTATTGTAATGAATAAGCGAACATTTTGTTATAGTTGCGTGAAATTGTTTATTTTTTAGTACAGATTTCTAATGGTGAAATATTCAGAGAGTTTGAATGTATGGAAGGGTTTTGTTCACGTATTTGCTGAGTGGCCTTCAAGAAAGGTTGTACTAGTTATTACCATCACCCTCAGGATGTGGAATATTCCCTGTGGCACCCACTTTTCACATTCATATATACATTTGGCCACTTTGGTAGATTAGTAAAAATCTCATAATTGGTTATATTTATAAATTACCTTTGTTAGTCTTGAAGTTTCATGTTTCTTGGACCTTGTATTTCATTTGAAAATGTTTATCAGGGTGCCTGGGTGGCTCAGTCAGTTAAGCATCTGACTCTTAGACTTCAACTCAGGTCATGATCTCGCCATTGGTGGGTTTGAGCCCCACATCGGGATCTGCGCTGACAGTGCAGAGCCTGCTTGGGATTTTCTCTCTCTCTTTTTCTCTGCCCCATTCTGCTCATTCTCTCATTCTCTCTGTCTGCTCATTCTCTCTGCTCATTCTCTTGTCTCTCTCTCAAAATAAATAAATAAAACTAAAAAAAATGTTTATCACTTTTGGCCATTTTTTGTTGTTGTTGTTGCATGAACACCACCATTCTCTTGGTTTGCAGAAGCCCGTGCATATATCAGGTTTTTGTTTGTTTGTTTGTTTGTTTGTTGACTGTTGTCTTGGGTCTAGGGCTTACTTTTTTATTTTTATTTTTTTTTAATTTTTTTAATGTTTTTATTTATTTTTGAGACACAGAGAGACACAGCACGAATGGGGGAGGGTCAGAGAGAGAGAGAGAGACACAGAATCTGAAACAGGCTCCAGGCTCTGAGCTGTCAGCACAGAACCCGACGTGGGGCTCAAACTCACAGACCGCGAGATCATGACCTGAGCCGAAGTCAGACATGTAACCGACTGAGCCACCCAGGTGCTCCTAGGGCTTATTTTTTAAAATGGAGAAAACCACTGTGTGATATGGGGAACGATGTAAAGTGTGAGTCCAGAGAACCTGGTTTCACTTGGGCAGCTGCACCTCTAGTTGGGCTTCTCCTGAGAGCGAGTCACCTCTTTTGTCCCCTCTTTTCCCAAATCTGTGTGACAAGAGGCTGAACTTGGTGTTTCCTGAGTTCTCTTTCAGCTCTGCCATCATCTGTGGTTGGCACGTTCCCTCCCAATTGGTAGTGGTTGTGGGATTTTGAACACTGAAGGCTTAATTTCAGTGTAGCTGTTAAATGTTACTGCCCCCACTTTCCTTGAAAGGTTTTGTAGTTTGTACTTAAACAGATCCCTGTAATGTGGGCTGTTTTATGGAAACGTAATGAAGGACATAAGCCACACAGATGTCTTAACCTGTTCTAACTGGTGATTTCCAGGCATTAGTAACAGAGGGCTGGCTGTGCATATGTATGGATAGGTTTGAGATTACAAGGGAAGGCAGGCACAGAGGGAGGCCCTGCCAGGAAGGGTAGATAAGAAACACTTTAATCCACAACCCTGGAATTAGAGTAGGAGCTTGATAACATGTGCCACAAATACACTGGGGCCGTTTGCTTATTTTTATGGTTCTTCTGTCAAATGGACCTTCTGCAGTGAACAAGACTTAAAGGGAAAGTAGAGGAGTAGCACCTAATTACTTTACTATGGAACAGAAGGTTAACTGTATAATTATAGGATCAGTTCTGAGAGTTTCACTGAGAGGGGTTTGTACAGTTAAAACCACTCAGAGCTAAAGGCCACTCTCAAACCAAAACATTCCTATGGGAGAAACTCTTCCTGCCTTGCCCAAGCTCCCCACCAAGTGGCCCAGTGTTATGTGACATTTATGGCATTTGTATAAGACATGTAATGGAAAATTCAGGAGTCAGCCTCTGCTTGGCTTCTAAGTTGATTATATACTTGTAAGTTGTCAGTTTCTAGCTATAGGTTGTGAGGTCGTTCTGTGAGTGCTTGCTATTAAGATGGTCCTCTGAATGGTGCAGTTATGCCCAGGCAGAGCCCCTGGAACATCTGTGACTTCAAAGAGATAGCAGTGCTTAGGAGGCGTTACCCTTCCAGTTCCCATCAATTTTTGGTCAGTCTTTTGCAAGAGAAGAGCTTTTCTTCTCTTCTTCACTTTTCTATACTGAGAACTTTGCCCAAGCGGAAAAGTTGAAGTGTGCTAGATGCACTTATATACCTGAAAAGGTAAAAGGTAGGCATGGGATGCATAGTTCTTTCTGGTTCTAGAGAGGGGACAAAAGCAGTACGTGCATACAGTGAGTGAGATAATGTCCTACCACTGCATATCTTGTGATGTTTTGTCCCGTGCGCTGTTCTGGACAGAGGAAATGTTGGCCTGTGGTGACCAGGCTGCATTTCTGCCATGCTGCTAACGTGCTGATTTGTGAGAAAGAGGATTTCTTCCTTTAGAGTAAATCTTGTCCATTAGCAGAGCTTCCCATGGAGCAGTTTCTATGAAACACAGTTATCTTTTCCAATTAAAGCCATTCTAAAAACAAGAACTAATAGAAATTATAACTTTTTTGTAGTAAGGTGAAAATTTCATCGAAAATTCTGGGCAGGTTAAATTTTAAAATGATTAGTGGAATATATTGGAAATCCTTTTGTTGGATCCAAAAGAAGAATAAGCCTCCCTTCTTAGAAAAGACGAAGGCAGTTTTGTAGTTTAGTCTTTCTTTCATTGGATTAATTAGTGTTCGCATAACCTGATATGGGGAAGAGTATTGTCTTCCTTTACTTCGTCCTATTTTAAGGAAAATATATCATTACAGAAGGATTTGGGAAAGCAGATCTAAAATTCAATAATGTCACTACATTAAATTTTGCATATTCGCAAGTTTTTTTAAATATCACTTGTATTTCTGGCATACTTGCTATGATAGAGAACATGAATTTTCTAATCTTACTCTTTTTACCTAATTGAAAAAATGTAAATTACTGACTTAGTGTGTTACTCATAGAAGAATGTGATTAATGTGAATTCACTATTAACTGGGATTGAAAAAAGACAAGACGATTCTTTCTCTCCAAACATATAATTCATAGTGGAATATTTATAACTCTCTCATTAATGCTAGAATCTGTGTGTCCTGTATCTTTACCCTTCATATAAAGTGGGAAGTTGGAAATTTGGAAAATAGTATATTGATATAAAATTTGAGGATGACATCCATAAAGTTGGAGTAAAAAGTAACTTTGTATATTGATATAAAATTTGAGGATGACATCCATAAAGTTCGAGTAAAAAGTAACTTTGTGATCTTGTGACTGAGTTTTGCTTTTTGTTTTTGTTTTGCCTTTTTTTTTCTTTTTTGTATCAGAGATGATTGTTGACCATCAGATTGAGACAGGCCTATTGAAACCTGACCTTAAGGATAAGGTGACCTATACCTTGCTCCGGAAGCACCGGCATCAAACCAAGAAATCCAACCTTCGATCCCTGGCTGACATTGGGAAGACAGTCTCCAGTGCAAGTAGGATGTTTACCAACCCTGATAATGGTAATGCAGGGCCAAGCATTTGCCTCACTCTTTTACCTCATTCCATCTCTTACCTTTACTTCATCTCATGTCCTCTGTTGTTTTTACTCTTCACCATATTTCTTCTTTCCTCAAGTTCATATGCCACTGCCATTTCCTAATGACACTTTTATCCAGTTGGGCAGGTTTGCAGTCCTGTTGGAAAGATTTCAGCAGTTACTAAGGCTGCAAATGCCAAGATGCCTTGCTTGCTTCATATATATCTATTCTGATTGACTGAGATGGTTTGGTAATAATGCTATGATGAAACAACTGAATATTTCAGATGAGTCATCAAACTTGTAGATTTTTTAGTATATCAAGGAATATGCTTTAGACTTGGGGGTTTGTCAGAATTAGGATGATAGACTAAGATATGATAAATGCTCTGAATTCTAATATCATACAGTGTTTGCTTGGTATGTGAGATGGCGTCCAGTCTATAAATGATCATTTATCCAAGGCTTAATATTTATTACTTAATGAAGTCTAGGACTACAAAAAAGCCTGTTCTTTAGTTATATGATCATGATGGTTAGATATGAGAATAATTATTCAAGGTAGGATATTAACCCCATTATATAGTAATAGGAAAGGCACTGTGTCTTGTTTATACTCTTGCATTTGGCAGACTTTTCTGTAAAATATCTTTTGTATTATTGTCTTTGTTTCAAATACATTTCATGGTTGGGTATAATCTGAGGAGGGAGAAGCTAATTTCAATGAAGTCTGAGAATGAAAGCATGGTGAAAGTGTTGCTAAGCATTGGGCTGGTAAAACCAGCTCTCTGTCATCCCACCCCTGGTCTTTTTTGGTACCAAGAGAAATGAGTACATAAGGGAGCTTCTAATTCATTGCCCTCATCTGTACATACAGAATAGTGTAAGATATTTTGCCCTGGAAAAGGTGGACTAAATGAATTGTATAAACTGAATTCTAACTTAGCCACGCCATTTCTGGAAACTGAGTTTTCTGACTTAGTGTTAAAATTAAGGGTTGGCTGGAAGAGAGCTCACTATTAGCAAACTTTCTCTGGTGTATTTTTGAGCCATTCCATTATTATAGTTTCTTAATGAGTGTCTAGCCATTAAATAGAACCAAATGAAAAGGTCAGTTTTATTGAGTGACTTATGCATTGATTTAACTGTTACCATAAATTTTTTTAAAAGCAAAACAAATTATAAATAAATAATTCAAAATAAAACACTTTATAAAAAAACATTGACAAGAAGAAGAATCTAATCTAAAATATTCTCACTACAGTTTGATGGTTCTATCATTATCTGGAATATTGGCGCTGACTGGAAACATTTTATTTTTTATGTATGTCTTTGTTTTCTTTTTTTTCTTTTTAATTGTATTTTGAAGAGTTTAATGGCTGGAAATGTTATAGGATGACCAGTTGGTTACAACTGATGTCACAAATACTTTGTTTTAAAAACAACCCCTGTATTCTTTTTTTTTTTTTTTAGTTTATTTTTTATTTTGAGAGAGAGAGAGAGAGAGCGAGCGAGAGAGAGCAAGCAGGTGGGGGAGGGGCAGAGAGAGGGAGACAGAATCCCAAGCAGGCTCCACACTGTCAGCACAGAGCCTGATGTGGGGCTCAAACTCCAAACCATGAGATCATGATATAAGCCGAAGTCAGGAGTCAGACGCTTAACTGACTGAGCCACCCAGGAGCCCCCAACGCCTATTTTTAAAATTATGGCAACTAAAGTAAAAGTCTGTCTTTAATCTTATTTCTTATTCTTTTCTTCATATGAAATGAAATTCCATGATTTGGAGATCAATTTTTTTTTATCCCGAAGCTGGTACTTACTATAGAGAAGCAAGAAAGTGCATTGTTTTCAAGTATCACTGTATTTGCAAAGAGAAGCGGAATGCATATGGCAGAGGGAGCGTGGCTTCCACCAGTCTGGGTTGATCTTCATTTTCATGAAGTGCAATTAGAGTAGAAATTAAGAACAGATGGATCTTGGAGGCCAGTATTTTGTGCTTCAGGAGAAAATATTTGGATGTGGAATACAGCTAATGAGTTGATATCATCCATCATTCAGTTCTTTTATCCTATCAGTAGATCTTTATACTTCAGAGCTAAGTTGAAATTGCCTTTGTCATTCACCTTTCACTTGTGAAATGTTACATATGCCGGGCAGAAAGCAAATAGGGAGAGCAGTCAGCTCTTCCTTCCCAGCTCTTCAGCTGATCAGTTTACACCCTGAAGCATGGAATAAGATTAGGCCTTTTTAAACATGTTTTTATTGGCCTTTGTGTTACCTAACTCCCTTTAAATATCCAGAGGCAAGATTTGACTTAGAGAGATTCTACAGTAATGACTTTCATGTACCTCTAAAATACGTTATTATAAATGGTCAGATGGCAAATTTTTGGGTTTTTTTTCAAGTTTATTTATTTTCGGAGGGAGGGAGGGACGGGGAGAGAGAGATAGAGAAAGAGAAAGAGCACAAGCAGGGGAGGAGCAGAGAGAGACAGACAGACAGAGACAGAGAATCCCAGGCAGGCCCTGTGCTGGTCAGCTCAGAGCCTGAGGCGGGGCTCAAACTCAGTCACTGTGGGATCATGACCTGAGCTGAAATCAATAGTTGGACCCTTAACTGACTGAGCCACCCAGGTACCCGATAAATTTTTGGTTTTCTAGAGGCACTTATATTCTTCTTGCAAGTTTACACAGTTACCTTTATATGTTCGGGTTTAATTACTTAACATCTTTAACTATGAAATATCTCAGAATACATTTCTAAAACAAAGAATTATAAAGTTGTTGCTACTATTTTAATAAATGAGAATCTTGTATCTAGTGTTGGACCTAGTTCTAACACTGAAAAACCTAGATAAACTTCAGTCACTTTACTCTACTGTTATAGGCTAGAAAATAGACATTGCTTTCTTTAGTTATGATGGCAATAGTGTAGTTAATAGCTGCAATGTATACTTTAGAATTGGGATTTTTTTTTTTTTAATTTTCCAGTGGTGTGATGGAGCTGCTTCTATCTATTCACAAGAGCCAGTCAGGAATTTTGCAAGCCAGTTGTTAAGCACAGATAGTATTAAATATCAAATTATGTATGTATACAATTAAATAATGATATTAAAAACAAAGGTAATAAATATTCATTCAGATTCACTATTTCCTATTTATTTTATTGCATGCTACTAGAGTTTATACACTTCAGGTTATTACCATCTATTGTGTATATATAAACACACATAAAATGGTGTGCTGTCATTTCTTCCCAACTCTTTGTTCATAGGCTTCATTTTGGTCACTTGCAATAAGTCATTGTGGTAGTATTTACACCAAAGAATTCAGAAAATTCAAATCAGGGCTTGATTTATGTTTTGTCACTTGTCTATAGACTTTAAAAAGTGATGGAGAAAATGCTAATAATGCCAATTAAATGTGTCTAGTGTCTATAGCCATTGCCTAGTAAGCTTGAGCTCTTAACAAATGACCATAGACTGGGTGGCTTGAACAACAAGCATTTATTTCTCACAGTTCTGGAGGCTGGGAAGTCCAAGATCAAGGTGCCATAGATTGGGTTTTCGGTGAAGGCCCTCTTCATTGCTTGTAGATGGTTGTCTTTTCATTGTATCTTCACATGGCAGAGAGAGATCCATCATCTTTCTCCTGTCTCTTTTCATAAGGGCACTAATCCCATTCAGGAACGCTCTGCCCTCATAACCTAATTTTCTCCCAAGGGCCCCACCTCCTACTATCACATTGGGTAGGAGGGTTAGGATTTCAACATACGAATATTGTGAGGATACAAATATTCAGTTCATAACAGCTTTTAAAATGTGAGGGGCATAAGGAATCAAGTATATGTTCTGCTGGCATTCAAAAACTATTATCCAGTTTAGCACTTTGTCTTCATTGTTTCACTTTTATCCTACCTGTTAACATATATGATAATGGATATTCAACAAGGATGTTGCAACTATGTTTGGTCAGAATCAACTGACTATATGCAATTCACAACAGAGTATCCTATATTTTATTATTACTTGTATGTGTGCTGCCTGTCCTTTATATCAGTAAAATTTATTACACACACACACACACACACACACACACACACACACACACACTCACGCATGCACTTTCCCCTGGAGAGTTGGTTTTTGCAAACATTTAGCATCATACTCACTTAACAGCCTACCACTGTCTCTCTATAGCTAAAGATTAGCTCGTTGTTTAGGGTCCCAATGTAGCTGGGTTCAAGGTGGTTTAATGTTTTTTAAAAGAAATGAAAAACATTTGTATTTGTAATAAATCAGGAAAGAATCAGGCTAGCTTCCAAGATGTTAATTGCAAAATTACCACTTGTCTGAGACATCTGTGAATTCTGATGGACACATCTGCCAGGTACTAAATTTTAGGCAAGTGCTATAATTTCCCAATATATTAATTGAAGTATTTTTATGGAGTTAGCATTAGGTTTTCATTTCTTCTGGTGTTAGATTTTCTTTTGCCCCCTGTTGCTTACTATCATTTTACCTTGAACCATATGAAATTGCCATTTTGTGGGTAAAGTTGATTGTCAGCACTTTCATATAGTTCTACTTAATAATTTGGTTTGGGATACTTAGATAATCTGTATTATTATAGTATATACTATGAAGGAACATTTAAGCCTAGGAACATTCCTTGGCAGTATTTAAAAATCTAATAAGATGTATTTTGTTTGCTTTTTATTAGAAAGTGAAAGTAAAGTTTGTACTTAATTGGTATGTATGCAAATTCTTTAGTAAGATGTTTATGACAAGGTTACCTGATAACTGTTGTAAAGAATCATGGTTTGTTAGGATGGTCTGATTTTTAAAAAATATTAATTTGAAAATATTTTTTATTTAAATATATTTTAAATATTCCATTTAAATGGATCCTTCTGATATGTATTGTCTAAGGTTATAAAAGATGAATGAGACCTGATTTAAGGACAAAAACCAACTGGGAACCTTAATTTGAATAGTCAGCTTTCACTAACTACCTTTGTGGAAATTGGGGCAATGCCATCATCAGTTTGTCCCTGTTTTTTTCCCCTTGACTTCTTCATTTTTTTTTTTTTTTTTTACCCCTCAACTGTCATAGAAATCTGTTCTTTACCCTCCACTGTCTGGGAGTACACATGCCCTTTACTAAAGTGACTTTGGTTATCCAGTTATACCTAAACTATGATTTTCATTTTTTCCTAATTCAATTTCATGACCCCATTTTTCTTTAGTTTTTTTTTTTTCAGTAAAAAGTTAGAAAGGTAATTTAGTAGTTTCCATGTTTGTAAAACAGTATAGATAATAAAAATTAAATGAGATAATATATGTAAAATGTTCAAAATGGTGACTGGCACATGGTAATCAAAAAGATCACTCTACCAAAAACACAATTAAGGAAGAAAAATCTCATACTGAGTAAGAGTGGTTTCTGGAATGATATTTGCTCTGTAGCTTATTATTTGGGAAGAGACTCATGGATATAGTGCTGATTTATTTTCTCTGCCCTTTGGTATTGGTAGCTAATACCAAATGGAGTATGAGAGAGGAGGAAGCCCTTTCTCATCATATAGTTCCTTAGGAAGAGTCTTTCTCCCTCATTCATTTTACTCTTTTCCAACAGAGAAACCCTAAACCGCACTGAGAATCTAAGACTTAATAAAGCTGCTCCAGTAGGTAGGTGATGAGTTGGAAAAGGTGGCTGCTCCAGAGCCAGCTCTAGGGACCCAGGGCTTGCTCCTGATTGAGCCTCTGGGTTTTATCATCAGTTTGCAACCCACCTTTTTTTTTCCTGTCAGACATGAGAACTGTGATCTACTCGCTCCCACTACTTGTTACCATCACTTCTTTTCTCCCTGGATTCCTCTTTTCATTGTTCCTTTCCAGGCTAGATGCTGCTTCCTCACTAGCTCTCACACTGCTTCTTCTGACCTAAGTACATATCACCATTAGCTATTTTCAAAAGTGTTTGCTAGGGCTGTTACCTACCGTAACATAGACCTTGGTTAGCAACACAGAACAAACCATGGAAAGAAGTCAGGTTTTTTTGTTGATGGTAATTCTAGGTCCCACTGAAATGTAAGCGGGATTAGCTAGACTCTCCTTGCTTTGGATCTGATTTGAGATTAGGCATTTTCAAGCTATTTGGTTTGGATGTCAGATCAAGCTGCCTAGATACTGGCACGATGTAGATCTGGCTGGGACCACCGCCAGGTTGGCAGCTTTCTCAGTCCCTTTAGAAAGTCTTAGCTTTTTTGTCTGAGTTTTGGATTCCAGTTTATCCCAATTGTTTCTGGCTGGGTTGTTCCACTGGGCAGCTCCCCTCTCCCTGTACCCTTGAATTCAGACCTGGTCCCTGACTCAGTAGGTAAGGGCCAGCATTTTCCTAACTTCCCACAGAGATGCTGTTCCTCTGAAGCAGGCCATCTTGTTTTCCCAGTTCTGAGATGGGTCAATCAACAATTTGTTTCTCAGGCTCACATTGCTTTAAAATGAGTGTCATCTTCCCAGGTGCCTTTCTGCATACAATCAGCTCTCTCCAAAATCCAACAGCACATATCCATCTGTTTTGTTCAGGACTCTAATTCTGCGTTCATTTGCACAGCACAGATGAATGTCCTGGCCAGAACCCAGTGAACGATCAAGCTCTTCTCAGACTTCGATTAAATGAATGAATCCATGGAAAGTTTCTAGAAAAGTGCCTTAATATTCCTTAATAACAGTAACTTAATAACACTAATTCCTAATTCATCTATCAGACACCATTCTTATTTCCTTTCTCTTCCCTAGGCAGGTGTCTGATCTTCCAGATTTGTAATGCTCAGATCTTTAAATAAACAACACATTTTCTCCCAACTCTTCTCCTCCCAGTATTTGGTAGTCTGTTCTGCTCTTTATGGCAATGAGGGTCAGACTTAAGAGATAGAACACAAATGAGTTTTTTTAGTTTTAGATTTGAAGGCCCACTTTATAATCTTCTTCTTGGAGACGTGGTACCATCTTTTCTAAAGGCTTCATTCTAGTCCTGGACTCACACTTAGTGGCAGTGTGATTTTGAGCAATTCACCCAATATCCCTGAGCCTCATTTTTTTTTTTTATATCTGTAAATAAAGGTAGTAATGTTTTATTCTATTTATACAACCAGGAGTAGATGAGATATTTTTGGGAGACATATTTTAAGAAGCATAATGTGAGATATTACTGTAAGGAACAGCTATTCAGAAATATTTAAAGGGGCAAATTTAATGCCTTTCACATTTAAAATCAAGGACAGAGACTCAATTTACCACCATTATTTTGTATTCTGTTATTTTTTGTGCGTCTCAATTTTGTTTCTCTACCACTACATAAATGAAAAATTCTTGGAGTTTTATTTTTAAAACAGTGCTAATTTCCCTATCAACTTTAGAGATGCCAAATAATACATAATGAAGTGTCACTTGTGGGCTTTATATTTTCAGTTAGGAAATAAAGATTGATCAATATGTCTGAGCAATGATAATAATATATGTATGAATAATAAATAATATATGTATAGCAGGATGTTACCATGAAATAAACAAATTTTATATTTTATTATTGCCAGTCTGTGTTACACAGCCTGGGTCTCTGATGGAGTAAAGAAATGGAATGATTCTCTTTGTCATATCCTACCCCATATGGAAGAGTGATGTACTTAAAGGGCCCTTAACCTGTTTGCTCCTGCCACCCCTGGGTAATTATCTTCCCAGAGATCCTTGATAGGGACACCTTTGTGAAGTCTTGTTTTCCCCAGCCCCATCTTGCTATAAGAGCAGTTAGAAGAGTAGGTGGGACTACTACTCTCTGGGACTACGTTCTGGGACTACGATCTGGGACTACGTTCTGGTCTCTACAAAAGACAAAGAGAAAAGGAGAGGAAAGGACAGGAAAATGTGAAAAAGGAGGAAAGGCAAAGAGGAGATGTGAGCACAATGGACTCTTTATTTTATCTTCCCAAAAGGAAAAAAGGGGGAATAAAATGAATGTCTTCCAAGAATGATTAAGCATGCCTCATCTACTCAAGGCTAGTTTCAGTACAAATAACAAAGGGCAAAAAGGAGATCTTTTCACTTTTATCAACCTGATTTCTTAAAAATCACCTTTTGCATTTAAAGGTGAATTAAATTAGGCCACAGTTTCTGTCTTTGGTGTTTTCCAACACCCCTGAGGATGCTGAGCAAAGGAAACATTCCATCAATGACATTAGTAGCAGTAGCAACAACAATAAATCTCCTATTACTTGAGCATTTATTATACACGGGGCATTGTTCTCCATGATGTTTCTAATGTATATATCATTATCTCCATTTGCATATGAAAAGCCTGAGCTCAGAAATAAAATAATTTTCCCAAGCATAAAAAGATGGACAACCTAGTGTGCTTAATAACAATATGCTAATTAAACTACAAAGGGTAACGAGCTTCCTCAACAACAGTTTATTTCCCACACCAGGTCTTTTACTTTGTGTAATCATGTGATGTTGAAGGGATCTGGAAGTCAATTTGTATCTAGGCAGGGGTACACTCCAAACATAGCAGTTGGATGTCTTTTTTGGCTTTCCAAAAGGAGATTTCTAGGCAACATGTTTCATGTGTTTATAGGTGAAATGTGGCCAATACTCCTGGGTTAAACTTTCTGGGTAAATAGTTGTGGAATGCATAGTACATGCTCAATGACAATTTTTTTAAAAAAGTTTTATTCAGGGGCTCCTGGGTGCCTCAGTTGGTTAAGCATCCAACTCTTGGTTTCAGCTTGGGTCATGGTCTCACGGTTCATGGTTTCAAGCCCGGAGTTGGGCTCTGTGCTGACAGTGTGTGGAGCCTGCTTGCAATTCTCTCTCTCTCTCTCTCTCTCTCTCTCTCTCTCTCTCTCTGTCTCTCTGTCTCTCTGTCTCTCTCTCTCTCAAAATAAATAAATACTAAAAAGAAAGTTTTTATTCAAATCCCAGTTAACATAAGGTGTACTATTAGTTTCAGGATGCCTACTTGAACATACAACACTGCGATCCTAAAAGAGTCCTAAAACTTTAACATGAGTGAAATTTATTTCCTTCTTAATAGGATTGTTCAAAATACATTTTGCTGGAGAAGTTGTTTTGGGTTTATTTGCATGATTCAAGTAGGCACACCCTTCCTTGAACAGATTAGGATTGATGGTTTTGGACAAGCTGATCTCAAGGGTAACATGAATCATTAAAAAAGCTTCTCACAACACCTTTTTCTGCAGTCTAGATACAGGAAACCACCATTTTGAAATCTTTGGAGCTGTAGATCTTTACATCTCTCTCATCAAGTCATAATAATACAAACTAATTTCTATCTTGTTTATGCCTGGAGCCAGGCAAAAATGATTTAGAAGAGAATGTGTATGATAATCGCAAAGCTAAGTTGTTTATTTTGCAGCTTAAGTGTAGAAGAGGTACAATGAAAGCATTATCTAGGAAAGGTGTACATAATATGTCATTATCATGGTATAATTATAGAAAGTTTGGCTCCAGCTTTGGGAACAACTTTTCAAAATCGTATCTTTGTGAAGAGAGAAAAAAAGCAACATGAAAAGGTTACAGAGTTTGTATCTCTTCCTGCACAGAAGTACACAGAGGGTCCAACAAATCAAAATGTTGGAATATGCCAACATAAGTAATGGGTGCTGTGAACCTCCCACTTTTCATGCGAGTAAGCAGCCAGATGGCTCCAATCAGCTTTGCTAAAACACAGGTGCCAAGCCTCTACGGGCAGTTTCATTTTTCATGCCTGTCTTTGGAGCCAGGTTCTTGGCTGGTGTGTGCCAGGCTCCGTTCCGCTGTCCCCTTGATGGTGCTGCTCAGCATCAGTAGAGGCTGTATATGCAGAAAGGAGTTTCCAGCTTTAGCTCCCCACAAATAACACACTAACATCTTGGGAGGGGTGGGGGGGAGAGAAGCTTTTGGGGAAAGTCATGTTATCAGCACCCAAGTTTCAGAGCAGCTGCTGACCTCTCGTACTCACGTTAGGGGCAGGCCATGGTATCAGTGATAAAATTTGGGTAGCTTCACACTGCTCAGAAGCTAAAGAATGTGAACGCTTTTTCGAGTTTACTTTACATTCCTGACCTCTGTCAATTCTCACTGACCTGGAATTTCAGTCGATCTTTGCTAAGGCCTAGATAGATGGCTGTAGTGGTCCCATATCTCGCACTTCTTTTAGCTAAATTGTCTGGAATATGGGCCCTTTAAGCAGATCACTCGATTGTCAGAGGAAATAGGTGGTGAAACCTGGTCAGTCTGATAATATATGTTTCTAATTGCCTCCTTCTTGACAAAAGCAATTTTGGAATAATCTCAACTGATTCATTTTCCTTTCTTCATTTTTCTTAGTGCAATAAAAACTTGCAAAGAAGTTCAGTTATGGGAAACAATTAAAAATTCAGATTGCAAAGAGGAGACATCAGATTTGCCTCAAACAGGTGCTGGCACAGATGGCCTGCTCACAAGTCCTGGCTTTATTTACAGCTTTTAAACACAGACAGATAAATTGACAAAAATGTTTCTAGATTTTATAATGTACTGGATGCCCGAATTTGGCCATAAACTTGCATTAATTTGTAAATGATTCCATTCAAAATTTGACCTCCCAAGTCACCAGTAGCCTTAAAAAGACCATTTGTCTGCCCTGTAATTTGCACACTTGTGTGAATAGATTATCTGATCTTTGTTTTTGATTGGATATGTTTTATTGCCTTGATTATTTAATGGCTCTCTCTGATATTAAAAGTCTCTCAAGTCAAATTGTATGTAGTCTGATGGTTAGGTATTTCCTGCCTCATTGTTCCTTGAAGGACAGTTATGCTCCCTATTTCTTACTAGCCTTGGAGTGAGGTATTTGATAAGAATAGCAAAATAGATGACATGAAGCCCAAATGAAATTATCTTCAGGCAGAAGTTTGTGGTGCTTTCCAGCTGATGAAAAATATCTAGAGAAACCATACTATGCATTTAGCTTGCATCATTAATCTGTCTTTGATTTGGTCTTAGATTTGGCATGAGTGCACCGAGTATTAAAGTTATAGTAAAATAAGTATTAAAGGGACCAGAAACTGAGGGGCAATATGCATTTCTGAATTGGTTTATATTAAGGTGTTGATTCATCGACCTCCCAGTCTCGTGTTTCTGAAGGACTGAAAAGCAGAGGCAAAGGAAATTGAAAACCAGTTCTGTGTTCATCAAGGAAAATATCTGAAAAGTGAAAATATGGAATGTTGCTTTCTGCATTTCTGTACAAGATCCATAGAAGGGTCTGTAGGGTAGATCATAAGAAAGCTCCTTACTAATATAACTCCCTGCCCCCCACCCCCCGCCGTGCTTTACAAAACTACGTGTAACTTCCCTCTGTGTGTGCTTATGTGGTGCAAAATTATTACCCGTCTTGATCTTACATCTTCAGATTACTGTTCATGATGTAAATCTTTCTTCTGGACACAATCCCTGTTTTGTGTATTTGGACTGCAGGGTGGATCATTCGCTGGTACTTTGGGAACGATAATGATGGAATGTATTTTTTTAGGCTTTTTCATTGTGTGTGGGGATTTGCTCCATCGAAGGGTCATGGGAGGGGGTGTGTGTGTCAATGTAACATGTCATTGTTCTTCTTTAACCCGCTTGTGTGATTTGCTTTAGTATTTTTTCTTCTTAATTAATGCTTCCATCCTCATCCTTGCTGTGGCTGCTCATGTGTCCTCCTCCTCCTGTCTTCTGCTTCTGACACTAAAGCCCGCAGCCCGCTTGAGAACTCAGTGCCCTGCCTAGCAACCCGCACCCTGGACGATGACCCCCGAGTGCGGCGCACTCCCAGCGTGGGATGGCTAAGTAAGTCAATGCCTGGGGAAAGGGCAAGGATGGTGGTGATGGTGGGGAGTGGGAGGGCACGAAGGTTGGGCTCATGATTGCTGAGTGGAGGGTATCCTCAAGACTGTCTGAAGGGAGAAGCCTCACAGATTTCCTACGATCACTGATTTATGCCTTCTACTACTGGAGCTTATACTAGTAATGTATTTTGTGGGTGATCTTGCCATCCTGCGTTCAAGCTGAGTACCTTGTAAGGTAGTGGAAGGAGTTGCAGACTCAGGGGTTAGGTCTGGCACTGGTAGCACTTCCTCAGTGGGGTCATAATGCTGACCTTCTTCCTGCAGAGGATTGTGAGGAAGATCACATGAGATGAGGTATCTTACTGAAAGCATTCAAGCGATGGGTGAGAGGGAGAACTTGCTAGGTTAATGGTCTAAGATAAAAAAATCCAAATACTCCTTTTATGTGTAAGAAAGGCAGTAGGTGCCATGGAAATAAGATAAAATCTTCATTCTTTAAAATAAAGAGCTTGTGAAAGAGACAGGATTTATTATCCCTAAAACCAAATGAGAGAAGAACATGCACAGAAAACTACATGGACTTTTTCCAAATTTGATTACATGTGATACAAATTTCTTTCAGTTTTCAGGAAGCCCATCCTTGGTGACAGCATTAGGCTTTTTAACTGTTTATTATCACCTTTCTTATAAGCTTATTGATTTATGCTTTTTTACTAATTTAGATGAGAAAATTTCACTTTTATGGGAAGATGTCTTTCTCATATGGCTTAATAGGGGAGGTTTTAGTTTACTCTGAAATAGTGTTTGTTGCACTTCATTCTTCCAGGGCTTTTCTTGAAGTAAATCTGGTGTTTTGGGAAACTATATTCATAATTTCTGTGTCCCATAGAGATACAAATGCAGGCAGGCACCGTGCTAGGCAGGGGTACTTAGAGATGAGTAAGAGAGTCCCTGTCCTCAGGGGACTGCCTTTCTAATGAATGAGGCAGGACACAAAGGATAAAACTGTACAAAATGCTAAGTGAAATGACTAAAAATCACATACACACACTTAAGGTTATGGGATCATCTGCTTGGCCTGGGAGTTGTGATGGTGCAAGAGGCTTTGGGAAGAGATGATTTTAGGGCTAAATCTTAAGGAAAAGTAGGAGTTTGGTGATGGCAACATAGGGCAAAGGGACCTTTACTGAACTCCTAACTTTGTAATGATTTGTGCTACATAGTGGGTCTAAGAAGCTTGAATAATTTTTTTCTTGAATAATAATACAAGTTGCAAACATTAATTTATCACTTTTCAGTAACAAACTCTGAGCTAAGTACTTTATGTGATGCCATGTAATTTTCTGAACAATCCTGTTACATGCCTATTGTTATTGTCCACATTTTACAGATGAAGACATGTGGCTTAGGGAGGTTAAGTAACTTGCCCAAATCACACAGATCATAAGTGTCTAGGGGAGGTTTTGAACCTCCTCGTATGGTAGTTTCGTGAGTAACACCTTATTGAAGCTAAAGTATAAGAAATTCACTTGGCTATATTGCCAAAAAGATACACTGACCCCACCATGATGCTCTAACACTCATATGATTTTCTCTGCAAGTATCATGCATTCCTTCTAATAAATTATTATTATTTTTAGTGATGCCTCTTGGGGAAAAAATAAATTCAGGTATAGAGTGTAGTCATTGGGGTTTGGAGTCAAGCAGGATTGAGTTTGAAGACTTGCTGGCTTCCTGACTTTGGGCAAGTTACTTTTCTACTGTAAATTTGGGTTTCTTAACTGTAAAGTTGAGTTAATTTTACCAACATAGGATTATTGTGAGAATTAAATTAGAAATATGCAAAGTGTTTATCATATTTCACCACACTCAATAAATCCAGCATTACTGTTATTAACAAAGTACTTATAGGAATTGCTTAAGATATTGTAGCTATTTTTATCCTCTGAAAGTTTTATTTATTCCATGTCTGGCATCTAGACATTAAAATACTTTTCATGGATACAGCATCAAGGAAATTGACCAAAATGCTCAGTTTGTCAATGATATGGAAATATGTCAAGTATTTGGAAATCAACATCAGACCACATCCTGGGCCAATCCTTCTAAGAAAACACATTTTAGTAATGAGAGAGGATTATTCTTCTTTAAGTTTTATTTATTTTGAAAGGGGTTGGGGGGGGAGAGAGAGAGAGAGAGAGAGAGAGAGAGAACATGAGCAGGAGAGGGGCAGAGAGAGAGAGAGAGAGAGGGAGAGATTGAGAATCCTAAGTAGGCTCCACAGTGTCAGCATGAAGCCCAACGCAGAGCTTGAACTTATGAACGATGAGATCATGACCTAAGCCAAAGTCAAGAGTTGGCTGCTTAACTCACTGAGCCATCCAGGCGCCCCAAGAGAGGATTCTTATTTTTGTCTATTTATATGATATATTCTCTTCTTAAATGAACAACTGAAATGTGTAATCTTTTTTTTTTTTTTAACGTTTATTTATTTTTGGGACAGAGAGAGACAGAGCATGAACGGGGGAGGGGCAGAGAGAGAGGGAGACACAGAATCGGAAACAGGCTCCAGGCTCTGAGCCATCAGCCCAGAGCCCGACACGGGGCTCGAACTCCCGGACCGCGAGATCGTGACCTGGCTGAAGTCGGACGCTTAACCGACTGCGCCACCCAGGCGCCCTGAAATGTGTAATCTTAATCACCCTCCCCAGGGCTCCCTATTACCTACCACATCAATTCAGTAAATTTAATATACATATATTGATGGTCCACAACTTATGATGGTTCAGCTTACCAGTTTTCTATTTTATGACGGTGTGAAAGCAATACAAATTCACTAGAAACTATACTTTGAATTTTGAATTTAGATTTTTTTTCTGGGCTGGTGATGTGGCACGATACTCTTTCATGATGCGGGGCAGTGGCAATGAGCCACAGCCCCTTTCAGCCATGTAATCATGAGGTAAACAACCAACACACTTACAACCATTCTGTACCTATACAGCCATCCTGTTTTTTACCTGTAGTACATTGTGCAATTAATTGTATGGTATTCAACATTTTATTGAGCATAGGCTTTGTTTTATTTTTATTTTTTTATTTTTATTTAAAAAATTTTTTTAACGTTTATTTTTGAGACAGAGAGAGACAGAGCATGAACAGGGGAGGGTCAGATAGAGAGGGAGACACGGAATCTGAAACAGGCCCCAGGCTCTGAGCTGTCAGCACAGAGCCTGATGCGGGGCTCGAACTCAGACTGTGAGATCATGACCCAAGCTGAAGTCGGATGCTCAACCGACTGAGCCACCCAGGTGCCCCGGGAATAGGCTTTGTTTTAGATGACTTTGTCAAACTGTAGGCTAGTGTAAGTATTCTAAGTGCATTTAAGGTAGGCTAAGTGCGATGTTCAATAGTTTAGGTGTATTAAATGCATTCGACTTACCATAGTTTCAACTTATGATGGGTTTATCGGGATGTAACCCCATTGTAAGTTGAGGAAGGTCTGGAATAAGTAACAAAGATGTGCAAAGTGACATTAAGTCTTGCTGTTTCTACCTACCTATCCAACTTTGTTTTCATCTCTTCTCAATATGAACCTCTAGTCTAATCAACTTGTCCTTTTTCTTCTGGCTTACATCATGGTGAATTCTACTTCCATGCCTTAGTTGATTCCTCTGCCCTTCCAAGAATGCCTTTTCAAGCATGCCTATCCAAAACTACTTAGTAGGGCCCAATGAGGTTCATCGTCTTTATAAAATAGTTCTCATAAACATAGAAGATCTTGTCATGTCTTAAAATTCCAAAGCTCCTATTATCTGTGTCTCATAATTGAAATTTACAGTATATTGTGTTGTCCTCTGATGTTTGTTTGTTTGTATTTTTCATTTCCACTATGTAAAAAAACTCCTTTAGGGCATGGGGTGTAAAGTCATGCTTTTGTGTCTCCTCCAGTGCAGTGTAGGTACTTGAAATATGGGTTTGTCCAGTAAACATTGTTCAATCCTTGATACTCTATCATTTCACTTAAAGCAATCAACAGCCCAGTTTTCACTAGGGCCCATATTGGCCATCATAAACTATTAACGAGAAATAAATACTGTTTATTTACCTGCAAAAACTATTTACCCAAATTTCTACTCATCTAGGTCTGATGAATTTGGTTATGAGTTTATTCTAATAGTTAATGTGGAATTATTTTTCAGAAACACTATGAAAAATACCAGCTAATGAACAGGTTTCTGAACTAGGTTCCATTAATTTAATCTTTCAGTTCTCTTAGCAAGATGTTTTCAGGCTTAGCCTAACCTGAAGTAACTAGCTTTGAGAAGCTACATTTAAAGTTGCTTTTGGGGAGTAAGCTCTCATCATTTTTACATTGTGTGCTTCTTATCTTAGTTGTCACCTGAGGCAGATATGAGTTCACAGCTCTTATCCGTTTCGGATGCTGCCAAGGTATTGAATTAGAAGTTGGAACAGAACCAGAAATGATTTCCTCTTACAGATCTCACTGGCAGGTCTGAAACCAGCCTGGGCTACTGAGAACAAAAGAGAAGCTTTCACCTCTACTTTTCAGGACAAGTTAATACCCACCTAAATGCTGTGCCCTTGCTAGAGTGTAGAAGTGGGCTCTATCTTTGAAGGTCCAGTGTAGCTCTTCACTGTGCATGCTTATCTCTGAATTTAGTTTGACATCTAATAACTGGCATCTTCTGAGCCCTCAGAAAACACTTGTGTCCTTTTGCAGTTATTGGCAGTCAAGATCAGCTGCTTCATACTCTTATGTCTGAACTTTAAAGAAGAAAATGAGGTTTAGGGTTTTCTCCTGCCATCTTTGGCCCACCCCAGCATCTGTCTTCACTTTGCTGTGTGTTGTGTCTGTCTGTCTAGTTAATGAATTTAACAGGCAAGGACCTCCTGGTCATGTTCAGTGTTTTGCTTTGTAGCTTCTTATCTTATGCTTTGTAGTATTTGACATAATTACTAACCTTAAGCATTAATATTAGATCATACTGTTTTTTTGTTTTTTGATGAAACCACAGTGGTATGACTGTAGATTCTGGTTTCATCCTATAGCCAGGTTACACAGTGAATATTAGAATTTAAAGAATTGAATTGTGAGTGGGACTTATTTTGCTTTTTTAAAAATTTAAATTCAAGTTAGTTAATATACTGTGTAGTAATGGCTTCAGGAGGAGAACCCAGGGATTCAGCTTTTACATGTAACACCCAGTGTTATCTTGGAAGGTGCCCTCCTTAATGCCCATTACCCATTTAGCCCATCCCCCCACCCATCTCCCCTCCAGCAACCCTCAGTTTGTTCTCTGTATTTAAAGTGTCTCTTATGGTTTGCCTCCCTCTCTGTTTTTATCTTATTTTTTCTTCCCTTCTCCTATGTTCATCTGTTGAGTTTCTCAGATTCCACATACGAGTGAAGTTAGAGAAAGATATCCTATGATATTTTGCTTTTTTAAAAGAAACTTTAAAAATTTCTTCTTGGGAATTTCTGGAATTAAGCAATTCAGAGTCTTTTATCTATTAGGAAGTTTACTGACTAAATAACAATTACAATTTTCATGGGCTCTAGAGTTGTCTTAAAAAGTTTCAGAACGTGGGTGCCTGGGGAGCTCAGTTGGTTGAGTGTCCGACTCTTGATCTCAGCTCAGGTAGATCTCGGGGTTGTGAGTTCAAGCTCACGTTGGGCTCCACGCTGGGTGTGGAGCCTACTTAAAAACAAAAAAAAAAAAAAAAAAAAACTTTTGGAACTTCTTTAGGAAGGTGGTGAACTCAGAGAGTTCACTTTAACAAATTCAAGTCAACAGCTATTCACTGAGCTCTTACTTTTCTAGTTCCATAGCCTAATTGGAGAGAAGGAGATGAAGAAAATTCCTAGGTAACAGTGATTCAAGAGAGGCAACAATAAGTGCCATCAGAAGGCTACAAGAACTGACCTGTTTATCTATATGTGTAACACATTAGCATGCGTTATGCTGTCTGGAAATGCTTATCGGAAGACTGTATAGTGGGGCATAAAAAGAATTGGGAGATTTTTTTTTTTAAGGAGAGATAGACTTTGCACTTTTTTTTTTTTTGAAAATTGAGATATCATTGATATACAGCATTACATTAGTTTCAGATGCACAACGTAATGATTCAATATATGTATATGTTGTAGAATGATCACCACAGTAAGTCTAATTAACATCCTTCAGTACACATAGTTAAAGTCTTTTTTCTTGTGATGAGAATTTGTCAGATCTTCTCTCTTAGCTTCATATAACTTCAGATATGCAATACAGTGTTACTAACTATAGTCACAGTGCTGTACATGATATCCCCACGACTTACTTATTTTATAACTGGAAGTTTAAAGCCTTTGACCTCTTTCATCCACCCCCACCCCATGCCCAGCAACCACCAGTGTGTGTTCTGCAAGGTCACTTTACTGAACCTTAAAGGCTGGGTTGTACTTCCACACAAGGAGGTTGTAGGAAAAGCAGAATGAGACACTGAAAGGTGGTGCTAGGCTGAAAGAAAAGTAGAAAGGCAAGGTTGTTGAGAAAGCATAAAGAAGAGTTTGTGTGAGATCGAGGAAGTAGACACATTTAATTAGCAGAGGGGGCAAGAGAACAGAACTGTGAACAGTTTTTTAGCATGGAGGTAGATTGGTCAGAAATGTATGTTAGGGAAATTAATGTGCCAGGGGTTATTTGAATGGAATAGAAAGGGAAGCAGTTGAGGTAGGGAGATAGTCAGGAAGGGATCACAGTAGACCAGATGGGGAGAGTGAGGATCTGGGCTCTGATGGAAATGAGAAGGAGGGGATCATACAAGAAATGTTAGAGATGGCATCTGTAGGACTTGGCAACCTATCGAATGTTAGGGGAGCAAGAGGAAGGAATCCAGGATGCCTCAGGTTTTGAGCTTGCAACTAGGGAGCTAATAGGAAAGCATTCATGGAAGAAGGTGATGGGATTTATAGGAGCACATCAGTGCACATTTCTGTCTCTTGTCATGCATGCTATAGCCATCTTTGAACATGTATTTCACTAGGAGGATTTGACGCTTTTTTAAAAAAGTCAATTTATTTATTTTGAGAGAGAGAGAGAGGGAGAGAGAGAGAGAGAGAGAGAGAGAGAGATGATCCCAAGCAGGCTCCACACTGTAAGTGCAGAGCCCGACACGGAGCTCGGTCTCATGAATCGTGAGACCATGACCTGAGCCAAAATCAAGAGTCAGACACTTAACTGACTGAGCCACCCAGGCGCCCCTCACTAGGAGATTTTTAGATAATTTATCATGGGTGGAGACTCTTTCATATTTCTGCTTTGTTATCACATTCTCCCCTTATTTTTTTTCAATCCATCTAAATCTACCTTGGGAGTACAGAATAACTACTATATCACGGCTTTCTTTAGGCAACTAGTAAATTTAGAGCATTTTTATCTTGATTCCATGTATTTCACCTTCCATCCCCCTGTTCCTTTCTTCAGCAGGCTGAAGATGTGGGCCTGTTCTTGACTGAAAATCTTATTTGGGTCATTTGTTGTATCATTCCCACATACATTTTTGGCCTTTTTTTAAAAAAATTAACTTTATTTATTTTTGAGAGAGAGTGAGCAAGCAGGGAATGGGCAGAGAGAAGGAGGGAGAGAGAGAATCCCAAGCAAACTCTGCATCACCAGCACAGAGCCCAATGTGGGACTCCAACTCAGGAACCGTGAGATCATGACCTGAGCTGAAGTCAGATGCTTGACTGACTGAGCCACCTAGGTGCCCCACATTTTGGGCCTTTTAAGAGGCAAAAGGAAACTCGAGTACAGCTTTCAAAATTCCCTCACTATAACTTTTCAAAAGACTGTAAGAAATAAAATCTTTCAGCAACCTGCCATCAACCTTCAGACTTTTTGGTTAATATAAGACATTCAGAAAACTTACGAGGTATCTAAGAATGAATTACAACATTCTTCAAACAGAGACAGTTCTAACCACTTTTTTTTTTTAATGGGAGTTATTTACTATGTATCTAAGCTCCTGAAAGAGGTCTCATTAGTTATTTCATTGATACCTAATATTGTATTTATAATGAGCTGAAGTATATACTGACTCTAGAAACTTATAAATAGAATCAAAGTGGAGAAAGAATAAAAACTTAGAAATTCTGTTATATTTCAGAGTACTAGGGACTTGGAGGAGATTTCAAGAGGCACAGATTTGGAAAAATTTTGACAAGGTGTTGGAATTATAAAATGCATTTTTTTCCCCACCAAAGAGAGTTTGGGATTTGTGAGCATTCAAACTTGTTCCTGGCAATATGTGATATGTGGAATATGTTCATGATCAAACTCTGTCCCTTTTCCTGACCTTCCTGTTCCTTACCATCTTTCTTCCTTCTTTCAGACTCGAAACCTCAGAGCCATCTTTGATTATGCACTCTCTCCTCCCCTCTATCCGTAGTGAACTGCTACACATGTTAGATGTTGCGTGCCTATGTCTCCTATCTGATCTTCCTGTCATTGTTTTTGTTCAGGTCCTTATTTCCTCTTGCTTAGTCTAATCCACCAGCCTGTCACCTGGGGTCACTGCTTATAGTTGGACACATGCAAACACATCCTGTGCTTTGCCTTCCAGTTAATCTTACCATACCTGGCTGATAAG
The DNA here is from genome assembly GCF_022079265.1 of Lynx rufus. Lineage (NCBI taxonomy): Eukaryota > Metazoa > Chordata > Mammalia > Carnivora > Felidae > Lynx > Lynx rufus. The sequence continues at coordinate 54,619,285 of NW_025814845.1, forward strand.
TCAGCTCTCCTGTGGAAATGGTCAGTGAAGCCTCAGTACATCTCAGACAATATCCAAATCCCTGGGCCTGGCACTCAAGGCCCACTGCCTAGTGACCTAGATTTGAGTAAGTGGCATTTCACTGTTTTTCTGTCCTCACTTTCTCTGCTCCTACACTTTGGTGCTACTTATATTACTTGAATTTGCCGAGTGCTTCCTTCCATTATTGTTTTTGGCTTTAACATTCTCTGCTTGGAACACTCTCCTTCCTCTTGAGACTTTCTGTCAAAACTCAGTCCATCCTTCAATGCCCACATTCTCCTTGGAACCTTCCCAATTTGAGGTACTCTCTAGTGACGTTGAGGTCTGAAAGTATCTTTTGTGAGATTTCTCACATGACGTGTATCTCATTCTGTTTTGTATTAATAGTGTTAGTAGTGGATACTTGTCTTATTACCTCTACTAGCTATGCATTTTTTTAAGGGCAAGATCCATGTCTAATTCGTTTAGTTATCTTCTGTCACAGGGATGGACAGACTAAGGCCCATGGACCAGATCTGACTGGCTGCCTAGTTTGGTAAACAGAATTTTATTGGAACATGGACAAGCTCATTAGTTTATACATCAGCTGTGGCTGCTTTCATGCTACAGTGGTAGTGTGTGGTTGTAATAGAGATATTACAAAATATCCTCATATTTATACTCTTCCATTTTACAGTAAAACCCTTCTGACCTTTGCATTATAATACTGGTTCTCAAAGTGGGGACTGGTGAGCCGTGGTATCCGTGAGACCCTTTTGGAGGGTCTTAGGATTTTCTTTATATCATTCAACCAAAATAACATATCTCAGCACACTGAACACAGAAGCAGACATGAGAATCCAGATGTATTTCCTTAAGCCAAATATTACAAAAGATTTGTAAAAATGTGAAACAATGCTGTTCCTTTTGCCAAATTTTTTGTTATGAAAATATTTTTCATAAAATATATTACTTATGTTAACATGTAATGGGCTTATGGTATAGTTTAAAATTAATGACTATTTTAAAACTTTAGTCTTAACTTCTAATATGGTAAATTTTGATAGATATAACCCAGACAAATACTCTTAATTTTTAAGTATGTAAAGGTATCTTGAGACTGGAAAGTTTGACAACTGCTGTTCCATTGTGTCTAGGAGAATGCCTTCTCTGGAGCAGTAAATCAATAAATGTTGCACAAATGAATGAATAACAGAACCAAATGATTCAAATGTAAGATGAAATAAAACGCAGTGGCAATAATTGAAAGTATTGAAAGGGAAGTGTAAGAACCATTAAGAGATGATGTTTGTGTTCTGTGTTTGTGATGGATTTCCACTTTGCCTGCCAAAGAACATTGATGAGACATGGTAGAATGGAGATGATTTGAGGGGGTATAAGAAGAGCTGGTTTTTCTGACTTTCTTTCTTTGCTGCTTCATGACAGTTAGCAGTCAATCAAAAATCCATTGGCTGGATTTTGCTACAGTGACAACTAACCCCAAACATCTCAGTTATTTAATACCATAGAAGTTTCTTAGTCATACTACTATTTGTCCGATGTGGATCTTCAGGGAGTTCTGCTGACCATTGTTAGTCAGCATCCTGGCTAATGGAAGCCTTCTCTCAGTCCGTGCTTCCAGAATCATTGTGGCAATGGGAAAGGGTTATGGTGACTCACAGGCTGCCTCTTCAATTTCAGCCCAGCAATGACACATGTTACTTTCACTCACATTTCGTCATACTGAGTCATATGTCCACACCTAACCTTAAAGAATTGTTATCCTACCATGTGCCCAGAAGGTGGAAATTCAGAAATACTTGGTGGCCAGCACTAATGACTACCTCCCAGTCAAACAGAAATTGTAGCCATGACTTTGGAGTGTGTCCTTGGCAGTGCTGAGAGAAATGTGAAGCTCTGTAAAGCCAGTATACAGAAGATATGTCCTCCTGAATACTCTTATTGATGGAGGATGAGGGCTTTTGTCAGAGTGAGGAAAAGCTGGGGTTACCAGTTCAAGGTCTACTGAAGAAAAACTGAGGCTGTGGTTTTATGGTCTACTAGTGAACTAGACTAGATTAATTTGAAACTGGTGGAGAGTATTTCATGCAGGTATACAGTAAACCACTCTTATTAGACCAGACAATGTCTGGATTTAATTCTTGGAGACAACTGAAGATCTGACTACTTGAATTAGTATGTCTGTACACATGTGAGTGAGAGAGAGCAGAGGAAAAGCAAATGCAGTATTTCAGCGATAGATATCAGTTTCAAAGTTAATAATGAAATTTCTTCTTGGCAGCCAATAGTAGAATTTTACTTTGATGAAAATTGCTGGCAGAATCTTCAGAAATATGGTATTTCTTTCTGTGGTAAACTGAATGTTTATGGTATTTAGAGTTGTCCTGGTAATTAAGATACCAAGTCTACTCCTCTTAATGCATCCTGCATCTCAGTAGCTCCTGACCTGCCCCTGTTAGACCAGAAGCCCCTGGCGTCTTTGTACTCCTCCTTGTCCTCCATCCATACCCTTTGGCTGTTTTCCTTCTTATTCATTCCTGCCCTTCTGTGACTCCATTGCAACTGCCCTGCTTCAGATGCTTATCATCTCTTGTGTGCACTATTTCAATATCCTCCTGTTTTCCCAGTCTTTTGTCTTACCTCTTTATATCCATCAGTCATGACTGCTGGAAGGACCTCTCTAGGTCACAGATGCAAACATAATCACTCCCTTTCCTCAAAAACCTTTAGTGACAGCCCCCTGCCCTTTATATGCTCAAGCCCAAGCTCCCCAGCCTGGCTAATACTTAGAAGATCAAATCCAAGTTCTCTAACCTGTGAGATGCCCCTTGACTTGCTTTCTGCTTAAGTCTCTAATCATTCCTTGACATTTCCACTCTTGAACTCTAAGTTCTAGTAATATTTGGATCCCCATATTCTTAGGTTCCATGTCTTTGAATCTCTCCCTTATTCATGCTGTTCCAGCTACTGTCAAATTGATGTGGCTAAATTTAGCCTATTCTTGAAACTCTTGCTTCTCCCAGGAGACTTAAAAAAATTATATCCCTCTTTTCTCTCCATCCAATCAAAGTTTCCCCCTCCCCATTGCTTTATTATCATAGCATGGTACAAGTATGTTTCCTGCATTATTGGAAAAGTGGTCAAAGAGCCTGAACCACATACATCTTTGAATCCCCATTGCCAAGCACAGTGTCGCACTTAATAGATGTTCACTAAATTTTAGACTAGACTAATCCACCTGACTCTTTCCATGGGTATATATTATTGGCTAATCAAGCATTGTCAGTTACACTTGTATCTCCTTTGTCTTGACTGGATTGATATGTCCTCACTAGTTTGATATGAAAGATATGCTCTCACTATCTTTAAGAGCTAAGTCAGTCTGAAAACACATGAGAGGAAATAGAATATGTAGCATCTACTTAACTAGAAAGTATAGCATCTGTTTGCCTGAGACAAACTTTCTGAACAACAGGCAGTTCCATCTTTGTTTTTGACTATTGGGTACTCTTAGAAAGAATGATGATAAACTTAACAAATTTGTCTACATTTTCTTATTTGTATGAGTTGCTTTTTCTTTTCTTCTCTCTCTCTCTCTTTTAATATTGAGAGATGGTGGTGGTGTAGGGAGCTATTAATGGGCCATGAATTGTGATTCTTCTTGCATAGATTGAGGTTCTTTTGTAGAAAGCTGTGATATGTTCATCACTCAGGCTGTTATAGTGCCTGGCACACAAACACTTCACAAATATTTGTTGGTTAAATGAACACTTAACCTGAAAGTAAAAGAAAGGACTGAAAAGAATATGGAAACCTAGCACAGGAATGATTTTTTCTGAATTTGTCAGATCATAGTCTTTATATCAAAACTAACCAGCCTCAGTAGCAAGGGGAAGCTCTGCTATTCTTCAGTGGCTGTTGATAGTAGTAGAATTTGAGACCTGAGTTCCTTGGCTCAGATGCCCATTTTCTGCTGACTAGATCATTCTACCCATGGTTGACATACCCTCACCAAAACAGTGTTGACTACTATGAGCTGTCATTTATCCAGCCTGGTGCTGGCTCATTTAAACGTCCCCAAAAAACATTATGTGAAGCAAACCTCACTGACCCCTTGTAAATAAAGACGCTGAGACTCAGTGAGGTTTAAGTGCTTATGGTAGTCATTAGGGCTGTTCCCAAATGTAGGTCTCCTGTGGGAACAAATAAGGATTCTTCTTCCTCACCCGCTTGAAGTTAGGTGTGGCCGCATGACTTGACTTTGGCCAGTGAAACATGAGCAGAAGTGATGGGGGTCATTCCTGGGGAGAACCTGAAGAACCAGCACATGCTCCACTAGGTTCATTTTTCCTTCAAACCAGCAGCATTCTAGAGAGTGGCTGCTATGGAGCAGGTCCTGGCTTAAGGACAGAGTTGCAAAAGCAAGCCCCTAGCCAATCCACAATGGGCATCATCCTGAGTAAGAAGTAAAGCACTGTTGTTTTAAGTTAGGAGAATTTCAGGTGGTCCTATCACTGTAACCTTGCCTATCTGTCGGGGAGAGTGTTTTAGGTCACTCAGTAAGTGGAGGACCAGGGTTTGAACTCAGGTGTGTAGATGCCAGATGACACAGTTATTTTTTATTTCTGTCTTTGCTTCTCATGCTGTCTGCCCTCCCTTCTCCCTACTTTCAGCAACAGATAGTGTCCTTGTCTGCTGACAAGAGGTGTGGACATTGATGACTTGAGCTTTGTTGTTTCGGGTCAGAAAATTAAATCCCCAACATTTTTCAATGAGAGGCAACAAGTCAGCATTCAGAAGTATAATTTCCGGGGATGGTTCTGTTTTCTAAATCCCATTCTTACCAACCACAGGAAGCAGCTGGAGCACATACACTATTATGGGCCATGATCAGCTTTGGCTTCAGGAAGAGCCATACATGGATGGGTTCTGCAAGTAGTAACCATGGTTACAAATCAAAGAACGGTCTTGTTAGGTGATATCATGGAGGGACTAATAGCATCCTTCTTTTGAGGAGGAAGAACAGGAAAACTTCAATTATAATGGCAAGTTTTCCCCATAGTAAAAGTTCTATGTTTTAAAAAATTGATTCTTCTAGCACATACTTAGGCTGGGGTCTGGATTTTAGGAATTGCTGTAGGTATCAAAGTTGAATCATTTCCCTAATTTCCAAGGGACATCTTCAAGTAATTTTTTTTCTGTGTTTCTAGGGAAAAGCCTAGAGCCTGTATGAAAGTTCTCTTATGTGTTTTCTCTTAAGCAGCTAGTGGCTTAGGCTCTGTGTAGGCTGTTATTATTATTTGTAATAGTGTCAGTAATAGGTGTGACTGTTGTCTTCAGTAAGAATGATTACTAACACCTTGGATTTGGAGGATCCCTTTCCTGCTAGTGGTGATAATTTTATTATATCCAGTTATAGAGTTTTTGAGTACTGCTACTGTATTCATTCAAATTGTCAATTATTCACTTAAATATTAATTTTTTTTTTTTTTTTAGAGACAGTGTGAGAGCACGAGTTGGGGAGGGGCAGAAGGAGAGAGAAAATCTCAAGCAGGCTCCATGCTTAGTGCAAAGCCTGATGTAGGGCTTGATCTCACAACCCTGGGATCACAACCTGAGCTGAAATCAAGAGTTGGATGCTCAACCAACTGAGCCACCCAGGCACCCCATTCACTTACATATTTTTAAATACAACTCTTTAGCCAGTGCTTAGCTAAGTGTGGGGAAAATACAGTGAACAAGGCAGACACAAGCAGATAGGTACCAGTCAGTCCTGTTTATCAAGGGGACAGTGATGTTTGTGATAAGCTACTTCTCCTGGGCAGAGTAGGGGATGCTTGTAGAGAGAGTGGGTCACATCTGAAGGAGGAGGGCGAGCACCTGGAGACCATCTATGAGGTGAACAGACAGTGAGGGATCTGACTCAGCCATAGATGGTGATTAGAAGAATCAGAGAAAGGGCAACTTAACTGGTTTACAGGAACTGGCTCAATACAAATATGTAGGGATAGGCTTTGCTTTGGTGTTTTAGAGAACAGGCCCTGTGGGTAGACATTTTAGGAAAGAAGATACTGACTTGACACTCTGATGTTTGAGATAAAGATTGAAATGTAATTTTTATTTTTATGATTCAGTGATTCATGAATTTCAGTGATTTTCCAGAAGATTAATGACCTCTGCAAGTTCAGGCTGATAAAGCCCTGTTAGCAAGGATTTAGTCCCGTCTCTTGTGTGAGGGTGCAAAGTTTTCCCATCAAGGGTTTTTTGTTTTTTTGTTGTTTTTGGGAGTTGGGGGAAGGAATGATGGCTGTGGGGACCAATTCCCCAGTGCTAGAGAATATAAAAGGAAGAGCAAGGGTCTCTACTTAGGAAAATGTATAGTGAAGGCTAGAAACATGGTGATGTACAGTATTTCTAAGATGTTATGTGTATTTAAATGAAAGCCAGCTCTTTCTGAGCATGTGTGTGCTTTGATTGGCACATATGATTTCTTTCTTTCTTTTCTTTTTTCTTTTTTCTTTTTTTTAAAACTAAGCTCTATGCCCAGGCTTGAACTCATGACCCTGGAGGTCAAGGGTCACATGTTCTACCAACTTAGCCACCCAGGCACCCCAGCACACACTATTTCTTTATTCATTTAGATGCTGCTATTTACCTGGGAAATTGAGGCAGTTTACATATATAAGAATGAGCTTTATTACGATGAAATGGATAGCTTCATTAAGTGGTAAGTTTCCTGGGGCGCCTGGGTGGCTCAGTCGGTTAAGCGTCCGACTTCGGCTCAGTTCATGATCTCGCGGTCCATGAGTTTGAGCCCTGCGTCGGGCTCTGTGCTGACAGCTCAGAGCCTGGAGCCTGTTTCGGATTCTGTGTCTCTCTCTCTCTCTCTGACCCTCCCCCGTTCATGCTCTTTCTCTCTCTGTCTCAAAAATAAATAAACATTAAAAAAAAATTAAAAAAAAGTGGTAAGTTTCCTGTCATGAAATATATAGAAGTAGGTGTTAGGAGATTGGCTTTGTCTGGTGTTATAGGAGAAAAACGACCCTATAGAGAAGTTGTTCAGATGACCTCCAGCCAATCCTTTATCTCTGTGATTCTATGAATCACATCCATAATAACATACCCAGTCTTTCAGATTATCTACCCTGTGGGGCATTTAAACTTACTGTATCTACCCTCTGTATTGATATCCCTGCCCCAGAGGTAATGTATACTGTGAGAAAATTCCAGTAGCACTGTACTAGAGAAATTTCTGAAGCTAAGGTTTTGACACTGATTCAGGTTATCACTGATACCAATTTCTCATTTTCTGTTGCTTTTTTCTTCATTTTGGTTCAGCAGAAAATAGATCTTTTAGGAAGTACCTTTGCCCACTGTTAAACAATCTTTAAACAGCATAACTAGACCAAGTGAAGCATTCTTAGAGTCTCTGCATCTTCTGTTGTTTGAGTCTTCATATATTTACCACTTTCTTTTTTTCCCTCCATACTACTTCATTGGTAAATATAGAAAGGAGTATATTGCCCTTAAATCAGAATGACAGGTGCTTAGAACGAACTAAGATCAGAATCTTAGAACACATTAGAAATTACTTAAAGAACTTTCTATCACCATGATGTAATATAATAAGTAAGCTAGGTATGGGGTGCCTGGATGGCTCAGTCCGTTAAGGCTTTGACTCTTAATTTCAGCTTAGGTTATGATCTCAAGGTCATGAGTTCGAGCCCCTCTTTGGGCTCTGTGCTGACAGGGTGGAGCTGGCTTGGGATTCTCTCTCTTTTTCTCTCTCTGCCCCTCCCACATTCTCTCTTTCTTTCAAAATAAGTAAAAATAAACTTAAAAAAATAAGTAAGCTAAGCACATATTGCATAGTTTTCTCAAGTAAATAATTACTAGTGACCTCCATGCTCAGTGAGGCATCTCACACATTTGCTAGAAGCTAACTTTGGTTTGCCCAAAGTTATCGCATACCCTCTATGGGTCGAATAACAGCTATGTTTCCCCCTCAACCCTCCTTTCTTGAGTGCCCACAGATAATTCCAACCCCCAGCTGCAAACTGCCAGTTCTCTGAACTCATCCCCTTAGGCTGGAAAATTGCAAATGGTGGGATTCTGCCATGGCAGTTTTATTTCACAGTTTCCTAAGAATCTTGAGGTCAGTGAGGATTTATGCATATGATTGGAGGCCAAAGAGAAAAAGAATAAAACTAGCATCTGTGCGGGACATTTGCTCATGCATTCCCTTGCTTAATCCTTGTAGCAGTCCTATAAGGGATTATTATTCCATTTTACAATCTTTTCTTGCTCTAACTTTGTCTTCTTTCCATAGTATCATGCTTATATAAATTATCTCTTGGGTTCCTTTTATATCTCTCCTTACGGACCTGTTAAGTTCATCTGAGAGAGATGAAGTTTGAGCCACCCACCCTGTACTGCTCCCTCCACCCCCTGCCGCATCAGTATGAAAAATGATGGCTATGGCAGTTGGTATCATGGAGGTCTGTGTCATGGAGTTAAATATCCCTGTCCTTGTGGTTTCTTAGAACTAGATGTGATTTAGGAGTAGGACAGTGTCAACTCAGAACTATAAGCATCTTAGTGCAGCTTGGGCTTTTCAATAAGAAAGAAATCCTGGGCCCATCTTAATTCTTATCAGAATTCCACAGAGGAACTTTAGGCTTACTTGAGGCCTCACAGCTATCACACCATTTGGAATCTAGAAGTCACTTTGGCTGAACTGTGTAATACACCTCTCCTCAGGGGAGGAACAGAGTATATAAGCAAATGCACACCAGGAGAGATGTTATACCCTTCCTTTGCTCTTGCTCAGACTTGTAGAACTTAAATGGGGAGAGTCTTCAAGACCACTTGTGTGATAGAGGCAGGATGGGCCCAGAGGTGTTTGTGTCCTCTTTCCTGGAGGCTGTTCTCTGAGTCGTGTATGACCTGTGATTAGCACCTGTAAAATGTATATCAGCTAACAAGATGTGCATTAGCAAGGCCATGAGGAGTTACTGCTTGGGGAAGCCAATTTGAATGACTTTTCTTCAGGTCACATTTGGTGAGCCATAAATCCAGCAGTGAGGAAGGGCTACATTTGTAACTGGAGGCCCAGAGGATGTGTCTGTTACTCTTCTAAAGTTTTATATCTCTGTCTATGTCTGTGTCTGTATCTAAATCAACATTGATACGGGATATGGACATCCAAATCCGTATTATTACTTGGCTGCAGAGGTAGGACTATGCTAAATGGCTTTTTTTTTTTCCTGCCCATACTTTTTTTTCTTCTTTCTGCATATACTTTTCAGGTATAAGGATTTTTGGTGACTAAAGCTATAGATTGGAATCTTTGGTATTTCAGACAGAACGTTCAAGAAAAATTTCCCTTGTCATAATTTAAAATATAGTGGCCAAAAATCATGAGTTCACTCATATGAGGACTTTAAGAGATAAAACAGATGAACATAAGCGATGGGAAACAAAAATAATATAAAAACAGGGAGGGTGACAAAACAGAAGAGACTCATAAATAGGGAGAACAAACTGAGGGTTACGGGAGGGGTTGTGGGAGGGGGGATGGGCTAAATGGGTAAGGGGCATTAAGGAATCTACTCCTGAAATCATTGTTGCACTATATGCTAACTAATTTGGGTGTAAATTTTAAAAAATAAAAAATTAAATTAAAAAAATAGTGTAAATATTACTTCATGGGGCATATTAAAACTACTTAAAATTGATTTTAAACTCTTAAAATTTTGATCTCCAAGATGTTTATTTATTTTTGAGAGAGAGAGCATGAGCAGGGGAGGGGCAGCGAGAGAGGGAGACACAGAATCCAAAGCAGGCTCCTGAGCCAAAGTCAGATGCTCAACCGACTGAGCCTTCCAGGCGCCCCTCCAGGTTTATATTAAAATTTAATTTAATTAATTTTCCCAAGGCTGTCTACTACTCAATAATTAATTTCAGTTACTTAGAAATAATAAAAATAGATTTAATTAACATTTATATTATAAATGTATATTTTTATTAAATTATTATGTACAAATGGTTATGAAATTGACCAAGAATAAGACTTCTAATGAAAAAACAAATTTTATCTTTTGCTTTATCTTCTTGTTTTAACTTCTTTGTTCTGAGGCATGTTTTTTTAACAGCCACTGTTAACTCTTCAAATTGTTTCTAAATTTTCTTTAGAAAATTTCTTTCTTCCTTTTTTAGTTTTTTCATAGTTACCTTCATATCTCTGTATACTGGGCTTATCTTGCTAGTTCTGATTTATTAATCTTAGGCATTGCCTGTTAATTTTACCTGCTTTGTACATTTTTCCTTCCTCAAAATAGGTGTGTATCATTATTCTAATTCCATTATTAATTATGTTTATAATTGTAGGTAATAAGCCTATGCTTTTTTTTTTTTTTTTTTTTTAAGCAAGCATTGATGGGATCTTTTAACTACTTACCTGGTGAGAGAAGGAGATCAGTTAGTTTCCCTACTCTTCCTTGCCCCTGTCCTCGCTACTTTCACTTCCAGACTTCTGTTTATTGTCAGTGTTATTTAGATTTATATTCTTACCTTTATCTGTAAATACATTTTGTGTTTTATCAGGTGATTCTTAAGTCAGAAATCTGGAAATAGCATTTATATTATTGTGACTATATGCATATAGTTAATTCTAAAGCTATATAATATGTTATAATTGCATTTTCCTGTACAGTTATTTTTAACCTAGAGTCTTAAATTGCCATTTTGTGGAATTACCTATTGTTACTGTATTCCCAAGATTTCACAGTGCTTCATCTACCTACAGGGCTGGATTTGTGTGTCTGTGTTGTGGGAGAGATTGCAGTATTAATATTTCTGTAGTGACCCTTGTGGTTTGAAGAAATGTGTTCTTTAGCTCTGGGATATCCTCTTTAGTAGTGTTCTCTCCTCCATTTTCCTTGTTCTGGCTTAGTTGGACTCCTAGTAGTTAGATATTGGCCTTCCTGGATGGATCCTCTGTACCTCTGATTTTTTTTCACGTATCTCCTGGCTTTTTGTTTCCCTCTTCCCTTACTTTTTGGAAGATTTTCTTGATTGATTTTCATACCTTTATGTATATATTTTTGCAACCATATATATTCTTTAAAAGTAATTGTAAATCTAAAATATTTCCCTTGTTCTGTTTTTCATAACATCCTGTTTATGTTCTGTGGATGCAGTATTGTCTCAAATCTCTGTATGTACTAATAAGACTTTTTAAGTTTTCTAAATTATATTTCTTTTTAAAAATTTTTTAGGTGTCTGTTTTAGTTTTTGGCTTTCTCAACTGTCCATTTGTATTTAAGAAAGAGGATTTGTTTTAGGGGCTCTTGGGTAGCTCGGTCAGTTGAGTGTCCAACTTTGGCTCAGGTCATGATCTCACGGCTTGTGAGTTCAAGCCCTGCATTGGGCTCTGTGCTGACAGCTCAGAGCCTGGAGCCTGCTTCGGATTCTGTGTCTCCCTCTCTCTCTGCCCCTAACCCACTAGTGTTCTCTCTTTCTCTGAAAAATGAATAAACATTTAAAAAAAAAAAAGAGGATTTGTTTTAGAGTAAGAATGGTTATTCTGAAGGGCACTCTAATAAGACTTTGCTCTGCACTGGTTGCCCTGGTCTTTTCTGAATACCTCTTTGGCAAAGAGCCATGTGGTATAAATGCTTTGGCTTCTGGGTGTTTTGTCTGGGTGGTGGTAAACTTTCTGTGCATAGACTTTCCATAAACTCATCCCTTTTAGCCTGCATCTTACTTGGGACAGCTTCCAGTGTATGGAGCTTCTTCAGAGTTTTGCAGGGAATATCTTTTCCTTTTTGACTACATGCCTCTCTGCAAATATTTTACACTGTGATTTCTGAATGGTGTGAATAGTATCAGGCTCTGATACTCTATCTCCTCTTCTTATTCTGGAAAGTTTTTGGTCTCTTATCTCTGTTGGTCTTCTACCAGTTCTTTCAATTGATGTGGCCTTACATTGTCTTCAAAAGTAATTTTTTTAGGGGCACCTGGGTGGCTCAGTAGGTTGAGCGTCCAACTTCAGCTCAGGTCATGATCTCACACTCCGTGAGTTTGAGCCCCGCATCAGACTCTGTGCTGACAGCTCAGAGCCTGGAGCCTGCTTCGGATTCTGTGTCTCCCTCTCTCTCTGCCCCTCTCCTGCTCACACTCTGTCTCTCTGTCTCTCAAAAATAAATATTAAAAAAAAAGTAATTTTTTTAAGTCTATCATTTCAAAAGTATCTAGGAAGAGAGAGGTATAAACTCATTTGCTGAATCATATTATAAATTGAATTGGTGGCCTTCTTAAATTATTTTAAATTTAGATACTTCTTTAATTCAGAGAATTTCTCCATTAATATGAATTAGCAAAATTTTACTGTATCTTGGATCTGGTGTCTACATAGATATAAGAGAGTAGGCACCACTTATGAAATCAGACACTGGTACATGTGTTTGGAATGATGTGGCTGCAGGAACCTATTGAAATTCCTCCTCAACTTGGCTTAGGGGCATTTAGTAAAATCACTTTGGGTCATTGCCTGTTTGGCATGAAGGAAGTGAGGTGTTTGTTTACTTCTGTCGAAATCTACCATTGGTCTTTCCCATTTATCTTCCTACTAGCCAGCATAGCTTGCTGATGGTATTGTTCTTTTCTGTTTCTAGTCATGTGAGATAAGGTCACAAATTATTTTATATATGTCCACCTGTGTGCTTTGGACAGCATAACCTTTTGTCTGTTGTTTTATATTGTGTGTGTGCATATACGTGCATTTAAGACACAGAGAAAGAGCTAGTATAGAATCACAAATACTGTATATAATCACAGGGACCACAGATTCCTTGATGTACTTTATGGGGACTATACTGTTTAGTAACTGTTCCAGTCCTTGTTTGTGTCGGCATGTTTCCTCAGCTGAGCAGAGACTTTTTAAATGTCTTTTTAGAATGTGTGTGTGCAGAGAGATAGAGACTGGTTCTTTACATTTTTTAAAAAAATTATTTATTTATTTATTTATTTATTTATTTATTTATTTATGAGAGAGAGAGAGAGAGAGAGAGAGAGAAAGAAAGAAAGACAGCACGAGCTGGGGAGGAGCAGAGAGAGATGGAGAATGTGAAGCAGGCTCCAGGCTCTGAACTGTCAGCACAGAGCTGGATGTGGGGCTCGAACTCACGAACTGCAAGATCATGACCTGAGCCGAAGTTGGATGCTCAACCAACTGAGCCACCCAGGTGCCCCAAGAATGATTCTTTTTAAATTAACTACTTTTTAAAGATCATAATAAAAATTAAATATCTAGTGCCATATCATTATATTGGGAGTCACTATGATTAGAGCATTTTGCTTTCGATGGTTGAAATTGGAAAATAATTAGAAGAGATGAACCTTGTGTACTTGGTGTTGAGATGTCTAAGACCTTACATACATCTTTGGGAAAAACCCACAGAGTAGTCCGAAAATTCAAAAACAGAGAATGGGATCAGAGAAGTCGTGGTTGGATAGGTTATCAAGGAGCAGGTGGACAGCAGAGATCTCAGAAGGGTAGAGAATGATCTTTCCAAGAAGAGACTGGCGTTGGTAAGGATTTATTGGCATAGGTGTTTGCCGTGCTGTGGTTTGGCTTCCGCACACTCCCAGTCTCTACCTCAGATGTCTTCTGCATTACCTTTGTCCCATACATTAGGGATGACTTCAGCTTTGGGCTTGCACTTTTGTCACATACTTTGATACTTATCTGGATCTTTTGATATCTTCTTCCTTCCTCTAAATTTGTTTCATTTTCCAGGCCAGTCACATTCTTTGAGTTATTTTAGTTCCTGAAAACTTTACTCTTTCCTTTCCCCAAGGTCTGGACACCCTCGCTTATTTGTCCTCCCATTCTCACCTCCTGATCCTTCCTTCACAGGGGGTTTCTCTTTTCACCCCTTCATTCCTTCTCACGTCTGTTCCCACTGCTGACTAATAGGCTGTTAGCCAGTTTGGCAGAGTCTTTCCACTCTGTTAGTTCTGGGCCAGCTACAAACTTATTCCTTATTTACTCTAAGGCTTTCCAAGTCTGAAGGCTCTTGGAGTGTGTACACAGCATCTCCCTTCATAGGAAATGGACTTTGAACAGTAGTGTTTATACTAGTAACTCCAAATGGAAGTAAAATGATACCCAGTTGGTATTATCCATTCATTCACAAATATTTATTAAGTGTCACTTAGTGCCAAGCTCTGAGGCTAAAACTGTGAATAAGACAAACTTAGGGCTTTGACTCCGGGCTCTTGGGGTTTGTTTTGTATTAAATCATGAACAAACGAAGGAAACAATCAGCAAAACTAAAAGGCAGCTGACGGAATGGAAGAAAATATTTGCAAACGACATACCAGATAAAGGGTTAGTATCCAAAATCTGTAAAGAACTTATTGAACTCAACACCCAAAAAACAAAGAATCCAGTGAAGAAATGGGCAAAAGACATGAATAGACACTTCTCCAAGGAAGACATCCAGATGGCCAACCGACACATGAAAAAATGCTCAACATCACTCATCATCAGGGAAATAAAATCAAAACCACAATGAGATACCACCTCACACCTATCAGAATGGCTAACATTAACAACTTTCAGGCAACAACAGATGTTGGCGAGGATGCGGAGAAAGAGAATCTCTTTTGCATCGTTGGTGGGAATGCAAACTGGTGCAGCCACTCTGGAAAACAGTATAGAGGTTCCTCAAAAAGCTAAATATAGAACTACCCTACGACCCAGCAATTGCACTACTAGGCATTTATCCAAGAGATACAGGTATGCTGTTTCAAAGGGACACATGCACCCCAATGTTTATAGCAGCACTATCAACAATAGCCAAAGTATGGAAAGAGCCCAAATGTCCATCGAATTGATGGATGAATGGATAAAGAAGATGTGGTGTGTATATATGGTGTGTATACACACACACACACACACACACACACACAATGAAGTATTACTCAGCAATCAAAAAGAATGAAATCGTGCTATTTGCAACTACGTGGATGGAACTGGAGTGTATTATGTTAAGTGAAATTAGAGAAAGACAAAAATCATATGACTTCACTCATATGAGGACTTTAAGAGACAAAACAGATGAACATAAGAGAAGGGAAACAAAAATCATATAAAAACAGGGAGGGGGACAAAGCATTAGAGACTCATAAATATGGAGAACAAACAGAGGGTTACTGGAGGGGTTGTGGGAGGGGGGATGGGCTAAATGGGTAAGGGGCATTAAGGAATCTACTCCTGAAATCGTTGTTGCACTATATGCTAACTAATTTGGATGCAAATTAAAAAAAAATAAAATTAAGTATAAAAACAATCATGAACAAACAACAAAAATTTTCTAAACAGAACTATTAAAAATCAAATAAGCAAAAAAATACAAGCTGATATTCTGTTAGTTATGAAATTCCTTCAAAGAGCTCCTTTGATGGTATTTTTAAGTTTCCTTCATCTAATCTTTACATGTTAAATATTTCTATATTTGGAGGTCAGGAGTAACAATGGGTTAGAGGTCTTAATGACATGTTTATTTTATTATTATTTTTGGTAGGGGCAGCCGTTGAGATTTTGTTGCATTGGAGGACTAGGCAACTGGTATGACAATATCTAAGTTTCCCTTTTAGCGATTCTTTCTAGACTTTCTCCAACTCATTGCTAGTGTCCCAGGTGATTTATTCTCCTTGTCCGCTTATATTCCTGCTTTTAGTGGTTGAAATGGAAAGAAATTGCAGTTGGAGTAACTTGAAATATGGTAGAAAACCAATATGGAAATAATGGAGAGTTGACTGTATGTACATTGTGGAATTTTACAAATACTTGGCTGTGATTGTGAGGTGGGACATTCAGAAGCATGTGACATTGTTGTTTTTATAATTACATTGCTATTGCTTTTAGCATCCTTTCTCCTTTGTCACAGAGGTGTGGTTTTGGGCTACTGTTTAATCACAGTGGCAAACATTATAGCTGAGTTCAATTCCCTTCTCTCCCTTTTTTTCTTTATGAAAACGAAAAAGTAAAGAAATGTGTACTCCATCTCTGGGAATAACCAAATTGGAAACCAAGAATGTTTCTGCCTTAAATATTCTTAAGAACATTATATTGTATATAATTGGCATGGAAATAGAATAGATTCTTTTTGGTTATATGTTAAAGTTTCTCTTTATTAGAAATGGTGAAGTTTGCGTGTTTATTTATGTAAATAACATAGAGAGACCAATTTTTTTTTTTCTCGGAGGCAGAGGGCTTGGTATTAAGAGATCCAGATTTAAATTATAGTTTTACTACTTGCTGTGTGACCATGAACTTAACCTCCTTGAAGTTCATTTTGTTTATGTGTAAAGTTAGAAGAATACTAACTTGAAGGTGCTTATATGAACATTAAGTAAGATAATGTAAGTTAAAGTACTTAGTCCTTAAAAGGATTAGTTGCCCCTTAGTCTTAGATGTAGACAGTTTCTAGTAGAGTTATTAATGTCAACAATGGGTGGGGGGGGTGGAGAATATCAGTGAGTCAGTGGAATACAGAACACATTAGCATGCATTCTTCCAAAACTACATTTATTATTAGTTTTATGGTCTCAAACAGTGCAAATCAGACCCATACCTCTGAATTTTCCGACATGGACACCCAGATTCCCTGATGTCTGTTTTATGTAAGTTACCTTAGTTGTTTTTCATGCTAAAATTAGTCTTTAATTGTTAAGGATAAAAAATCCAGTTTATTTCATACCCCAAGTGATCTTTGTTTTAGCTTGTTCTGAGGCTCTCTGTTGCTTCATTGTAAAGGTATGAGGTGAGGGGGGTGATGTGTTAATTGCATTACATACATATTTACATTTTTATCTAATACGTACACATTTAAATATCTTCCTTCTATGCAGTACATTCTCCTCACCCTTTTTATTGTATCTAATAGATATCATTGCAAAGGACTTTATGAATTGCTACATGTGTGCTAAAGAAGAACAATGATTTTCAAACTTAGTACAGAGTGCAGTTAATTTTTATAGAAGACAGTATGTACCTGCCAAGTGTGTACTTTCAAAATGAAATTGTTTTTAATTGTGTGAAACTCCCTAAAAATGTGATTCTCCAAAGTTTTCTTTTTCTTAGGGCCAGAAAACAGTGATATGGAAATTAATTATGATTATGCACCTGAGGCTGATTCTTCTTCTTTTGTAGAAATCAAACGTAAAAAAACAAAACAAAACAAAAACAAAGTTTCTTTGGACCAAGAGCACTTACATAACATTTGTTTGCCCTGGAATTTTTTTTTGTTTGTTTCTTTAAAAAAAATTTTTTAATGTTTATTTTTGAGAGAGAGACAGAGACAGTGTGTGTGTGGGGGGGGGGAGGGGATAGGGGAGGGGCAGAGAGAGAGGGAGACACAGAATCCAAAGCAGGCTCCAGATTCTGAGCTGTCAGCACAGAGCCCAATGCGGGGCTCAAACCCACGAACTGTGAGATCATGACCTGAGCCGAAGTTGGATGGTTAACGACTGAGCCACGCAGACACCCCTGTATGTCCTGGATTTTGATGGAAAGGGCTGAGTGTGGTTACCTTTGAGTGAATGAATCCCCCATCTGTGCAGGAAGTGGCATACTTCAGGGTCCTCGTGCATTTCACCTTTTTGGTATAAGTTAACATTTTCTTCTACTACCTCCACTCACTTAGGATTGCAATATAATGAATTTACATTATGGGCCCAAACTATAAGTAGAAAGCATTGATTTATCCTTATAATGTGTCTTAGTGAATGTCAGGTACAAAATACCTACAATAGGACGTTGTTAGGGATCAGTTGCATAACAGCTTCCCGGGTTTGCTAAAATAACATGCACAGATTTCTGATTCCAGACATAATCGGGTTTGTAATCTCTTTTGGCTCTTGTCCTTGTCTTGGATTTGGGTGATATGTTTCTGGAAAAGGCTGATTAAACAATGAGTTTCCCAAACAAATTTATTTATTTGATTGTGTAGGTGAGGACTTAGAGGAAAAGCCAAGTAAGACACTCTCTCTGTGTTTCTGAGGCAAGGTTGCTAATTGAATGATTTGCTTGAGATACAGTAGTTTAGAGCAGTGGCTTGGAGGAGGGCGAGGTTATCAGGACTACCCCTGTGCCTACCTCAATTTATATGTGCTTCTTTTAATTCAGATCCTGAGACACACCATCCTGTTAAGATAACTGGTTTATTTAGAGCAGTGGTTCTCAAACTCTAGCATGTCTCAAAATTACTTTAAAGGTTTGTTAGAACTGCATCACTGGGCTCCAAACCCGGAGTTGTGATTATATAGTAGTCCCTCTTATTTGCAGGACATACGTTCCACGATTCCCAGTGGATGTCTTGAACCCTGTATATATTATGTTTTTTCCTATACACAGACTTATGATAAAGTTTAATTTATAAATTAAGCACAGTAAGAGATTAACAACAATAACCAATAATAAAATAAACAATTATAACAATTACTGTAATAAAAGTTTGTGTATGTGGTCTTTGTCAAAATATCTTATTGTACTGTACTCATCCTTTTTATGTGAGATGATAAAATGCCTATGTGATAAGAAGAAGTGGGGTGAATGACGTAGGCACTGTGATGTAGTGTTAGGCTGCTATTGACCTTCTGATGGTTCATCAGGAGGATCACCTGCTTTGGGACTACAATTGACCACAGGTAACTGACACAGCAGAGTAAGGGGGACTACTGTAGTTGGTCTAGGGTAAGTCCCAAGAAGTTGCATTTCTAACAAGTGCTCAGGTAATGCTAATGTTGTTGGTCTGGGCACCGCACTTTGGGGACCACTGCCTTGGGAAGCATTTGTTTTGGTTTCAAGGTGTTTGGGCGTAGGGGTGGGGAGTTTGCTAGGGAGAGGGTGGGGAAACAGTGAAGTATGTTTATTATCTTGCTCAGGGTTTACCTAGAAGTGTTGACTTCCGTATTCTTTGATTGTATTACAAAGTTACACATCAGAGAAGCTGTTACCTTTATTAATGAGAATCAGATAAAGGTAGGAAGAACAGTAGATTTGATTGTTTCTTAGCATTGACCTGTTTTTCCCCATCTGGTTCCTGCATCTTCCTTGGATCCCCACCCCCCGCTTCATCTAATACAAATATAGCCGTACTATCATGAGAGAAATGATGAGACGGTATATGAGGTTTCTTGGAAAAGTTGTGACATCAGTCAAGATTATCATTGTAATAAAAACTCTTTATTCATTTGGCTTTTACCTATTTAGATTTTGCAACAGTTAGGACAGTGCTTGGGTTAAAATGTACCTTTGCAGCATTTATAGTTTCCAAAGCAAATCAATGAATTTAGGATATTTCCCAGAAAGTTTAAATCACTTAATGAAACTTCTTTCAAATTATTTTAGTACCGTGGGCACCTGGTTGGCTTGGTTGGGTGTCCATCTTTGGCTCTGGTTATGAGCTCACGGTTCGTGGGTTTGAGCCCCGTGTCGGGCTCTGTGTTGACAGGTGAGAGCCTGGTACCTGCTTCAGATTCTGGGTCTCCCTCTCTTTCTGCCCCTGCCCTGCTTGCATTTGTGTGTGTGTGTGTGTCTCTCTCTCAAGAACAAATAAAACATTAAAAAAAAATTATTTCACTACTGCCACTTACATCAGTTGATTTGATAATTTGAAATCAATCTTGGGGTGCCTGGGTGGCTCAGTCAGTTAAGTGTCCGACTCTTGATTTTGGCTCAGGTAGTGATCTCATGGTTCATGGGACTGAGCCCCATGTCAGGCTCTGAGCTGATCGCTGGGAGCCTGCTTGGGATTCTCTGTCTCCTCTCTCTGCTCCCCTTCTCTCTAGCGCCAGCAGCCTTCTCTCAGAATAAATAAACATAAAAAAAAAAAAAAAAGAAATCAGCCTCATCTCTTCATTTGCATAAACTACTTTTAATTTATGATTAGAATTGCTAAGGCTTCCTTGCTTTAGGAATATATTGTTCAGATTTCTTCACTCATTCAGGTAGAATTTCCAACCAGTTAGTCCAAAAAACTGCTTTTGCTTTTAATGTAAAATGCAAAATTATAGCTACATTCCCTATTACTTTTAAGCCCATCATTATTTGGGAGCATTCACATTTGTACCTGGTGTCTTTTATTTTGAGTGCACATTGGAAACCTGGTGTGCAGTTCAAAGAAGAAAATGCGGCCTCCAATAAGGTTCTTTTAATTTTGCTCATAAAGCAGTTTTTCAGATGTTACTTTCCTTCGAAAAATGCCCTGGGCTCAAATTTTCCTAGAATAAAATGTCCTACCAGGTAAAGGGTTTAAGAGATCTAGGCCATGCTTACTCAATGAAATGCAGCAGAGTGGAAAACACCCTGTCTTGCCAGCTCAAGACAATTCTGATTTTTCTGATTTAGTAGTTAAAGACCATTATGATATTTAGAGCTGCTTTTATATAGACATCAGATTATTAGAAGAAGTAGATTTTAGTCTGTTATAAAATTATGAGTTGAAGTTTCTATCTGAAGGAATTAAAGTCTGTAATCTAAAAAATAATTTGGTAGTGAATGTGAAGCTGAATTCAAACTTTGGGGCTTGTTTTTCAACCCTTGTCCTTTTGATGTGAAGACCAGCCTTAGTCAGATCATTGAGGATTAATGATGAATGCATTACTCAGCACCCTGCAGGGGTTGGGTCAAACACCGTGGCTTTGAAAAGTTACTCTTTTGCTTAGTAAGCCTAGAAATTTCAAGTCCAACTGCAGAATGAACAGAATGTTATTCTTTTGGTTAACATAGTCTACTTAAAGATGGGCTATCACTCTTCTAGATGTCCCTCCTCTCTTCTTGTATGATGGTGTCTAAAGCCATTGGCTATGACCTACAGCCACCGTATTGCCAGGGAGCTTGGTTCCCACGAAGTATTCCTGATGAAATCCATTCCTTAACGTGAATAAGAAGGTTGGCATGTTAAGGGGAAAGAAAGGATATGCTTATGGGAGTGCAAGAAGTAAGGGGCCTGTGACAACTCCACTTTGAGGTGAAGAATGGGAATTCTGGATCAGATACCCACTAAGGAGAAATCTTCTTGGTGAAAGTGTTAGCTGGAGAAGGGACCACAGATGGGTTTTTCGATTTATCAGAGTGAGCGGTACACTAGGAAGGACTGCAGATGCCTGGGGAAAGGAGGTCCAGTCCTGTATTCTGGGGCCAGCTCTGCTGACCTGAGGACAGAGGCCATGTCCTCTGTGGGAACATGGAAAGGATACCATGTGGATTAGGATGTGTGTAAAGGGCAGTGACAAAAGGCAAATCAAACCAGGAGTAAATTTTTTTTATGCTTATCATTTTAGATGTTTCTTTCAAAGTTTAACTCATCTTGAACTAGAGCGAGGCAGTAAGACGTAAAAATGGTATTTGGGTTTTTACATACTTTTCTTTTAACCGTCTTTGTGCTCCAACCTGGACTCTGGAAAACTCTTCAGGGGGACCCCAGGGGAGCTGAAGCATCATTGCCATTCCCATCATCATCTACAAGTGTTTATGAAGTATATAACCAAAGTCTCTGTGGTTTTGAAAAGAAGACTTTAATTAGGGTTCACTTTTGTTTTTTTCAGGTAGCCCAGCCATGACCCATAGGAATCTGACTTCCTCCAGTCTGAATGACATTTCCGATAAACCAGAGAAGGACCAGGTAAGCAAAGACATCTTACTCCAGAAATGTAAGATTAAATATGTATCTAGAAGATGCTGGAATGAGATTAGAAATGATGGTTCCCAACTTAAAATGAACTGAGATGTGTGGATGGGGTTTTTTTGCACTTCCTCTGAGGGAAGGGGAAGCAGTATGTGGAGGGATTTGAAGCTCGAAGATAAGAATTAGTCTTGACTCCAGCCCTTACAGATGTGTTCTCTTGGGCAATTTAAGTTTTGAAGCTATAGTTGTCTTTAAAATAGTCTTGAAGCTATAGTTGTCTTTAAAGCTTTAGGCTTTAAAATAGTAATAATAATCCCTGCCGCAGGGTTATTGTGAGGATTAACAGGTATTATTTAGGAAAAAGTGCATTGATAAACTAAAGGTCTAAGAAATGCTGGCCACGATTAACTTTAGGGAGATTCTTCAGGCAAAGGTAATGATAGCCTTGTTAGCTGTTTATGTTGTCTGCGAAAACATAGTAAGTAGCCTATTTGACATGGAGAGCAATTCGGTTTTGAATCTTGATTTGCTTTCTTTGAAAAAAGAATATGGTAGAATCTGGGCCATTGTTCCCAGTTAGGTGGGTATCTGGACACAGAGAATGGCCAGTAGGTGTAATTTTGCACTTTACATTAAAAAACAAAACCAGTTATTTGGACTAACTGGGTGAAATTTCCACCTGAACAAATAAATCTGAATTATACATTCTAAGGTGAGGGAGACTTATTTATGATGACGTGCCTCTTCACTGGCAGCACTTAACAGTTGTGACAAAGGTTTATAAGCTTTAGTGAATTCTAAAAGGTACGGGAAAGGTAAATTTGTGCTCCTTCTTGTGAAGTGGCTTTTGGATTCTTTCTTCCTTCCCTTCCCCAGCAGCACCCTATTAGGGCCTTCATCATCTCAGACTGGATTGCTAGAAAAGCTTTGGAACTAATCCCTTGTCTGTTTTCTCCCATGTCAATAATCCACTTTTCATATTATTGCCCTCATATTTCTCTCCTGGATCAAAAGCTTATAATGGCTTCCCATCAGGTTAAGTTCAGAATTCCCTTCCTGACTTTCAAGATTCTCTGAAGTCTAGTGTTGTCCTTCTGATTTTAATTTGTGGACTTTCAAGATTATCTGAAGTCTAGTGTTGTCCTTCTGATTTTAATTTGTGTTCCTCAGAAGAGGAACTGTCTGCTTCTCTCAGGCTTAATTACCTCCCTATTACATTGAGATTGATTCTTGACTCCTAGAGCTGCTCCCCTTTCATAAGCTAATGTAGATCACTCTCCTCCCTTGCATTTGCCTACCCCTTGAAGTGAGCAGAAGGTCATTTAAATGTTGGATACATTGGGAAGTACGAACCTGTAGCAGAAAAGCTCAGTCCACTAGGACTTAGAGTTGCCCTCAATGTTACTCGGCACATTTTGGCTCCATTCAATATTTACCAGTAACGTTCTGTTTATGTGTTTTGCCAGGGGTCTTGATACTGGATAAGGCAGAGTTAGGAATATCTGCTTGGCAGACTTTTTTGGAAAAAGCTTCTTTTATTACAGACAGTTCTTGTCTTGCCAGGAATTTGCCAATAAGCAGCTGGTAAATGCTGGCTAAGAGAAATTTCTTACCTTCTTGAGTGTCTTCAGATCTGGGCATATGCAGAGGAAATTTGATGGCTTAAGATGCATATTACATAAGCTTTTGATGCCAGTGTTAGATGAAATATGTTGGAACATAATGATTTGGGGGTGTTGATTTTGCTGTAAAACCTGTGGGATTGTGGTCCTTGAAACCAGAATCTTTGATGCTTATCGTGAACATCTCATATTCATCGAGGTACATACATACTAAGATGAAACCAGGAAGATTTCATTCAGGAGTTTTGTTCCTTTTGTTTTCAAAGCCAGAAAGTGATGGTTGATGAGTATGTCATTTTAAGAGCAACTGTCCATCTACGTTGTATCTATTACAGTAACTGCAGCTAATCCAGTGAGCTTCCCACAAAGAGGAAGGAACTCCGTTCTTTGCTTCCCACCAAAGAGTTTGAAGAGAAGTTTTGTAACTGACCCATGATCTCTTCTACAACCCAAGGCAGAGTAGGAATTCAAATTAATATTTTCAGTTTCTGTTCTTACTATTTTAGTAACTTCAAATACAAAGCTTCTGGATCATTTTAGGATGAGAAGAAGAAAATGGGTTTGTAAAGAAGATGAAACTACGGCCAAAAAAACAAAATAAACTCCGGCTTTTATTTTTTAACCTTTTTCCCCCCTCTGTTTGGGTAGGAAAAAGTTGCCAGGCTCAAATTTGTTTTGAAAAAGCTTTTATAATTAATTAGCCAATGTCCTGGAAATGATCTTGGCAGTAAAGTCAAACTTGTTCTGTATGCTTTTCCAAGTTGGCCCAAAAAACTTCCATCCGACTGGAACTGAAGTTTCTGATTGACTGATTATTCTGCTTGGCTATAATTTGAACAGTTGCAATGGTGCCTCTTGACTTCCTGGAGCTATATAACTTCCCAGTAGCACAAGAACTATGGGTTTAATGTTCAGAGTTATGAAGAGGAGCAGAATTTCTTTGACAGCAACATGGTGACAAAATTTGAGGGCATATTTTTTATGAGATTCTGTTTTGGGAAAACAGAAGAAACAAATCTGTGGACTGCACTTTTTCTCTCTGGCTCTGCCAAGCCTATGTACTTAGGATTTCAGTAGCGGCTGCCTTATTGAGAAATAGCTCAAAATAGTTAACAGCAGAAGAGCATAGCCAACATTTAGGTGATTCAGAGCCTCAACTTGGATGTTACATTTATTAAGCAGAAAAGCACCTGGGGAGAAGTAGATAAGAAAACACATCTGGAGCTCATCTACTTGTAAATCTATATAAATAATCTCTTCTATTTTGTTGCTATGGAGGATTTTTTTTCTTTATTATCCAGTTACCTTCACCATTTACCTTAGATTGATTTGTTTTTCTATCTCCTTTTATTCCTTTTCTGTTTAAAAAGAAAAAAAAAAACTTACAAGTGCAATGGGTACTTGCCAAATGCAGTGGCTTAGTTCTGATTTGCATTTGAGTATGGAATCAGCTGTGAGGATAAAAATCTTTCTCATCATTTTACTTCTTAGCTCTAACTGTGGTGGAAGGACTTTGCTAAGTGGTACAGTGACTTTAAAAGGGCTTGACTTGTTTTCAGGTTCACCAGTAATGCAATAACGTCTCACAATTACACGATCCACCTTCAGTGAAATTGCAGTCCGTAGACTACTGTGGACGCAGGAGATGTGGAAAATACCTTGCAGGTTCTCAGGGAGACACTGCTCTACATAACGTTGTAACTTCTTATCTGGTTATCTCTTCGGTGGGGCTCATTATTTAGCTAGCTTATTTGAGAACCTATCCATAGGTCTTCTGGTAGAATTTGGCCTAAGGTTAATTTCCAAAGTGTATTATAATCATTTTTGGCATCACCTATTGCCTTTTATCTTCCAATATACTTGCTGGTCTTGATTTCTATTTTTAAAGCCCTGGGTTTTTTTTTTTTTTTCCTTTCTTGTTTGTTTGTTTGTTTGCAGAAATAGACCTGGCTGTAAATATTTTGTCAGAGAGTAAGAGGATGAAACCATTAAAATCATGTATAAGTTTGAAATTGCTAAGCCATGACTGTCTTAAGATGGAACCCAGAAAGAAACATTTTGTGATTGAACAACCCCTCATCCTTTTCTTACACATATGTGATATAGAAATGAGTCAACTAAATTCAGCTGAGATGATTTTTTTCATAGTTTTGAAGATTTCCTTCCTAAGGCTTACATAAAGCTTCCCGTAGCGTTAATAGCTATTTCGTATGCACAGCAACAGAAAAGTACTGTAGCACCTCCTTTTCTTTTTCACAGCTCAGCCAGGAAGCCCTCTAATTCACACTGAGCACTGGGTGGTCCTGTTCTCTCCTTGGAGAAGGTGCAGTGGCTAAGAAAGGCTCATATTTTCTGAGGTTATAATACTTGTCTGTAGCACATTTTTAGGAACCCCTGAAACACTGCGGTGTTGGGCAAGCTCCAAATGGGATCACATCTGTGAAAACCTGAGAACAAAGGCGTGTTGTGAGGCAGTGGTTTCGTCCTTGGATGTCATCAGTCACTACGGTTTGAGTAGCTCTAGTGAGCTTCCCTGTGGTTCAGTGGCTACGGCTTGCCTTCAGCCTTCAGCCAGGTGTCCCTTCTGGGGTCTGGTGTAGCCACTGCAATGATTGCCTTTGGAGTCTCTTTCAAAGGGCATTAGTTTGCCATTTAGATAATAAACAAAACTGATTATTTGTCGCCATTTTTTCCTTTTCTGTAAGAAATTTGACTTTCTATAGCTTCCTTCTCCCACCTGATGCAGAGCCATATGCCTAAAGAATTAACGGTCAATGGTTATTAGTAGTGTTTGAGAAGCACTGATATATTGCTTTCATGAATCTGTGTCCCACTTAAAACTGCGGCAGTTGAATTTGCCCATTTTCATAATGCTATACTTTCATGAAAGCTGTTTATTTGAATCAGAAGACTAACATTCATTTAGAAACGGGTTCTGTGTCAGCTTGGAAAGGAAGCAGATTAACCTGTCTGAAGTTAACTAAGCTCTATCTTGTATTTTCAGGTAAAGAAAAGAGTCTTTTGTGAAACTTAGAACTATGGTTTTAAGTTAACTGTCAGGCTGCGATACATTTGAACTTTTAAATTACCTCATAACTGTATGCTGCTGTCGTTTGAACTCATCATTCATTCAAAAAGTATATTCTGGGGGCGCCTGGGTGGCGCAGTCGGTTGAGCGTCCGACTTCAGCCAGGTCACGATCTCGCGGTCCGTGAGTTCGAGCCCCGCGTCGGGCTCTGGGCTGATGGCTCAGAGCCTGGAGCCTGTTTCCGACTCTGTGTCTCCCTCTCTCTCTGCCCCTCCCCCGTTCATGCTCTGTCTCTCTCTGTCCCAAAAATAAATAAACGTTGAAAAAAAAAAAGAATTTAAAAAAAAAAAAGTATATTCTGTGCTAGAAAGTGTTCTTGGAGGTAGGGTTTCAGAGGTGAATGAAACAGATAAATTTTTTGACTCATAAAGCTCCCATGCTTTGGGGAACAGATAGACAGTATTAACAATAAAAATGAGTAAACAGATGAATAGAGAAATTTCACACCATCACAAATACTACTTTGAAAACATAGCAGAGTAATGTGGAGAGGTACAGGAAAGCTGTTTTAGGTAGGAGGTGTAGCCAGGGAAGAGAAGATTTGAGGGAAGAGGCTTCTAGACTCAGCAAAAAGCAATAGTAAAACCTTGAGGCCGGAATGAGTGTGGTGTATCCAAGAAACTGGAAGAAATAAAAACAAGCTCAGAGTGGCTGGAGCAAAGGTAGCACATGTGCAGTAGTAGATGGACCAGGGAAGTTACACAGGAGTAGCTTTTAATTTCACTCTGAGAGCAGCGAGACACTGTTTGAGGAGTTTTACCTGGAGAGTTGTATGATTTACATTTTGAAAAGATCACTGAGGATGCTGTGTGATAGGATAGAGGAATTTGCCAGTGTTCTGGATCATCTGGTATTGTTCCTGTAATTAAGCACTGGATGAGCACCACAGTGCATTAAACTGATAGCTCTAAAGACCCAACAGCCAATTTCTTAATATATTTACCATAGACATCGAGATCTTACTCCTTTGAGGAAAGGAAGTTCTTCTGTTTCACAAAGTATTTTAAGAAAAAAAAAAACTTTCCTAGTTAAAATACAGGTACTATTAATTAGATTAAATTATTACTCAATATTAATGTAACATTAAACTATTTTAATGCACTAGAACTGGACATAGGCCACCAAGAGTAGCGAGACTGAGCTTTTGAGTGATGGCATCTGTATCTCCAGTTCTTCTACTGATGTTCCTGTCAACTGACGTCAGGTGTGTGGTGTGTCACCTGGGTAAAACCCATGAACACGTGACTCCTATAACCCTCACGGGAGCCCTCTCCGAGGAACAGAGACAAGCATCTCAGTCTTTATGGTTCATAAAGGAGCATTGGTATGTAGGAGCAGGACAGAGCAGCCGAGTGAGGGGTCTGAGTCATACTCTTACCTGTACCTATGAAAGAACTGAACTCCAGCAGAACTACAGGCCATTCCCGTATTGGACATTGAATAAAAGGGATGGCAGGTTTTATGTCTTAAATAATTAATCAGCATGTTTTATATTTGAGGTCCCCTCATAACTATATGCTTCGTTTCCTCTTTTCAATAGGTAGCATTTCTACCTGTTTTCCAATCCCATGAATATTCTTCGAATTTATCAAAGAGAGTCATAGAATGCCATCAACAATTATCTTTGATGGATGTCTAATCTCATGTCACACATTACCCACTTCTGACCATGACTTCATTAAAAAGATAAACAACTTTTTTCCCCTTGGAAGTGGCAAATTGTTACAAAACCAGAAAACAGCAATACCTTAAGATGAACATGCTAATGGCCTGGTTAAAACCCTTTATAATAGTTGTAAATATATACATGGAGCCATTCTTTGCCTGCTGAAGTAACATATTATCTCTATGCTTTTTTTTAAACTTCATTTTTTTCTAATTCAGAAGTATACAAAATTGCTGTAAAAATTCAAACAAAGCAAGTATGAATAAAATAGTGAAAATTCACAAATTCTCACCCTCAAAATAACCACTGTTTAGCGATTTGATGGAGGGTCCTCTAGGCTTTTTCTATGCATAAAAATTATATACTTATTTATATAAAATACAAATAGGAACATATTGTTTTGCAGTTGGATTTTTTAAAACTCAACAATGCCATAGACATCTACATTATTCTTTTTAAAGGCCGTAGTACACAAGAGTCATATTTTGTTTAAATGATGCTCTACTATAAATATTTAGTCATTTTCATTTCTTTGCAATTACAATCAAGCTTTTAAGAAAAATCCTTATTGTTTTTTTTTTCTTTTTTTGCATTCTTTCGTGAGTATTTCTGGAGGAGAAATTTTTATAAGTGGAATTGCTGGCTCACTGTGTATTGCCAATTACCTTCCCAAAAGATTATACCAATTTGTGTCCTAGATTTTTTAAACACTTTAATAAACCCTCCTCCACTGCTGGGACACTGTATGCCAGTCAGATTTGAGTTTCTCCTTTATGATTCACTCCAGTAAAAGCTTAGCGACTCAAGTCGATGAAGTGAAAAGAATCTCAGTCACTGGCATCTGCCTCCCAGCTCACTTTGGGGGCTTTTTGTCAGAAACTTAAAATATCGAGGCTAAAACTGGGTTTCTTGTCCTGGTCTGATTGCATCTCTGGGCTGGCTAATCCTCGTGTATTCTGAGGTAAAGAGGTGAAAAGAACAGTGGCTGTAGACATGGCCACCTGTATGTTTCTTCTTGCTTCTGCTAAAGGTGTTGCTGTCGCCAGCTCTCAAAGAAATCCTTTAGGCTTTGTGGGAATTTCCTTGGCAACCAAGGATAGCTTCCTCTCAAGAGCCCTTCTTGGTGGTCAGCATTTGAAACAAAAAGGAAAATTGCAAGGAGAGTTGGACAAGTGTTCTCTCTGAAGCACTGTTCAACACATTTGCTGCTTGGCTCTGCATCTCCTTCCTCTCCCCAGCTCGCCACCGCCGAGAGATTTTTAAGTGAACTTCCATCCAGACTCTGAAGTGAGGTAAAGGAAAAGTTCATACCTTATGTGGAAGTGCTTTATTAGGATCTTTGAAGGAGTGTTGTCATCTGGGATAACTGAGACAAGAGCAGCAAGCCATTCTTTACATGTAGGGGAGTATTTGCAGATTTTGCTGTTTCTTTATTTCCCTCCCAACAGGGCATCACTGCAGAGTAGATTTACGAAGAGGCCATGCCATGGGAAGAAATTTTTCTTGCTCTTCTTCAGAAAGAGAAGGGCTTCCCACTGTTTCCACCTCCCTTGTCTGATTGATCCAGTGGCTAGTTGATTTATTTGCCTCAGCAGAATCTCATGACCTTATCAATCACCAGCAGAGCTTCCTGATTTCTTCATGTGTTACCACCAATGATCTGGTTTCACTCCCTAGAACTGAACTGAAATGAAAACAACCGTTCTTTTCTTCCCCCGTCTCTGCTTCCAGGTTAAAAGAGCAGCAGTGATTTTTTCCCCTACAATCTGAAAAACTGTAATCAGTCATACCAAACTGACATTATTGCCTAATCAGTGTTCTATGCATAGACATACAAAGGACTAGAAAGTTACTGAGTCATTGTATAAGGATCCATTGTAATAGCTTTGAACTTCAAAATTAGCTGCACTGTTGTTGATTCGGGGGCTTTACCTGACAGCATGGAGTCTATTCCTCTATAAAGAAAAATTAACAATAATTAACAACAACTAATATAGTTGGACACTTACACTAATGCTTTGGAGTTGGTACGACCAACTCCATTATACATGCTGGCAAACTTGAGGCACAAAGAGATTAAGTAATTTCCCCAAAGTTAAATAGCATTTAAGTCATAGAGCAGTACTCTGGCTCTGGAGCCTATCCTCTTAATGACCACTGGGATTCTGCCTATTTGGATTGGGGCCTTTTTTTAGGTCCCAAGGGACAGGTGTCAAATTGAGAGTTATTGCCCTGCAGTCTGTCTTTGAGGCACACATCACTCTGAATAGGCTAATCACCAGAATTACTACTAAATAAACCAATGATTTAAAAAATTCTTACGGTGACCAGATGTTTCTACTGCCACAGTGATTAAGATTCAGTGAACCAACGGTTTGTTGTGTGGCCATACCCTAAGTGGTGTTGGTGGAGGTCAATGAGAAAAGCATAAAAAAGTATAATATATAATCTTAGATTGTGAGTGTATAACTCACCGAGAGACCAAATAAACTGTGTGGTGCCGACAGTAAAATGCAGCAGTTCAGTAAAGACAAGATAACTGTGTGGGCCAGATCCATCAATCAAAGAGAAACGAGGGACTTTAGAAGCATCTTTCCATTTTAGAGAACATAAATAACAGAAGATAAGAGTTATAGCCAAATAAAATAGTCTTTGGAGAAAGAGGTAAATAGCGGATATAAATTGGGACGTAACTATCTGCAGTTTAACAATACACGTGAATGACTTGGTTTATCCAGTAAATAGAAAATAATGTGATTTCTAATTCCTTGAAATCATGGTCCCCAACCCTCCTAATGAAATACAGCAAGATGGCAATTTTTTTTTTTTTTATGGTTAGAGTTAACCTGTAAAATTAGCAAAAGTAGATTAGTTATCTTGTTGATTTGTCCATGGACCGTGGTGGACACTCACTTAATTTACAGATCCTTACTTGTGCTTTGCTGTAACACCCCATGGTTCCTTGACCTTCAGGTTGTTCAGTACTCCTTCTCACTATAGATCTATTCACCTCTTGACCATTAAGTGTGATAGGTACACATCATTATAACCTTCATCTTTTTTTTTTCTGGTAAGAGGAAAAGGAATTATTGAATTTTTTAAAAATGAAGCTGATCTCAGGAGTAGCTTTGAAGACTTAAATAAGCATGCTGAACCTTAAATTGCTATGAACCTGTTTCCTGTTTTGAAATACAGTTGTTGTAATCCAGTCTGAACTGCCTCTTGCACAGGGCTGATGTGTGAAAAGGAACATGCTTAAAACACTTTCAAATATTATACAAATCTTAATTATCATTGTCATTCTCATTCTTTAAATGTGCTACTGGTTTTTGGTTGGTTTTGCGGTAAGATTGGGTGGGTTGGAGGTCAATTTCATTTTAGATTTCATTCCCCACCTCTTAAATTTATATTGCTAATTTGGCTCTTTGGGGTTTCATACTGTTAACTTTTGCACTCCACTGCTCTGCCTGCACTCTAATGAAATGTGTCTGATTGTACTTCCATGAACATTGTTATTGCATGCTCATTTCCATTGGACCCAAATGTCTCTTCTCTACCTTTCCAAGTCCTACCTTTACTCCAAGGCCGAAGTCAAGTGCTACTTTTTTCCTTACATGCATCCTTGAACTTTCTGGTTCATGTTAATTACTCCTGTCTTGAATTTCTGACACTGCCTGGCAGTTACTATTTGTCATTTCACAAAGAGTCACTTGTTTGTTACTGTTTTTTATGTGTATGTATGTCTTCATCTCCCTTATGGGATGGAATGTGGGGAGGCAGAGGGTCTGGGGAAAGGTAGAGGCAGCAGTCTTGTGAATTAGTTGCTGTTGGGAATGTTGATGATTACTCAAGGGTGAATCAGCCTCTATTTACCCTTTTTTGAGAACTTTTTCTTTTTCGAGGGTGAGAAAATGTGTATGAGAGTTTCCCCGAGAAAGGTGATTTAAGTATTGTTATTGTCTTATCTTTTCATTCTGGTGACTTCAAAAATCAGTATTTCCTCTGATCACTGATGGAGTGTTTCATTAGGTTAACCAGTTGCTTGAAATGCACATTCTTGCTCATCTCCTACATTTACAATTTCCTTTTTTTTGGCTAGGACAATAATGCAAATGCTAACATTTCAAATATAGTTTGCTCTTTCATTTGTTACAAATCCATTTACACATTTTTCTCATGATGAAAGCTCAATGGAACATAGTTAACTGGCTGATTGACATAGTTTAAAGAAAACACCATATTTTTTTTTTTTGCCCTTTATTTAAAACAAAGTATAGTGTGGCACAAGGACATATTGGAAAAACCAACTGTCAGCACAGAAAGATGTTCTATTGCAAGATGACATGGGATTGCTAAGTTTTCCCAAGGATAGCACATTTCAAATGATGGACTATTCAACAGTGTGCTTTTAGATATGAGCTACTTCACTTTGTATGAAATTAGTGAGAAATTATTGGTAAGGTATATCAAATTTGGAAAGAATTTGTCACTGGGTGGGATTTATTATTGACTTTACAGTTCTGTACATTATTGTAACCCTGTTTTACTCATACAGTTTTCTATAGTTTAGATTGCCAGGACAGCATTATGGTAAACACCCAACTATATTATTGAAAATAAAAAAGAACAAGTCAAGTTGAAATACAGCTATGTATTAGGATGGCTTGTTTCCGAAAAACCTTTTGGTCAGAGCAAAATGTTGATCTTTCCTCACGGTGTCTTCTGATTGCATTACTCATTGTTCCGCAAATCACGCTGATGGTTAAAGCCCATTTTAATATCAGCTTATTTGTGATACTGAGAAATAAACAAGGGGAATTCCAGAAATTTCAATAAGTAACCTCTGTATTGTGGTTTTGTATGAAGGAAAACTAGGTGCATAATTTATTGCCTTGTTGAATTATGATCTCTAAGAAGTGATCTCCAGACACTACACCCAGAAGGAAGATCTTGTTTAGAAAAATAACAACTGCTACCAGTACTTAAATTAGTTGTAAGACTCTTTTTCTAAATGTGGGATTCTCATGGAGTAAGTTGTCATCAGGGGATCATGAAAACTTCTGTAAAACATGTCATAAAGGGATTTTCTTGGGATGATGGCAATGTTGTTCCTGTGCCCCCGCGTCTTATTGGAACTCCGGGAATGAAGTCCTGCTAATGCAGAAAAGTGCAATGAATTCTTCTCAAAGCTTCTAGTTATACTTCTAAAAATTCCCTATAGGTTTTCATTTTTCAAAGATATATTGAAGTAGGACAACATGCAGGTTTTATTAAAATAAAAAACAGAATCAATGAAAATGAAAGGCTTTTTAGAAGGTTCTACCTTTTCTAGTCATAGTATGGGCTGTGTACTCCTATATTATATACTCCCTGCCTTCCATGGTTTAAATTGTGTGCTGTGGGTTATATTGTCTCATTTTAGCTATGCCTTCTTGATCCAAACCCCTAGTTTGTAATATCTCAGCATGGAAGGACTTGGAGAAAAAGGATTTAAATCAACAGAATAGAAGATTTAGAGGTATCCCCCCCCCCCCGCCAGAATTTTCTGGATAATAGGAGAAGTTTTTTGCCTGAAGTCGTAGAAAAGTCTGAGTTTTATAATCCCAGAGATGTTGGTTCAAATAGTAGCTTCCTTCCTTATGAGCCCAGTGGTTGTATGCAGACACTTAATGTCTCTGAGCCTTGAAAGAGTGGGTAAAAACCTGATTTCTCTGGTTCTTATGAGAATAAAACAAGACAATATGTGTGAAATACACCAGGTAGAGATGAGGTTCCTGCTCACTGCCTTCTGCTTCCCTGTGAATAGTGGACTAGGTTAAACTATGAAACAAAGCCATCAAAGGGAAAGTGGAGCGAGTAATATAAGTAAAGCAATATAGTTTTAACTTTTGGAGCAGCAGTTCAAGAGAAAGTAGCAAAATAGAACACTGGGGTATTTTTAATTTTTATCAGAATAGATCCCAATGTAGAATGATTCTACATTAAATAGTTCCCATGGGAGCATACAAGTGAAATTTTGTAGTGGTGGTGTTTTCTCTTTTCCTTCTTCTTTCCTGAAGGTAATAAGCTGCTAGCCAGCCAATAGCAGTATGTTAAGAATTTTTGCAGTAATACAAACCATTACGGTTTTTAAATCTGAGAATGTAGAAAACTGATTAAGTGCTATGAAGGCATATAGAAAATACAAGACAGGTTTTGCACTGAAGGAGAGTGCCAAAAGCAACACTCAAAGCTTAAAGCCATTTGATGGCCTCCCACTGCCTTTTTGATGAACGCAGGATCCTTAAAATGGCCTTTAAAGCCCTGCGCTGTCCTGCCTAATTTCTGTCTCCAAAGTCATTTCACAAGGTTCTTTCCCTTGCTGATTATACTCCAGCCATACAAGTGTTCTTTTCGGTCTATTAAGGTGCCAGTCTCCCTCTGCCTTGGGGCCTTTGCTTGGGCTGTTTCCTCTGACTAAAATGCTCTTCCTGCGCAGGCAACTGGTGTTCATGCACTCCTCTGTAAATGTCACCTCTTCAGGGAAGTTTTTGGTGACTCTCCAGTCTAAGAGACTGTGGTTATGAGCTCTAGTTGCACATTTTGCTTTTCCATCATGACATCTACCATAACTGTCATTGAATAATTGCCTGTTTTAATTGTTGGCCAAATGCTTGTCTTCACCAATAGGCTATTTGCTTCAGAATTGAGGAGATAATGTCTAGCAAACTATGGCTCATGGGTCATAAACTGCCTGCCAGTGGTCCAAAAATGGTTAAGCTAAGAGTGGTTAGTTTTAAAGTGTTGTGTAAAAAAATAAAAGAATATGTGATAGACACTGTAAGTCACCTGCCAAGCCCAAAATATTTACTGTTTGATCTTTCAAAGACAAAATTTGCTACCCTGTGATCTAAATCATTGCTATGCATGTTGAATAGAAGAACTTAAAAATATTTAGTTACTACATTTGTTTTCTGAACAGGCCACTTGATTGTAGTAAGAATCCATAAAGTTCGTGATGACGTTGTAAGCATTTTGATGAGCTGAGAGTTGTGTGACCATCAAAGGGGTTTTAGCTGGAGCAAAATTATACCTAGAGTATGTGGATTAGTAACCACTGTAATTATGGAAAAGGTTTCTAATGCCTTGGCATTTTTTGGCTTGTACTGCCCCATTGAACAGATTTTTGAGCAATTTGGATTAAGGCACAATGCATGCTTATCAGATTCTCAGAGGACACAAAATTGACAAGGTTAGCTATTTACATTTTAAATCCTAGAATCAAGATGGATAATGGCCTTGACAGGCTGAAACCACAAGGAATTTAACAAGAGTAAAGGTAAATTTAAAAAATAAAAGAGTAAAGGTAAATCATGTAAGTTCAAAAATGAAGTGAATAAGAATATAGGAAAAGTCCTGCTATATTTGGATAGAAAGTTTATGACTTTCATAAGAATTACATTTTTCAAAGATACCCATTACTCAGAAACAGTTGCGGGGGTGTGGTGGTTATGGTAACTAGGATGGTGAGATGCCTGGGCACTAACCTAAGAATAATTGAAGTAACTTAACCAAAACTCTTGGAGGGGTACGAAGGTCATGAAGGTTGCTTTATAGTGAAAGAGATAGATTTACTGTCTGTTGCTGTAGACATAAAATACAATAGAAGGTGTATGTTTCATGGAGGCAGCTTTTATTTTAGTGTAAAGATGAATTCAATAGGAAATTGAGCTCTATCAGTAATTTATTTATGAAGCTATAATTAAGTCCTCCTTTGCACAATACAAGAGTTCAGGACTGCAAAAAATGAATAGAACACAGTCTCTGCCTTTTAGGGGTTCTGATTTCAGAATGCGAGATAAATCTATAAATATAATGTAGGGTGGTAGATGTCTTAGCCCAGAGAAAGGAGTATGAATTCTGCCAGGGGCTGGGGACTGGCCAGTGGTGACATTTGAGTTAATTCTTGAACCGAATGCTTTCACTATAGTGTCAACAAGAAGCAAATGACTGTATGTTAGAACTGTAGTCATTGGGTGGGAAATTGGACTAGTCTTTGAGTTCTTTTAAGATTTTATGGTTTGATGAATGTTAAATGAATGGCACATGGGGATTCAAAAATTCAAAATCCAAAAAGAGGTAGAACTTAGCCCTGGAACCAGAGTTATCAAGAGAGTGAATGAACCTTCAGGCTCAATATTCATGTCAGTAAGGTGGTCATCACCTGCTGGTGCTCAGTCAGAACCCACCAGGTACTAGTGAAGAACCCCTCAGGGAAACTTCTGTTTAGCTGTGGTCTGCTCTCGTGTCAGAACTTCATTCTCCCCTTGATTCTCTTTATCTACTTCTTCCATATTTTCTGTTGTTCTAATTTGGTACATGTTCTCAGAGACCTCAGCGGAGGGTACATTAAAAAAATATGCTAAATAAATAATAGCATGACTACTACAGATTTAATTATAGTTATACAGCTGCCTGTTTGAAGTGTTCTGCTGGGGCCATATGGTCCCTTGTACATCTCAGCCCTGGAAGGACCTGGTTTAAATGTTTCCCAGCTGACAGTATTGAATTCTCAGAGAATTGCTAGCAGTCATTTGGAAGTCAATAGATGGTGTGCTTTGCCTCTATTGTCTCCCTGCGGATGGACGTCTTATTGACGATTTCTTATTAGACTCCAAGTAGTCAGATATTAAAGCACCCACGTAGACAGGTCTTAAGAGTTATATCCACTGCCTAATGCAGTGGTTTTTTAATGCTTTTTCCAGTGTTTTTACAGGCTGATTTTTGTCACCACATGTGATGTGCTAAGTGGAAAGTATTTCTATATTTAACAACATTCATCCACTGGCTTTTTAAAGACAGTATTTTAGTGGGTGATTCTTTTAATTATTTTCTGTCCTGGTGGTGTGTGGAAATGGAGGCAGAGGGCTCAGGAGAGGGCAGCTATCCTGTCCTTGCTGCTGTTCTAGAAGTGTGACCTTGAATGAATATTTAGCTTCTCTGAGACTCAGGAGAGCCAGAACTGGGCCCTTCTGGGTCCCATTCAGTTCCCAGATTCTGCAGGAATCATCTAGGGAACATGTTCTTGCCAGTGACAAGCATGTGGCATGTTCTTCCTTTTCCCCATTGCAGTGTTCTGTGTATCTCTTTTCCTAGTATGCATTTCCCCTTCCTTGGACCACGAGAAGCTTGCAGTATGAACTCTGTATATGAAGGCCTAAACCTCAGAAAGTAGCAGTTTTGGCCTTTGTTATGTACTTTTTCAGTTGAAAGACTAATGCAGTGGGTTTTTTAATGCTTTTTCCCGTGTCAGTAATCCATTTAGCTTTTGATGAAATCATGGATGTTTTCACCAGAGAAATGCACAATTAATGTGTAGGCACAAAAGCTTGCATGTAATTTCAAAGTCCCCGTGGACCCCCTGGACTCCCACCAGGGACCCCAAGTTTAGAACCGCTGATCTGTATTTTGATAAGAGCCCTGCCTCTTCTGTCTTGTTCTGAGTGAAAGCAACTGAAGAGCTGAGGTCGAAGCTAGAGAAGTAGAAGGTTGAAGCCTGAACCGCCAGCTCCGAGGTCCATACAGTGTGAAGAGCAGAGCCTGCCTGGCTCGTGGACTGTTTTAGGGTGGAGCACATGGTGGGGGTGGTGGGCAATATTTTCTCCACTTCAAGAAAAGCACTCTGCAGTGGTGTTTTTGAGCCATTAACTGTAGACTCTGAGTTGCCTACATGGCCTCCCACCTTCCCACCTCTAATCCTTTGCACTTTTTGTTTTTAAAAGAGCAGTCTGTGTTTTTTATTAGCTACCTTGTCTGGGATGTGGGCCGAGGAGAATGCACATGAAGCATTTCCCCTGAAACTATAATTTTCTCCTGAAGTCATTAACCCTGTGATGCTAATTTTTGTTTTGTCTTCATTTGATTGTTCCCTCTGCAGCCCCCCTCTCCCAATGGCAGCAGGAGATTGTGGGGCAGAAAGAATGAAAGGAACCCTATGTTTAGGATCTTTCTTTTTGGGGTAGGAGAGGGAAGACTGTACACAGACACTGCTTTTTAGATATTAATAGGTAGGGTGAGAGAAGTAAAGCATTTAAGGTTTGTTTTTTTTTTTTCCTTCCTGCTGAAAACACGGTCATTCAAGGACGAGTGTGTCATTTTGAGGGAATGCAGATAAAATGGTGCTATTATTGTGAGGAATTATATTTGTTTTACTGTATAGCTGCACTTATCCACCCACATTCACCTCAGCCTTCTGTTTATCTGATTTTTTAGCCTTACCATGGAGAAGGGATGTCTGCAACCTTCTCAAGTTAAAACTCATGCATCTATAAATTTGGTAGAATTACCTTCCTACAACAGTACTGTACTGGATGGATATATGTACTTAAGTCTATGATGCAAACTGGGGAAGAGATTTCTTCCTAAAATTCAGAAAATTGTTTCTGAATTAAGTATGGTGTCAACCTGTCTTTTACTTCATTCCTTTGGAGAGAAAAATTGTATTGTGCCCCTTTCCCGTATATTCTAGGATGATATTAAAGCCCTAACATGGGAGTAATTATTGTTACCATTCTGTTCCTTAGGTTAAAATAAAATGAAACTGTAGGGTACGAGTATTTTTAGTGCCCAGCCAAGTTTTCATTGGTGCATCTGTTACTCATCAGTATTGGTCAAATATTTGCTTTTGATGTTGGGGAGCATTGAGCATTTGAAAAAATATAGTACTAGTATTGTGTGCCATTCTGGACTCTGCCTTCTCCTTCACTTCATCTATCCAGGCATTCAACAAGTCTTCTGTGTTCTGCCTTTTAATGTTTATAAAATCTCTTTTCAACATTCTATCCCCACTGATGCTCTCTTGGGTCACAGGCTCATAATATTCCTGTTTTAACACAATTATTGAGGGGTCTGTTATTTACTTAGTGCTATGCTTATTAAACACCCTGAAACATCCTTTCATCTACTCCTCTTACCTCTATGATATAGTCATTTATTGTCCCCATCTTATAGATGAGGAAACTCAAAGAAATGAAATC
Source organism: Lynx rufus (assembly GCF_022079265.1). Classification (NCBI taxonomy): domain Eukaryota; kingdom Metazoa; phylum Chordata; class Mammalia; order Carnivora; family Felidae; genus Lynx; species Lynx rufus. The sequence goes on from NW_025814845.1 coordinate 54,658,398, forward strand.
ATTTGCCCAATGTTCTACAGCTAATAGGAGGAAGAACTGAGGTTTGCTGAGAGCTCTGATTTAAACAGCTAAACAATCACCAAGGTTAGCATGGTGTAAAGCTTGGATTCTGGACATAGACAGACTTTGGTTTGAATCCTTGCTCTGCCTTTTCTGGTTTTGTGATTTTCAATTGTGTAATCTCTAAATCTCATGTCCTCCTGGGTAACTAGTGATAACAATAACTCGCTTATAGAAATGTGGTGAGAATTTAATAAGAAAACTCATGCAGAGTTCCTGGTGTGGTATCTGGCCAGGAACCATTGATTTAAAAATGTTAGTAATCATTATTAGTATTACTCCTAATATTTAAAAATTATTGTTGAAGGCCATTGTGCCTCTTAATGATGGTGCTTTTGAATGCAGTTTTACCAAATGGAGATTTTGAAATTTTAAGTTGGGAAGGAATTCAACGTACAGCTATTCTACAAAAATGGGACTCCCTCTCAAAATTTTCCTCATAGATTCCAGAGAAGTGTAGTACTTTAAGGTACTTTAGCAGGGATTAAAAAACAAAACAAAATAAAAAAACAAAACAAAACAAAAAAACAATGAATGGTAGCTACCAACCAACTCAAATATAAAAATTAATTTTCACTGGACTATGCTTGTAAGTTTTGGAACCAGTGAAGGCTCTTTGCTTCTCCCCATAGACCTTTCTCAAGTATTCTGCCACTAAATGGAGCACCTTTCCTGGGCCCTCAGTGTCCTCACCTGTATTTATGTGGAATATAAGGACACCACGACACAGATGTGATCACATAGATTCTGTGCATTTAGCAGACATTTAGTGAACACTTACTGCAAGGCTATACCCTTATAAGGCACTGGGGAACAAAGTAGAATAATACCTGGTTCCTTTTTACAGGGTTCTTTGCAACTCTTTTCAAAGGTAATTTTCTAATAAAAGTCACAGCCAAGTCAGTCAATGAATGCATTGTGATAAGTATAATCACAGAGGGAAGGCTAGCGTTCTGTGGTAGAACAACATCAGGGCAAATTGGAGGTGTCGGGGTCAGGCTTACCCTCCTTGTAATTCTCGCTAGAGTTTGGAGGCACAAGTTGTATTTAGCACCTAAGGGACAGGGCATGGAGGGCAGGCATCCAGACAGAGGGCATTTCCAACAGAATCGATTAATGAGTATTTCAAGTCTCCTTCCTTGATGCACAGAGTAGATCACCTGTCTGTGTGTACAAGTGGAGTTCATGAAACAACAGCAAAAGAGGGAAAGTAACTTTTATTAAATGTTTACATATTTATTTTGAGAGAGACAAGGGGAGAGAGAGAATCCCAAGCAGGCTCCATGCTCAGCACAGGGCCTGATGCAGGGCTGGATCTCACAACCACGAGATCATACCTGAGCTGAAATCAAGAGTCAGACGCTTAACCTACTGAGCCACCCAAGCACCCCAAGGAAAAATAACTTTTAAAAACATCACCTAACTCCTACAGATTCTTGATTTACTTTAAATACTTTTAAAGGTGCTTTTCCCTTTATTTGGGTTTTCTGCATTTCCTCTCTCTCTCTGACCCATTTTAGGTTATGTATTAAATTCTATAAATGTTCTCAATGAAAATTTTTACAGATTATCTGTACAGAGCCTAAACTATTATAGGTGCTTGACATTAGTTTGCTATATAAGAGGTTTAGAGGTTTCAGGGCAATTATCTTTTAAACTTTCTAGGTAGCAAAATATATTCATCAGAAATATAAGAGTTTCACAGTGCAGTGAAATAGAGCATTAAAAGTTAGAATTCGTGTCTTGGCTTGACCATTTGGTTATATTACATGAAGTTTCTTCAACTTCTTGAACTGTAGTTTCTTTCATCTGGAAAGTGGTTTAATAATATATTTCTCATAAGCTTGCTATAAGAATTCAGTAAGGTAGGAAATGTAAAAGTGTTTTAAAAACTGTAAATAGCTATAAACATATTGACAGTATGATTTTTTAATGATGCAAGACATAAGAAAATGTGACTAGAGATTTTGACAAGTTGATTTTTAAACTAGGTCAGTACTTGAAATTTCATCCTATTTAGAAAATCAGAACTAATGGATTGTACTTAATGTTATATTTAGTTTAATAGCCGTTTGTAAATGTGCTGCTTTGCAGAATCATTTGCATTAATGGTGGTAAGATGTCTATATTTGGAAGGAAAAATTAGAAAATCAAATTTTCACCCTCAGGGGACTGTTTTCATTTTGTATTTTTTTAAAATGGAATAAACCAAAGGAGAAGAGTGTTCAAAAAGTAAAAGCATGTAGCCACAGAGCCTTTTGGCATCTTGTCTTTTTTACTCACTTTGTTTGCACTCTTTCATATTTTATACATTCTGGAAATCTCAGATCACATCATAAATGATCATTAGTAATAACATTATCAGTGATTACCTAAATTTTGGATTCTGTAGGTTATCAATCAATAGCATCTATCTATCTATCTATCTATCTATCTATCTATCATCTGTTTTTAGACCTCTTAGACATTGAGTCAATGGTTTTTAAATTTAGCCTTTGGAAATATTCTTGTAAGTCACAGCTTGAAGATAACCTAAAGGGCAATCAGAGCTTCCATTAAAAATGAAACAAAAATATTTGTAGTAATTATTCCAGTAATTCTGTCTTTTACATCAAAAAAAGTCCCACAAATTAGCTTAAGGGATGAGCAAATGATATCTTCATGTAATGGAAAAGTTTTAAGATTATTTTTCTTATGTGGTCTTGAAATAAAAAGCAATACCTGGTTAAGCTATGAAACAGTGATTCTTCTCTTTTTCCTCCTTCTGCCATTTCCTAATTGGGCAACCATATAATTTACAATAAAGAAATGAGATTTAGGGATGGAGTGTTGTGGTGTGTTTAAGAGATGTTTGTCCAGGCTGTTCAGGAACACCCAACCCTGTCCTCAGCCCAACACTCTCTTGAGAAGATCATCAGGGGAAATGTGTACACAGAGAAACAAAGTCCAAGGAATGCTTGATTACTGGCTGAGGCTTTGGCTGCAAACCCCAAAGCACAACCCTGGTGAGCTAGGCAGAGCCTTCTGCCTCATCTTGGTATTATAAAGATGATAGAAGCAAAACAAGCTCCTTGTACTTGGAACTCAAGAGCAGGCCTGCCTTTATACTGGGAACCCCTGACTACAAAGGAAGGCCAAAACAGAGCTTATAATGAGAATAACTATTTTCCCAGTACCTGGGGGGAAAGCTGGTATAGGCTAATTGATTTAGAATTTGACTATTTCAAATCAGCTCTCCTTTGTATGTGGGATGAGAGGTACTGCTGAAAAGTGGGAAGGAAGATGGGAGATAGGGAAAGTCTTCAGTTCACTGTAGGCACTCCACTGGTTTCTAGCCATTAGGTTCCAGGATTCCCAGAGTTTGAGACTCTAGGTCTGCTCTGAGTAACATATGTAGCTCTTGGTAGATCAAACCTGTTTTTAAAATTATCCCATTCGTTTTCACAGTGGTCTGCTTCTTAGTGCCAACACCGTTGGAGCCTAATTTTAACCTGAAGACCATATACTTGATTAGGTTATATTATATTGATGTTGAGCAGTGGAAATTAATGATTTATATACTATTGGAAGTTAAAGGCAGGAATATATCACCTCAGATATAACACATTCGGGTAATCTCCCTAGTATGCACAATAGGAAGAGAGAAGGCAGTAGGGAGGCTACTTTCCATGTTGGAGAAACCAAAAAAGACTGGGGAAGGAGTGAGCCCCACCTTTTTTTTTGATATCTTGCTAGGTATTTCACCTCTTCTCTCTTTCAATCTTTACATAAGCCTTTAAAGTATGACTTAGGTTGTGGAATATAGGTTTTTCACTGTGTTTGATTTCCTTTAAGGATTTTCTGTCAAGGGAGAACAATTTATAAGCCAGATTTACAATGAAATAACAGTTTATTAAGAAACTCATCATAGTATAATTATTTTATTAAAGTAAAATGTATGTGTGTGATTTATTTATGCAGACATATATAAATTATAAATCTACTTGATGATTTTTCACATTGTGAATACATATGTATAATTGTTATTCAGATTATGAAATAGAATATGACCAGCATAGTATATTTGTTTTCTGTGTAATGATTTCTTTTCTTATTTTTCTAATTTTCTTCTTTATACCTCATTTGTCACTTCTTTCTCACAAAACTCACTTTATTTGAGTTTCATTTCATTTAGGTGAGGAGCAGGTCACCTTAATATTCAGTCTTTATTTATTCTGAGAGAGTTATTTAGGTCATCAAACTTTAGCGTTTGATCTTTTGTAATATTTGCATTTAAGACCGTGAATTTTACTCAATGCACATATTTAATGATGTTCTACAAATTTTTATATGTCATATTTTCATATTATGAGTAATATTGACTTTAGTAAGTCAATGATGTATGTTTTAATATCTAAGAAATCTACTTTGTTTTTAAACATGATTCTTGTGAAATTTTCCATCTTGTAACCAATATTGTAAAAATATTGTTAAGTTATTTCAAAGTCTGTGTCTGATCATTTTTTTTTTTTTTTCAATGTTTATTTATTTTTGGGACAGAGAGAGACAGAGCATGAACGGGGGAGGGGCAGAGAGAGAGGGAGACACAGAATCGGAAACAGGCTCCAGGCTCTGAGCCATCAGCCCAGAGCCCGACGCGGGGCTCGAACTCACAGACCGCGAGATCGTGACCTGGCTGAAGTCGGACGCTTAACCGACTGCGCCACCCAGGCGCCCCTGTGTCTGATCATTTTAATGTGTAGTTCTCCTTTGTTTCTAATTTCCATTTTGTTTTCTTGGGTCCGAGTCATTTGATCTTATCTACTAGTATTCCTAGTAATTCTGATTGAATGTCAGATATAATATATACTTGGTAGAGATAATTTGACACTCAGGATGATATTATCTTTCTTCAGAGTTCATTTATTTCACTTTGGGCTGGGATTTAGGTGAGGAGCAGGTCATCTTACTATTCAGTCTGGAATTGAGCTGATTGGAAGTTGGATTTCAGTCTTTATGTGGATTAGTCTATTACTAGTTTGCCTTTGTGCCTTGGGTCTTGTCTTTTAGAGGTCTCAACTGGCATGCTTGTCCATTACTTTGAGACTGCTGAAGGCTCTGCTCAATTTCTGAAGCTCTGCAGCTAGTTAGGAATCATCAAATGCCTTTAGAAGAAATTCAGAGCTGAATTTAACCTCATCTTTACACAGTGTCGCTTTTTCAGGGACGTGGGTTCCTCAAATTTTTAATGGCATAGTAACTCTCTGATGCCTTTAAGCAGATTACAAAAATTCATCAGTTTTTCTTGCTGGAAGAGTTGGTGTGATGCAAGCTAGTTTACCATAGCTGAAAGTGAAGTCTCTTAGAAACATTTTTTAGGTTGGACATTTTTAGTTCACTAAATACATAGCTCCAGGCCTACAACACCCACACAGACTCTAAATCCTGGGATTCATGATAGAGAAATGTAGTTGAGCCTATGAAACAGATTCTGAGTCTCCTTACCTAACCAGCCACATGGATGAAGATGAGTCTCTCTCTCTCACTCTCTTCTCTCTCTGTCTCTCTAATTTTTTTTTATCCATTCATTTGTCTTGCTATAGGAGAAAACCATCAGCTTGGTTCTTGTCTTCAAGGCATTGTAACCCCTTCCATTAGAAAAAAGTCCCAATGAATCTGTCAAACTCTAATCCATCAAATTGACCATTTTTTCCCAAGACGTAGAGAAAGGGAGTGGACAGAGGCAGAATCATCTCACTCGGTGAGTGAGAGAGCACTTTTTTCCTCTACCCTAATAGTTAATATTGTTTGTACATAGTAAATGAATACATTTAAACTCAAGTAGCATAAATAATTTACTGAGATGCCGTTTGGCCTTGGCTTTCCCTCCTACCTATGAGTTCCTTAAATCTTAGAGGTCCCATAGGTGCTTCTCAAAAGTCAACCTCAGTGAGATTAAAATATAGGGTGACCATATAATTTTTTTCTTAGCACAAGACACTTTTTAGTATGAAAGAAGGTAATATTAACAATCACAGTAGGACAGTGGGGGTAAACTGGGACTGTCATAAAGAAACGGATAGGTATAGTAATCCTAATAACTACTAACACAGATTCCTTTGTGGTGGAAGGACATGGTCCTATAGTGATCTAAAATGATTTTGAGCTTAGAAGATGAGTTTGTTTGGGAAGGAATCAGAGCTAGCAATTTTCAGAGAGAATGGAAGGGGGGGGGGGAATCAGGAAAGAACACCAATAAGAAAGCCAGGAATAAGCTCTTTGCCCAGGAAAGCAGGTAGATGTTAGCATATGGACATGAGTCATTAAGCAGGGTGAATTGAGAATAAATACAAATTGGAAGATTAAAATTCTTCTCATTGAGAGGAAAGGAAAATGTATGGAATGGGTAGCAGTAAGTGTAAGCTTTGAAAAAATAATGAGAAAGTATCCTCAAGTTTCTATGATTTGTAAAACATCACTTGTGGTAAGGACATTGAACAGCCCATAGGATCACTTCTAATAAATCAGATTTAAATGACAAACTGTAAGTACTCCTGGTTAAAAATGACACTTTATAACAGATGCACTTGTTTTCACATGTGCCAATAATGGCAGACAAAAAGAGGTAGGGTTTAAATACCTGCCTAATGACTGAGGAATAATATGGTAGCTTGGACCTATTTACCAGGTGATGCTGTAGATCTGAAGGTGATAGTAAGGAGGCTAGGAGGACATAATGTTAATCAAATGGTCATCCCAATCAATTGACGTTGGTTAGCAGTTACTTAGTAATGCGTCCTATATACAAAACCTAAAAACTGCCTTCATAGAGGACAGCAGGAGAATCTAGGCTGAGTAGAGTACAGAAGATTGACTTTTCAGTTACCTATATATGACGCATAGTGCTTGTGTGAGTGACTTTTCCGTCATCTCACAGAGCTATCATTCCAAGTAACCTAGTTTCTTGGTACGCTAATACTGTGATCACTGAGCTGTTAGGACACTACTTAGAAAGTAAGGAAATTTTGGAAATTATAAGAATAGGGGCTCCTGGGTGGCTCAGTTAGTTGAGTGTCCTACTCTTGATTTCAGCTCAGGTGACAATCCCAGGATCTTGGGATCAAGCCCTGTGTTGGGCTCCATGCTGAGGATGGAGCCTGCATGGGATTCATTCTCTCTGTCTCTCTCTCTGTCTCTCTGTCTCTGTGTCTCTCTCTCTCCCTCTCCTTACCTTCTACCCCTCCTCCCTTGAGCCCTCTCTCTCTTAAAAAAAAATACAAGAATAAACATTTATGGCAGAAGGCAAGACATACACTTCTGAGTAATTATGGCAAGATCTCACTCTGGAAGAAAGAATACAAGCTAGTATAAAAGGAACCTGAAATGCACACATCTGGATTCACAGAGTTGGTGGGGTTGCATTTGTAGCTCCACATGGCAGCCATTTGAGATCTATTTCTTTGAAATTAAAGTTGGCTGAAGGAATTTGTATTCACCGTGTGTGTTCTTGTAGTTGACCCTGCATAGCATCCAGGCTGTGTATCCCTTGGAGAAGCAACTAGTGATCTATAGGAAAGGAATGTCAAACTTTATCTTTGGAATTCAATCCAGATGAGTTTATTGGGTGATTTTCAACTTGATTTAAAAGCCCTAGATTCTGTTCTTGTCTTAATGATCTGTTATTGTGCTTTTATTTCCTGATTATTCTTCACCTTTTTGTTTAATGTTTACAGTTTTTTTCTTAGAGTAGGGTCTGTCTGTCCTCTGCAGTGACCACTGCCAGGCCTTGAACATTATAGGCATCCATAAAGTTTGAAGAGAATTACATGGAGTTGAGAATGGATTTAAATGGGAGGTGAGAAAATTTGTCCAAATTAGCAGTTTTAAATGTCTTCATATCATAACATACCTTATTTATCTCCTAGTGGGAGATAAAGCATTCCTAGGCATAGAGGCATATTCAAGGCTCTGAGAGTGTCTGTATTATAGAAACATTTAACCTTATTTAACTTGGTATTCTGCAAATTTACTTGACGAATACATTTTTGTGAAGGGTCTGGACTCTTCAGTAGACAGAAATCACCTCAAATTAATTTAAACTCAACATGGAATTTTCTAGCTTATGTAATGAGTAAGAATTCTTGATGAATTCACAGAATGGAGACGTTGCAGTAACTCAGGGCCTGGGATTTGGGGCTCAGAAATCTCTCTTTTTATCCATTTTTCTTTCCTGTTTTTGTCTGTTTCTTTTGGGTGCCAACCTCATTCTCTCCTAGTGTAGACAGTCCTATGACAGACACTTTCAACACAGAGGGGAATAACCTTAGGTGAAGGGGAAAATGTTGATTTTTGTACATTCAAATATTAATTTCCCAGAAGGGTGGTTCCTGGCTGAGTCACACTTCCATCCTTTGGACCAATCACTGTTATCAGGGGAGTTCACTAAGATTGCCATACGTAGGTCTTTTGTCAATTTGGATGGCCTAGGCAGTGGTTATCCAGAACATTTTTTTTTTAATTTTTAAAAAATGTTTATTTATTTTTGAGAGAGAGAGCGAGAGAGAGAGAGACAGAGCATAAAGGGGGGGGGGGGACAGAGAAAGAGGGAAACACAGAATCCGAACCAGGCTTCAGGCTCTGAGCTGTCAGCACAGAGCCCAAAGTGGGGCTAGAACTCACGAATGGTGAGATCATGACCTGAGCCAAAGTCAGATGCTCAACCGACTGAGCCACCCAGGCTCTCCAGTTTTTCAGAACTCTTAAGAGGGAGTTTGAAAAGCCTATTGGGAAAAGTAGAAATAATAACCACCATTTGTTCATTCAAATATCTCAGGCGGTGAGATATTTATTCAGCTTTTCTCCTCAACACTCTTCAAGCATTAGAGATACAACAGTGGAAAAAAAAAAGGATGGATATTTCTACCTTCATGTAACTTACATTCTAGTGGGGAGGCAGATAATAAAGATGATAAATAAAACATAATATGTTTGTAATAAGTACAGAGAAAGAAAAAAATAAAGCAGAAAAGAGTAGTAAGAAGAATTTGTGAGGGGAAGGAGGTTGAAATGTTAATTAACGTAGCCAAGGAAAGACTCATTGATGAAAAGGTGACTTTTAAATAAAGATCCAAAGGAAGTGAGGGAGAGAACCATGCAGACACTACATTCAGAAACAACAGCAGGTGTAAAGGCCCTGAGGTTAGAATGTGCTGGCATTTTGAGGGAGGGCATGGAGTCTTGAGTGGTGGGCATGGAGAAGACTGGGAGAGAGCAGGAGGAAATAAGGTCAGCTTGTTGATAGGAACCAGATAATGCTGGGGTTGTGTCTTGTCCTGACAGCGTTGCCTTCCCTCTTAGTGAAATGGGCTTTGAGAAGAGGAATGACATGATCTGACTCCTGATTTGACTACTCTGGCTACTTTGGTGAATAGATTGGGTGCAACTTGCAGAAGCAGATAATCCAGCTAGGATGCCAATGCCATTATCCAGGAGAGAGATAATCATAGCAGATGATCGTGGACAAGAGTAGTGGCAGTGAAGGCAGTGGGAAATGGTCAGATTCTGGATATACTTTGCATGTGGCTCCAATAGGATTTCCTGATAGATTGGGTATGGGGTGTGAAAGGAAGGTATCTAAGTATCTAAGTATTTAAGATGACTACAAGATTTTGGCTTGAGCAATGGAAGAATGGTTACCATTAGCCAGATGAGGAAGATTGTAGGAAGAACCAGTTTGAGGAGACTGTTGGGAGGCGGGTAGGGTGGGTGCAGTTTTTGGATAGGTGAAGTTAAAATACCTATTTCAAGTGGGGATGTTACAGGTCTGGAGTTCAGGGAAGAGGTCCTGGCTGAAGATACAAGTGTGTGAGTCATCAACATATAGATGGTATTTAAAGGCATGAGATTTGATGAGCTGTGCCCAGGGAGTATGGGTAGATAGGAAAGAGGCACTTGGGGGCTGAGTTCTGGGGTACCCCAGGCACCATCCATGTTTGTTTTATTTATTAAAAAAAATTTTTTGGGGGGGTGTGCCTGGGTGCCTCAGTTGGTTAAGCGTCCAACTGCAGCTCAGGTCATAATCTCATAGTCTGTGAGTTTGAGCCTCGCGTCCGGCTCTGTGCTGACAGCTCAGAACCTGGAGCCTGCTTTGGATTCTGTGCCTCCCTCTCTCTCTGCCCCTCCCCCGCTCATGCTCTGTCTCTCTCTGTCTCAAAAATAAATAAAAACATTAAAAAAAATTTAAAAACATTTTTTTAATGTCTACTTATTTTTGAGAGAGACAGAGACAGAGACAGAGTGTGAGCAGGGGAGGGGCAGAGAGAGAGGAAGACACAGAATCTGAAGCAGGCTGTAGGCTCTGAGTGGTCAGCAGAGCCTGACATGGGCTTGAACTTATGAACTGCAAGATCATGAACTGAGCGAAAGTTGGACGCTTAACTGACTAAGCCATCCAGGCACCCCGGTTTATTTTAGATTAGCTGTTAGTTTCTCCGAGAACACTAGTGTTTCATAAACGAAGTTTGAGGTGTGCTGATCTAAAGGAACACGGCTTTGCAACTACTTCTCTTTAGAGCATATAGAATATGGTATATTTCCTTTGGCCTTAAAAATATACTAATTTCCTAATATGGGCATGACAATCTTAGTAAATGTAACATAGTACTAGTAAGACATTTTTTATTTTATTTTATTTTTTTAATTATTTTTTTTAATGTTTATTTTTGAGAGAGAGACAGTGTGAGTGGGGGAGGGGCAGAGAGAAAGGGAGACAGAATCTGGAGCAGACTCCACACTCTGAGCAAGCTGTCAGCACAGAGCCTGACGTGGGGCTTGAACTCACAAACTGCGAGATCATAACCTGAGCCAAAGTTGGATGCTTAACCAATTGAGCCACCCAGGTGCCCAGTAAGACATTTTTTACAGGTATATAATTAACTGTGGGATATTCTGCATGTGTTGTGAGTCAGGTAGTTGATTAGTGACAGATCCAGACATAGTAGGTTCTAGAGTAAGTCTGTAGAAGCTCTCTAACTTTCCTGGACATTTGATGGATTTTGGTCTGATTTTAGTACTACAGAGTTATTCTTTCCACTCATAATATTTATTACAGCTGAATTATATGCGAGGTAGGTGTCCAATGTAATGGCGGATAAACTGTTATAATCCTCAAGAAACTTGGGGAAAAGATTTAAACTTTAACAAAAGTTTGATTCAGAAATGAGTGTTTCAAGAATTCCCAAGAAAGTGGGCTGAGATGGTTTAGTGGCTCATGCTGAGCTCTGAAGAATGTTTAGAAAAGGTAGAAATGTGGAAAGGAAAGTTATTTTATAATGAGTGTGAGAGTCTAACTACATAAAATAGAATGGGATTATGATCAGATTACCTGCCTAACTAGATAGAACAACGAATCTGCTGATGAGAATGGGAAATAAAATCAGATTATTATAGATTTTTGTGTCCACTGTTGATAATGGGAACTCTCTGGGAAAAATCTGAGGAAGATTATTCGAGCAGCGATATTTTGTTATGCATTTGTGCCACTTAGCCATACCCTATACTCTACTCTGTGTTATAGAGAACAATTCATTACTGCAACTTTCTTAGGTGAGAATAACAGTTTTGGCAACTTGATGTTTTTAGACCCTTCCCATGGCTGCTCTTTTAATATTTATAGAATCTAAGAGATTTATAATAATAGCCAAAGTATGGAAAGACCCCAAATGTCCATCAATGGGTGAATGGATAAAGAAGATATGGTATATATATTTATGATGGGGTATTACTCGGCAATCAAAAAGAATGAAATCTTTCCATTTGCAACTATGTGGATGGAACTAGAGGGTATTATGCTAAGTGAAATTAGTCAGAGAAAGATAAATATCATATGACGTCACTCATATGAGGACTTTAAGATATAAAACAGATGAACATAAGGGAAGGGAAACAAAAGTAATACAAAAACAGGGAGGGGGACAAAACATAAGAGATTCTTAAATACAGAGAACAAACACAAGGTACTGGAGGGATTGGGGACGGGATGAGCTAAATGGGTAAGGGGAATTAAGGAGTCTACTCCTAAAATCATTGTTGCACTATATGCTAACTAACTTGGATGTAAATTTAAAAATAAATAAATAAAAATACCAAAAAAAAAAATCTAAAAGATTTAAAAAATATATATATTAGCAGTGGTGCCTAAGTGGCTCAGTTGGTTAAGCAGCCCACTATTGATCTTGGCTCAGGTCATGATCGCATAGTTCATGAGTTTGAGCCCTGCATTGGGCTCTGCACTGACAGTGTGGAGCTGGCTAGGGATTCTGTCTCTTTGCTCCTCCCCTGCTCACATTCTCTCTCTCTCAAAGTAAATAAATAAACATTAAAAAAATACTAACATTTCTTGGAAGATTAATGGTATAAACTTTGGAAAACTCCCTTACTACTTAGAGGCAGTCATGTTCCTAATATCTAAAAATATATATATCTTGGGGCGCCTGGGTGGCTTAGTCGGTTAAGCGTCTGACTTCAGCTCAGGTCATGATCTCACAGTCTGTGAGTTCGAGCCCCGCGTTGGGCTCTGTGCTGACAGCTCAGAGCCTGGAGCTTGCTTCAGATTCTGTGTCTCCCTCTCTCTCTGCCCCTCCCTCTGGCTTTGCTTTGTTTGTTTGTTTCCATAAAATTATTAGCTTTGATGTCCTTGCTTTTGCCTCATAGCTTTCTTCTTATACGAAGTGCCAAACTAAAAAAACAGTTTTATAAAAATACTAACGAGAGTGATGGAGTTGTAGGGATCACTTCTCATGTCACATATTTTACCCAATTAAGAATTTTGTAAATGGGGGTATCTGGCTGGCTCAGTCAGTAGACCATGTGACTCTTGATCTCAGGGTCATGAGTTCAAGTCCCACATTGGGTCTAGAGCTTACTTGGAAAAAAAAAAGAACTCTGTAAATGGAAATTGTTACTATAACTTTTTTATGAATGGGGAAAATTGGAGGCATGCCTTCCACTTTAATCCATAGCAAAAAGTACTGAGTTCTTTTTATACTAGTAACTTTTGACCTAAGAGGAGGGACGTTTATGTTGATGATAAGTATATATCAGAAGTCTGTTGTCTTTCATACGGTCCTGCAAAATTCACATCTCATTCTTCCACGATTGTTGAAATGTTTTCCTTGACCTGTGGGAGGTATTTCCCACTCACTGAAGAGTGCTCCATCAGGCCTACTCTAAGTGGGAGTTGGGGAGGGCAGGGAAAGGGACGAATAACACCTACAAGATAAGCCTCCCAAGAAAACTACTTTAAGCCTTTACCCCTCTCCTCAAATTCCCATATCCCTTTCTCCCTCTTCCTCATCATCTCACTTCTCAGTTCTCTTCTCCATAGTTCAGGATTCCCTGAGCTCTTTTTGCGGTTGTCCCCTTTGTCTCCTGCAGAAATAATCTGTCTCATTAACATTCCAAAGTGTTAGCACACGTGCCATTTAAAAGAAATTCTGTTTTATGTTTTCCTGTACCTGTCTTCCTATTTCTTGCCTTTTCTTGGTAGCAACATTTCTCAAAATCTCTCTACTCCCTTGTCTCCACTTCTTCACTTCTCATTCTTCACTGGGCACCCACTCCCCACCATAGCTGCTCTTGTCAAGATCACCCAGCACCTTCTTCTTGACAAACTCATTGGTCCATTCCTGGTTCTCATCTTATTTGAACTTTCAGCAGCCTTTGCCTCAGCTGATAAGCTTTCTTCATTGAGCCCTTTGTTCACCTGATTGTTGATGAAGTCCTGGTTTTCCTCCAACCTCACTGGCTGCTCTTTGTCAGTGTCCTCTGCCTATGTCTCCTCCCATTTCTATGAAAGATAAAATGGCCCAGGGTTCAGATCTTATCCCTCTTCTTTATCTGTACTCCCATTCAAGGTTGTGTCATCCTGTCTCATGGTCTTAAACTCTTTTTACATGGTAGTATCTTCTAAATGTATGTCTTTCTACTCCCCTTTTCATTTGGATTTTTAGCAGGCAAATCCTACCTAAAGCATTCCAAACTCTTAATTGTGGCCTTCAAGGCCCTTACCACCTGGCTCTCCCCCTTACCTGTGCAACTTCATTTGCTGCTGTTTTCTCTCCTTTGCTGCTTTAGCTCCTACCACATTCACCTTCTTACTAAACCTCTCTGCCAAGCTCTTTTCTATCTCAGAGCCTTAGCACTTGCTGTTCTCTTTGCCTAGAATTTTCTTTAGGCAGATCCTGGAATGGCTTGTCGCCTCACTCCAATGTAAAATGTGCTTCTTCAGAGGCTTCCTCTGACCAAGTAGGACCTAAAATAGTACCCTCTTAGCTATTATATTTTTCCTTCTTAGCATTTATCACTACTGTAAATCATATTTTGTTTCTCTCCTGCTGAAATGTGACCCATGACCCAAGGAAGGCATGTAATTCGTTGATCCATCCCTATATCCCTAGAGTGTAGATCAATGCCGGCCTCATAGTAGACTCTGAACATATGTTTATTGAGTGAGTGCATAAATAAATGATTTTTTATATGTAAACATTGTTTTATATGTAAGCCATGTGATTATACCCTCAGTATTTTTGAATTGAAAATCCAGAGTAATGTTTATTATAATAGAATGGTTAAACATAATAGAAAAATGGCTAGCTAGAGCCTGTTGTGTGGAATTTCCTTGAGTGATATATGGAGGGGCTCTTCTTGTTCCCTTTTCTGGAAATAAGTTGTGTTTTCTTGGCTCTTCCCATGCAGCTGAAGAATAAGTTCATGAAAAAACTTCCACGTGATGCAGAAGCCTCCAACGTGCTTGTTGGGGAGGTTGACTTCTTGGATACTCCTTTCATTGCCTTTGTTCGGCTCCAGCAGGCGGTCATGCTGGGTGCCCTGACTGAGGTCCCTGTGCCCACAAGGTAAGCTACTCCCTGACCTGCTGAGGTCCACAATGTGCTTATAGGGAAATCATGGCTAGATAATCAGTGGAATGAGGATACATCCAGAGCAGGCATATCGGAGAGGTTTAATCTGAAATGATGACTTAGCTCATCTTTCATGCTATCAAATTACTTGGCACTTGTATAGTAGTAATAATAACAATTATAATAACCAACTGGGCCATGTACTAGTTTATTCTTATGGATTAGTCATTTAATTCTCATAATACGTTTAAATTGTAAACTATGGGTATGTGTATTTTACAGATAAAGAAACTGAGTCTGAGAGTTTAAGTAACTTGTCCAGGGTCATACAGATGGTCAGTGATTCAGAGGTCAGAGTTGCTCTCATTTGCTCTATGTTTTATCAGAAAATTGACAATAGGTACATACATATATACATACATGTAAGTATATATGTGTATATATACACATGAATATAGAAAAATCATTAAGCTGCACACTTAAATTTGCACACTTCATTGTTATGTGTTATATACATTCTTATCCTAAAAGGAAGCATATTACAGTTAATTATGATCATGTACTCACTACACCACGCAGCACCTCAGAAGTCATCCAGTTTATCTGCCTTGCTGCTGAGCTCGAGAGTTAGAAGGCTGATTTTCGGAGTGCAGTAGGTGAATAGAAGTTAATGCTTCACTTAAACTTGTGCTGAAGGAGAGTTAAAGAGAAGCTTGTAATCTTTGACTTGACACCATAAAACTACCATATGAATAGGAACTTTGTAGGGGGTGCTTTTTGTGGGTACAGGGCAAGGACAGGTGACTTTTCTCTTTTTAGGTTTCCTCAGGTGTGCAGGAAGGGTTGTGAATCCTCAGTGATCTCAGATGGTCTTGGCATGATAAACTGACAGAGACAAGGGGCTCCAGTTTGCTTTGAGCCAAGTTAGGAGGAAAATCAGAACATTTCCTTATGGCCTCCCCATTCATAGATTACAGGCTAGTTTTTCTTTCATACGGGTATTTTCTCCCTATTTTTATATTTCTTAGACACTATAGACCGGAATAATACTGGTCATTAGTAGGCAGTCATTGGACAAATGGCAGAGGGAAGGAGAAGATTGTAGCTTATTCAGTTGATGGGATTATCATGATTTGTGTTTTCTGTAACTTAGTTGTTCACTTGAAAACATTCCAGCAGAGCCTTGCAGTTCTATCTGAGCAATCACCTGGCGAACAGCTAGCTGACTCAGATCAGGGCTGACGTCCAGCTCTTGTGCTCCTATGGTTTTGTTTATGTCTCTGTGGAATGATTTTTACTGGGGCTTGAAAGAAAAAAAACATGCCAAGAAGTGTTAAATTGCTCTTGCATTTTCATTTTTCTTACTTTTCTTCTTTGGAGGCTACAAGTAAAAAATATTGTAGAGGGTTTTTTATTTAACAATAATACAAGTTCATTGAGTAGCAAATCGTGACTATTTGTGTATCCCTCTTATCATCTGCTCCTGTCTGGCATATTCTTTTCTTCTGTACAGGAGAGTGGTACTAGTCTAGAGGTGAAATACAGCATCATTTGAATTAACAAAGGGAGCCCGGCAATTCAAGGGAGTGTAATTCAATAATGTCATAAAACTATTTCAGGGCAATAGTCTGAACAATATATCCAAGCATGTTAACATTTTTCCAGGAAATATTTTTATCCATTTGCTGTCCTCTGAACTGGTGCCTGCTATAATCAGTGCGTAGGGAGTCTCATTAGCCTTTTTGTGTATGAGTAATGTGGGGCCATTTACAATGGCTGCATCCTGTGAAATCCAATCAAGGAAATCCCACAAGGAATGTGGTAGTCGGTTGTGAAGAACTGCCCCGTACTCAGCCTTGTGCTTTAACGTGCTGCCTGTTGTACTGCAGGGAGACCCGAAATGTCTGTTGTGGTGTACATTTTGTACTGGTCATTTTTCCTTTAGAACGTTATGCTCTTATGTTTATTATTGCTATTATTGCTATTTATGATAAGTGGTATTAGTGCCATGCATCTTTTAGGAAGTGTGGGTCTCGCAGCTCTGTGACTGTAGTGCCACAAGATTCAATACCCTCCTATCGGCTTAGCTTTCTGCTTTAGCTTTCTGCCTGCACCAGGGCTACAGCCAACTTAGTGGATGTTCTCTGCTTAGGAGTCCTTCTTGCCATCCATGTGAAAGCAAACGAACCATTCTGTTACTCTTTGCGACTTCGTAGGATGTGCTTATGATTTTCCTAGCATCTTGCATACACTTTGCTTGGTGTCATCTTATATCTGTCCGTACAGGCTGCTGCTCACTCCTATTTATGAGCTATGTAGGGGATAATAACTATTGTTATTCCCACTTGACAGTTGAGAGATGGAGGCAAAGGGAAGATTCACGATCAGTGCTAGAAATAGAACTGCAGATTTCTGACTCTGAAGCTGGGCTTTTAGGGAGAATCTAAGGAGCTATTTAGAATGGATTAGAACAAAATACTTTAGGGTTTTCCCATGAAGAGAAATCAAAACCCCTGATCAGTTTGTTCTTTTCTGATCTTGATTTTCACATTTAAGACAAGTAGTTATTCCATAAGTTTTGGTCCTCTAAAAATTTAGAATGTTTACCCTTTTCATATCACTGTAAGTTAGTATATATTTTATGTGATAAATGATGATTTGCCTTAAAGAGCAGTTTGTGCTTAATTATCAAAACGATAGAAAATCTCATTAGAGGGATTGGGACAATGGTCTAGCTAGTTCAATTCTGTCTTGCCCAGCACTCTAGTTGCTAGCTGCTATTTATCGTATGTAATGTGGTTGGTTGTGGTGGGTTTATGGTCTTCATGCATCTATTGTGGACGCTACAGTTCAGCCATAATTTCCAAAACTGCTAAATATGAATAATGGCTTATTTGATTCACTGCTGTCTTGAGAGCAGGGAGTAAAGGATTGGTACATGCTGAGTTTATTCTAGAAATAGCTGTGATATATCAGGAAGGACGGGGGGGAGGTGCACATCCTTTCTGCAAAGATTGAGTGGTTTAGGAAGGCTGGCTCTTCTTCTGATATTGTGCTCTGTTTCTGCCTATAATTATTTTGTGAATATGAGTACAGTCCATTGGTTCCGGACAGAGATCATCTGGTACTTATTTTTGTTATGGAGAATGCTAGAGGCATCCTCCCCAGGCATAATTAGGTATGTGAAAAAGCTCACAAGAGTAGAAGGGCCTCATGAAGATTCTTGAGACAGCTAGCACTAGTAGATTCTAACTATGACTTTATTTCTAGTTATGAGTGAATAAAAAGAACTCAGTAGCATAAATTAATTTCTTTTCCCCAGCTGTCAACATGGGCTGTGCCCTTCGAGCCACACAAATGCGGTGTTTACTCTAATTTGTTAATAAGGAAAAAAAGCTTCTGGTTAAAAATAACATCTGTCCATTGACAAAAAACAGCTTGGGTCATGAAAGGAGTTTTCAGTACATTATAAAAGCTGAGTTTGGCAAGATGTACTTCTGTCATAAAAGTTGTAACAGCTTTTGCTTCTTCAAGGGGTTCAAGGGGAAAGAACATGTTTCAGGCAGAGGGAACTTCAACTTGATGAGTTCTTCTGCAATCCTAGTTTTCTCATCTCCTTTTCAGTAATGCAGTCCAAAATCAGGGGCTTCTTCAGGGTTTCCGTCCCTACAGATGAAATTCTTGACCTGAGGTGATGTTTCCTGCTACTTGTAGATGGCCAGATTTCTTCTCTGTATCATTTTGAGAGGTTGAATTTACTGAATGGTTCCTGACTGGAGTAATGGGAAAGTTTAGCTGATATGTAACATTTTATTTCTATTGGGCACTTAATGATTTTCCACTAAAGAACAAATCAATATATATGTGTTAATAAATATTTGTATATTATATGTAATATATATGCATTTTTTAATAAAAAATACATTACCACAGAAAGAAATCATACCTTTATATCTAAGTTCGTGAAACAATATAATTCTCATATATTGGGTTTATTGCTCTGATGCATGTTATAGTCACTATTGGGCTGCTACTTCCATTCATTATTCGGTATTATTTGGCAGAGACTAGAGGAAATATTTACAGAAAATATATTCCCTCATCCCAGAGGGCTTGAGTTAGAGGCTCCATTACTTTCGGCTCTTGGGATGGTTACCCGTCTCATCCGCCAAAGTTTATATTTGAGGACTACTAATAAATGAGAGTATTTGTCTCGCTTTCTAGCAAGATAGTGTTTTGTCTTTGTTGCCATATAGTCAGCCTGATAGTTCATGTGTCAGTTGGTAAGTGTGTATTTCCATAACGTGTGTTTGTAAATTATAATCATGATGGAGATGGCTACGGCAAGGTAGGAAGAGGTGCAGAGTGGGTCCAGAAAGATCTTAGGTATTATGTCTTACTGAAAAACTAATATTTAGACACATTAAAATAACAAAAAATGGCAAGTAAAGGAAACCATTATTTAAAAATGTGTGAATAAGTAAAGGATCCAGGTATTTGATATTTTCTCTTTCTGCACTGCATTCTCCCCCTTTGCCCCAAACTATGTTCTTACTGTCTTGCCTGACAGCTGGCCATTGCTAGACTGGCTAATAGGACTGGGCAATGTGACCAGTATTGTAGGTGTTCCTAAATGGGATTTCTGTTTTGCTTAGGTGGTTAAATATTTTTTGCATATGTTGCACTCAAATCAGTGATCATTCCCTTTAGTATAGTACATTTTACTGTCATTAAGAAGCATTTTATAATACTGTATGTAGGGGTGTATAATTTAGGTCCAACTTCAAAGGAAGAGAAGTTCTAGTATCAACTGAACTTCAATATTAGAATAACTAAATCCAATTTTAATAATCACTTCCTTCATACTTGAACAGACTTTCATGCCTGCTGATTGCTTTTGCTTTTTCATCTACCGTGATAATACTTGAAAGCGAGTGTGCCGCCTCATGCCAGAACTGGTTTCTAAGCAAATAAGTATTGAATGGTTTTATAGCTATTTTGATATGAAGTCTGAGTGTTCAAACTTTCAGATACCTTCTTACATTCTTGATTTCTGTTTTTTTGTTTTTTTGTTTTTTTCCTTTCTCCTTTGGACTGAATTTTATAATGAAAAAAAAATTTATTCAAGGGCTTTTTGGGACAGACCCTAACACTTTGAAGAGTACTTGCTGTTGGCCCATTTTTATTTAAAGTGAGGTATATAGATAAATAAGTATAAAATAAAATTGTATTAAGCAAATCCCATCCCATCCCTGGTCCCATAAATTTTTACCTAAGATTTCTTGTCCCCAGCTAAGTATCCACAACATCTTTCCCCAGGACGAGCCGTGAGAGTCATTGTGGGTTAGCTTTTCTCTGTTGAACTGTAACCCCATGTATAGGTTGGGCAGGTAATGTTAGGCACATTGTGTGTTGAAAATAACAGGAGGTGAGAAGGCCTATCTACTGTCTCTCATTTACTAGGCACGTCTTTGGCTCATCCACTGACCTCCTTGAGCCTCAGTATCCTCACCATTAAGCGGGAATAGGATACCTCTCCTTATTGCAAAAGGGTATGTGGCGTTTAAATGAGGTGATGAATATGAAATGTTTTGCAAACTTTAAAAAGCTGAGCACATGTGATGTGATTATTTTTATTGCCCTTATTGTCTCCATGTTAGGTAAGACATGATTATAAGCAAGGTGGAGATGTATCCAGTGTTGCCTTTTATATATTTTTTCTTATTCACTTACTTACTGGGTTTCTTCCTCCCTAGTTGAGACATGAACCTAAGTGGGGATAAGCTCATTACTGCAAATTCCAGGACCTACTTACTGTGGAGCAGTGCGTGTACATTATCAAGAAAACAAGTTTGGGAAGGAAAATGAGGACACTCACAAAAGAATTTTAACTGTCCATGAAAGATGCTTTATTTCGAATTTCTCTCATAGTTTTCTTTCTTTACTTTGGCTGTCAGCATGTGGCTTACTTCTAGAGGACTTGGTTTTTGCTGACTTCCAGTCACTTCTGAGCAGAAATATTTCTTAAAAGTATGGAGAGGATCATTTGTCACTGTTCATATTGAGTAAGGAAAAGTCAGAGAAATCTGAAGATGTACTAAGTCTTTCTAGTTATTGTGCTTAATGGGTTTTCTCCACAGATTCTCAAAGTCAGTAGAAGTGGAGATAGAAGAAAGTTTAGGAAAGAAAGATTGAATGACTCCTAAAGTGAAGTTTTCCTATTCAGTAAATAAACTTCTCAGGGTTTCCATGTTAAATTCTTCTTTGCCTCCAAAGAAACAACAATTTGTATTTCATGATAGTGTGAAAGAGTATCTTTCATATTACCACGAATATTACCTTTGTCTTAAAGATGAATTCTAGACCTCAGCTTTTTACAAATAGGATAAACGTGTCTCAGTGTTATGTACATTGACTTTGATGAAATGTGTTTTATAGCCTTTGCTTCTTTCCTCTTCCATTAGGTTCTTGTTCATTCTCTTAGGTCCTAAGGGGAAAGCCAAGTCCTATCATGAGATCGGCAGAGCCATTGCCACCCTGATGTCTGACGAGGTAGGGGATCTGGAACGTGGTGATTTGTGAATGTCCCGCTTGTATAGTTTTCATACTATGAATTGGCTGTCACAATTTACTCAAGTCAGAGTATGTGGTCACCAGTCCTCTTTATGGCATAAGGTACACTCATTCATGGCAGATGCGCTGGTCTCGACACAGTTTTCAAAAAATAAATTTTATGTTGGAATAAAACATAATTTCCTTTCTTTTTTCTAAGCATTTGCAATTCTTAAAAGAGATATATGTTAAATATTCTTTAAAAAGTTCAAATCACTGTATTAACTTAAACTTTACCTCTTAAAATGTTTAATATATTCATCCTGGGAGTTCAAGTGTCCTTATACCATATTGTTTCAGAAATAATGGGTTCTATAAAGTAATGCGTAATAAAATGGATCATGCATTTTTTCCTTAGGTATCAGAAAGTACCTGTTTTTATGGTCTTCTTATCTTGTGGGAAGGAATTACACACTTACTAAAATGCATTAGCAACTGTTACTGCAGAGTTTCTAGTGCTTTGGAATTATAACCTTACTCTCATAACAGCTTGAATGTTGTTCACACATTTTAGATATGATGAAACCTTAAACTAGTCTCATAGTAGGAGAACTACAATTAGGATATGGGATCACTGATTTTCCTTCTGTGTCTTTCTAGCTTACTATTTTCCCAAATGTTTCACTTTTGCTTTATTACTTAATTTGTTAGCTTCTCCATGTGTTAAGTGAAGAATAGGGCATTTAGTTATGGAAGCTTTATTTGGTGATTACTCAGATGGTTACTTAATGTGGGACTGAGAGCATTTTTGATGTATAGCTATGCTGGCTTTTCCCCCTTGAGGCAACTAAGCATCTCAGGGGGCTCTTTTATTTATTTTCATGTGTTTACATTTTCTTTAAAAAAGAATCCTTCCTCCTAAGATGCAGTAATTAGAACTGCCTTAGGCTCTAAATGACAGAAAAATCTGATTTATAGTGGCTTAAATTATTTGGGGCTTATTTGGAGGTAGGCAGTTGCTAGAGTCGGTTTAACTTAACTGTTTCATGATCAATCAAGAGCCAAGGTTCTGGCTTTGTGGGCTTGAGAGGGCTGCTGCAGTCAGCTCTAGCCATCTCTTCTGTATTCAAGTTTGAGGAGGGGGAGGTTGAATACAGAAGGGGCGTGGAGCGGGAAGTGTTGGGAGACGGAGGGTGGGAATGTTAGCCGTATCAGTCTAACAGGTATTCTAAAGGTTTCTCAGACAACTTTTTTCTTTCATCTCATTGGTCAAAACTGTCAATTCTTATCTGCAGGGGAGGCTGGAAAAGTGACCCTCTCTAGCGGCTAGAGCACCACAGATGAGATGCTGGCATTTGTAATGCCCTAATCTCAACCTCACACCCCCCCCCCCAGACCATTACATGTAATTTGTTTCATAGCTTTTAAAAATTCTTGTTGAGGAGAAGAGATTTACTAGCAATCTTTAAGAACAGGTAAGGATGTTGAACAGGAGCCATCTTCTGTCCTGGAGACTAAAGAATTTGACTGATGAGGTATGAAAGGCTTATGCGTAAAGGACTTTCAGATGGTCACCTAGGTTAGAAGAATGGAATGATTGGCAAAGAGGATTATGTAAATTCTGGAGCTCCTTCTTGGATATCTGTATAAAAGACATGAAGCATTTGCTGCCTTGGCTGGTTTAGTTATTGCCTTGCTAAAAGGTTAGACAGATGATCACCTGCTTAAAGCCCTTTGCTTTATGTGTTACCAGCATAACTTAGATTTTTCTTTTTTTAATAGCTAACATTATTTGTGTTCGAGAGCTGCAATGTTTGGGACTTAACCCGATCTTAATCCTCAGCTTGAACTTTTCCTTTTTGAATTACCAGCAATGGTTTGTCCCAGTCATTTTTATTTCAGAGGATGATTCTTTTGTATATTTCTCCAAACCATTTGCATCTGGCTTCCACAGCAACTGTATCAGCAATGGTACATGCCAGTGGGAGATGAAAGACAGTGTTGTTTTACAGTATTGATTAAAAAGACATATAAAAGAAACGCAGCTGTTTTCTCATGCCTCCACTTATATTCTCTGGGTTCAAAATCAGAATCCCAAAATACTTTGGGACAAGCTGATAGGAAATATGAGAATATGATTATATTAAACATATATGAAATAAATGTTAAAGTGGATTATAGATTGCCTTTCTGAGGCTCAACATGCTGTGAGGCATGTAGAGAGTTCTCTTGTTGGATCAGCACATCTCTTATTATTCTTTAGGTGTTCCATGACATTGCTTATAAAGCTAAAGACAGGCAGGACCTGATTGCTGGTATCGACGAGTTCCTCGATGAAGTCATTGTTCTTCCACCTGGGGAATGGGACCCAGCAATCAGGATAGAGCCTCCTAAAAGCCTTCCATCATCTGACAAAAGGTAAATTATCGGGCAGTTGGGAGTTTTCATCCTTGAGAAGGAGGTTGTGCTCACAAAAGGAAATGGGGTCAGGTGACTGTCCTAATATTGTGTTTTTAGGTTCACATTTAACTTGATGTATTATCTCAAATGAATTACGTATGTACTTTGGTTTGACATTTCGTCGATGCTGTAAAATGAGTGTTATATGTTGTTATCTTCTTCAGTGATTGCAAATTAGAGATCTCAGATTATGATATTGGAATACATCATAGAGATTTTTAGGAGGATGTGTTGGGGACTTCCTGCACATGTAGAAGACTGGTTTACTCAAAACGAGTCCCTATAGATTTAAGAGGTTAAAAAATCGGGTGAGACCATTTGGAGAAGCCGTTTTCTGGAAATCTGTTGTTTTCCCGGTGAAACGGTTTCTGTCTTATACAGTATGCAACTTATTTAGCTTTTTATTCATCAGTCATTTGTCCTCCCTCTAAATACAACACTTTAAGAGTTGTCCGTTAGGGTGGTGGAAGGAAATGATCTTTCTCCCAAAGGGTTTTCAGTCCATCTCTTTGTTAGTCTCGTGCGCGGCACAGCTAAGAAGCAGATGAGTAAAAGAAACTGATATTCTCTTGGGCTCTGTTGTCTTGCTTAGAAAGAATATGTACTCAGGCGGAGAGAATGTTCAGATGAATGGGGACACACCTCACGACGGAGGCCACGGAGGAGGAGGAGGAGGACATGCGGATTGTGAAGAATTGCAGCGAACTGGACGGTAACTGATGGATTATTTGGCCATTCACGATGAGAATCTCCTTATTTTATTATTTTAAATATTTATTTTGAGAGAGAGAGAGAGAGAGAGGACATGCTTGCCTGTGCACACGAGCAGGGGAGGGGCAGAGAGGGAGGGAGAGAGAGAATCCCAAACAGGCTCTGCACTGTCATCACAGAGCTCTACGTGGGGCTGGGTCTCATGACCATGAGATCACGACCTGAGCGGAAATCAAGAGTCAGCTGCTCAACCGACTGAGCCACCCAGGCACCCAGATGAGGATCTCTTTAGATCTTAATTTCCCTTCATCTCCCTATCAGCATTTTACTCACTGATTTGTATACTTGTGCAACCAACAGATACTTATATTGATTAATCACAGGCACTGGGGATGCAACAGTGAATTAAACAAAAACCCTTTGTCCTTTTGGGTTTTCCTTTGTAGTAGTGGGAGACAAGCAATGAGAAAATTAAGAAATGTGGTGATGGTTTAATGGGGGAAAATGAAAACAGAAATAGGGGGTTTTGTGATAGGGGAAAGACATTCCAATATAAAGAGTGAACTCAGAGAAGGCCTTACAGAAAAGTCCGGCAGGAAAGCCCATGAGAAAAGTCCTGCAGGAGCTAGAGATAGACCAGCAGAAGTGAGGTAGGGGGAGGGGACAGCAGAGGGCCTGGTGTGTGCTGGGTTGGCATCCAGGCCATGAAGTGAGGGAGGAGGTGTTGGAGAGAAAGCCAGCGGGGTCTTCAGGTGGGTGTGAACCCGTGGCAGGAAGGTGGTGTCATGTGTTGTCTTCCCCATTTGGCTTTTGTGCGTCCCTCCCTTCTCTGTACATTTATTCATAAGTGGGCAACATGGTACAGAAATGAGGAACTCACAGGTCATGGTCTCCTTAGCCTGCCGTTGGGGATTCAGGATTCCCAGACTGCTTTTGTAAATCTCTTTTTATGATAATTCCTCCTTTTCTTTCCACTATTAGGTTCTCCATTTTGTTTTGTATTAAATAAAATTTTAAGTAGGATACTGATTTTATGAAGATAGGACTTTTTTTTTTAATGTTTATTTTTTTGAGAGAGAGAGAGAAGAGAGAGTGTGCGAGCAGGGGGAAGGGCAGAGAGACAGTGGGGAGGAGGACAGAGGACCACAAGCAGGCTCTGCGCTGACAGCACAGGGCCCGATATGGGGCTCGAACTCACAAATTGTGAGATCATGACCTGAGCCAAAGTCGAACACTTAAGCCACCCAGGAACCCGAAGATAGGACCTTTTAAGAACATTAAAGGTTTTTTTGAAAGCACAAGAGTATGTCTTTTTAAGATGTAATTGAGTCTGAATAAAATGATTTCATTCTTCTAATGACCACTTGGGTTTCTCTCTGAAATTAAGGGGACATTTTTTCCCTCCCCTTTTTTTCTGAAAGAATAGAGAACATAAAACCTCCTCTCCCCCCTATTTTTTCTGAACAGTTCTTTACAAAGTACTTTTATTAGGAATATTCTTTTCCTTTTCTATAGATATGAGTTCTGGAATTCAGCTCTTTTACTTAATCAGACTGGAATTTAATTCTTGGATAGCTCACTTTTTCCCTAATGTACTGTCTGCAGCCTGCCCGGCACCACGCACAGCCCTACGCAGACCACGAAAACTGAAGTGGGGCACAGGATGCAGCGAGGGCCAGCAAGCCCACACACAGACAGTCAGTCCCGATAAAGTGTGATAGCCCCATGGTGGAAATCTGAACTCTCTGAGGGAGGGCCCCACAGGCTGAAGGAAGGGTATGCGTGGGGAAGGCTGAGACGTGAGGTTTGGTTAGGAGGGTAGTTTGACAGATGCATAACTAAGGCAGCTGACCTGCGAATGTGCGTAACGGGGCTACGCTTGCAGTGCCTTTCCACCGTATACCTGCATGGCTTTCCTCCTTCGTGCCTTCGGGACCTTATCCCAAAGTCACCGGTTCGGGAGGCCTGTTCTGGCCACTCTAATAGTTCAGCCATTGCTTCTCTAGCATTTCATAACCTTCTTCCCCACTTAATTTTTTCCCTTGATGTTTAGCACCATCCATTTTGCTTATATTGTCCGTCCCCCATATCAAAAGGAAAATCCCCGAGGGCAGGCGTCTTTGCCTGTATTGTTCACTGTTGTGTCTCCAGCACCTGGAGAAGTGCTGGGCATATCACAGGTGCGCAGTAAACACTTGTGGAATGATGAATGGAGCTGGAAAGGAAACAACGCAAGATTATTAAAGGACTTCTATGCTCTGCTCATGGGTGTGATGTTTTTCTACAATGAGTGAGAAATTTTAATCCATCTACGCCATTCACTCTCATCTAAAAACCAACTGTTCTTTAGGGAATGCAACACCTAATTTAGGGACCAAAACAGAGACAGATAGAAGAAAATTTATTCTTCTACAGTTTTCCCATTTTCCCTTAAGTGGTTAAATAGAGCTTGTTGATTCAAACACTTTGACTGCAAATTCTTTGTGGTTGAATGAGTTACCCTTGGTTAATTTGATGACATATTTATTTTACCTTGTCACATGTTTGCTTTCTCCCTACCCAGGTTCTGTGGTGGACTCATTAAGGACATAAAGAGGAAAGCACCATTTTTTGCCAGTGATTTTTATGATGCTTTAAATATTCAGGCTCTTTCAGCAATTCTCTTCATTTATCTGGCAACTGTAACTAATGCTATCACTTTTGGAGGACTGCTTGGGGATGCCACTGACAACATGCAGGTGGGTCTGGTTTGGGGGAGACACAAATAGTACAGCCCAGATTGCCTTCCTCACCCCTACAGCTCAGCTAGAAGCAGATGGCCTTTCAGTTACTCAGCGTGATTTTCTTTCTTTTGCTGGATGCTGCATTTTACTTTGCTTCTGGCCTGCTGCTATATTTCCAGCATTTTAGTAATTACAAAAATAGCTCGATGAAATCTGGCTTGAGTCACAAGTGGGGAAAAGAAGGGAAGGAAATGAGGATATACAATTCCATTTGGGCAAAAGCATATCAGCTGCTTTAATTTTGTGCAGGGCACGGGGTTTAGATCTTCTACTACCTTGAATGTATGGGCCATATTCTGTTAAGCTTGATGATAACACTTTTTCTGGGAATGCATGATTACCTTCATTTTACACAAGAGCAAACAGTCATCAAAAAATTGAGGGATTTGCTTGAGGTTGGATTTGCATGTCTATCAGTAGGATTCAGCTTTAAGGGAATACAAGTTAAGAGTTGTTTCTCCTGTTCTTGAACCTGCCTGATCATTAAGCTGTAAAGACCCTGGCTTGACTTATTTTGTACAAACCATAGTCTATTACTCTGCAGGTGCCGTTTGCCATCCTTTTGTATCAGTAACAGCTGACGTTTTAGTGGTACGAAAGATATTTTGGATGCCCTCTATCATTCAGAAAAATATGTACAAAGCTAAGAAAAAATAAGCATTGTGCTAGATGCTGAATACAGAGTAGTGAGTGAAGCCAGTATTCTTAGGAAAAGAACTAGATTCATTCCCTTTTCAAACTCTGTCCCTTCTACTTTAGTGCTTATTACTGATTAACCTATGTGACATTCATAAGTGCTGCCAGCCACCTTCTTAAAAAAAAACAAAACAAAAAACAAACCCAGCTGTTTCAAAAGATTGCTTTCTTCCACTTTTGTTTTCTTCTCTGTGCACATTCATGCTTTAGATTCTGCCTAAACACAAAAATGAAATGGAGATGATATATGACATCTATGTTGACCCAAGTAAAAAGGGAGAAATTGCTTCAAATAATTGTATGTAGTCTGTTAAGAGCACTTTTATCTTTTAGCCCTTATCTATTATTGCATAGCATATTAATCCAAAACTTAGAGGCTTGAAACAACCATTTCATTCTTCCCTTTCATGGTTTTGGTGGTTGACGGGCTTATCTGGAGTGGTTCTCTCTTTGGGCCTCACATGTTTGTAGCGAGGTAACAGCTGAGGTTGGAGTCCCCTGAAGGCTTCTTAAATGTTTATTTATTTTTGAAAGAGACAGTGGAGAGGGAAGGCAGAGAGAGAGGGACAGAGGATGCGAAGCAGGCTCTGTGCTGACAGTAGCTTCAGCACAGAGCCTGATGCGGGGCTCAAACTCACAAACTGCAAGATTATGACCTGAGCCGAAATCAGATGCTCAACTGACTGGGCCACCCAGGTGCCCCTGAAGGCTTCTTTATTCACATGTCTCGTGCCTAGATTGGGATGTCTGGAACATTTGGGGACTGAGGACTCTGAACATGACTTTTCCACTTGGCTAGCTTGGCTTTCTTACAGACGGGGACCATGATGACCTTTAAGAGCTCATGCCCTAATCAGAAGGGGGCAGGCACCGCTCAGCTTTGCTTATTCCTATATGAATATGCTCTCCGTATTACTTCATTTTCTGATTTTCAGAAAGAGGCTGAAAACTCAAATTCTTATGTGAAATCTAGTGATTCTTAAATATTTGCAATGAATTAACTTTTAAAAACTAACATTGTGCTGGCCAGAAAGCACATATGTATATGTTCCCAGCGAGAGACCTGCCATGTGGGGAAGAGAAACCAAGAGTGGTAGGACACAGAGATGAAGTATGTGAATAAGGTGTTCTTCCCTCTTTTCCTCGTTCATAAGGTAGGAATGAACGAAATAAACTGCAATAGTGATGTCAATAACAGGATTTTTATAAATCTGATCTGTATCCAAATAGGGCAGTTATTTTTCGTCCAGATGAGAGCATAGTGATAACTAAATCAGATCATTCAACAAAACCAGTGGAAAAGAAAGCACTGAGGAAGCACCGTGAGGCCAGCACAAAGAACATAATACAGGCAGTCACGTTAGGAAAATAAAGCTGTGATTTGGGGACAGTGGCAAGAGAACCTCATTCTGTTGTTCAGAATATACAGAGACTTTCTTGTGCAGATCATTTTTTAACACATAGTTTTCCATGGATTCTTTTCCTTGAAAGTGGAGAAATTACAACACGTTCTATGTGTTAGTTTATTGCCTTGTTAAACTGAATTGAACCCCTTTTCAACCTCATAAGACTTAGCTTTAAATTAAAAAAAAATTTTTTTTTACATTTATTCATTTCTGAAAGAAAAAGAGTGTGAGCAGGGAAGGGGCAGAGAGAGAGAGGGAGACACAGAATCTGAATCAGGCTCCAGGCTATGAGCTGCCAGCAGAGAGCCCAACGAAGGGCTTGAACTCACAAACCATGAGATCATGACCTGAGCTGAAGTTGGATGCTTAACCGACTGAGCCATGTAGGCACCCCAAGACTTAGCTGTAAAATGCAACATCTGAGATGAGGAAGAAGTCTGTTGAAGTCTATTGTTGATCCCTCCTAGGTGCATTAATTTCCATATGTGCAAGTTTTGGGGAAAGTAAAGGATTCTGTTGTGTGACACGTGTACTTATCATGGGTATTTGTTCTGTGATCATTGTCATGGGAAAGGCCTTCACGGTGGAGTAAGCAGTGTTCAGGATCCTGCAGACTTTAGGAGAAACAGAAAGGCTTTCAGTACATCAGGATGTTAGGTTGTCCACAAAAATGACCATTTGCTGGACGTCACTCCTAGGAGTTGACTTAATTCAAAGTACAAAATTCAAACCTAGGAGGACATTTGCTAGACATATTCTGCTTATTACAGATTTTGTAATCTCTTATTGATAATGTCATTGAAGCTGTGAACTCGATGTTTTAAAAGTCTTTGGAAATACTAAAGGGTATATTTTTCTGTCCCTTCTGAAATCTCTTTCCTTGAAGAAATGTATTGGCAAAGAACTGCAATTTTGTACTCGTAGAAGTCAGAGTGGGTGGCAGAAACACTGAAAAAGAATAGAAAATGAATGATTGTTAATATATATTTGTTGAACTGAATAGTCTATTATCTATTTCTTTTGGGCGCACTAATGCTATATAGTGAATGGATGCATAGATCTAAGTACTGGATTTATAGCTATAAAACCACCTGTCTGACTAGTGCACACACACACACACACACAACTCAATAGTTTTATAGTAATTATAGTATTTAGTTTTATAGTAATTTTACATACCCTAGTATTTTAATAGGAAACATTTTACCTGTAGTCATTGTACTAGGTTTTCTTATGATGATAGATGACTTAGGTTGATATTTCTGTTGGTTTTATCTATTTTAAGGACGAGGGAGTAAGGTGATTTAATATGTTGAAAAGTATCTCAGTACTGAAAGGACCTGTACTTGAACATACAGAAGTTTTGATGCTCTGAAGTAGAAATCTTGACTTGGCATCAGGACAACAAAATATTTTGTGGATTTGGTGCTAAGTCCCAGATCACTTCCCAGGCCCATGGCAGAGGTTGATTTATTCCTTTGCAAGTATTTATGGGGTGTTTACTGTGTGGCAGACACTATTTTAAGTGCTGGGGATACAGATAAGTAGCCAAAATAGATAATAATCCCCATTCTGATGGTATTTACAGTCTAGGGTGTTGATAAGGCATTCTTTTTCTATGTCCCCAAGAGATACCAGTAGTGGTATATAGGGGATTATTGAGGGTGGTAAAGCCCTCTGGGTCTATTTGACCTTCTAAACACTAGATCAGAACTAAGCAGGACATTGGCACAGCCTGAAGTAATCTTCAGTTATATCACATGCCTTCATAAATGTGGCAACGGGTTATTCTCAAAAGCACAAGTAGCTCAAGTGAGTCAACTGAGAATAGTGTCCTTGCTTTTAAGGCAGACAGCTCAGAGGTGGTTCATATAGGGTCTTTATTGTCAGGCTACAAATAGACATGGGTGCTGGTACAAACGTGTTGTGAAAACACAGATGAGTCACTGAACTGTTGTTGTTTAAGCAACTCTTCTGCCAGCTTCTGTGCAGGAGGTCTTGCCTGCTTGAAGACAAAAATTTACAGTTAAGCATTTATTTCAGAGCTGAAAAAATATATAAATTGTAATTAATATTAATCATAATAAAATATATGTATATTTAATCCCACATACACACCTGTGTGTATACATCTATCCCCCACATCATTAGAAGCACATCTTAGGAGCCATACATATGGATCATTTCCCATGGACCTGTGTTCAAAATAAAACAGTTGAAGCTATGATGGATCCAAGTACAATCAGTTTATAATGGCAACATCCATGACTGCATGAATCCTCCAAGTTGGGCCACATGTTTGGACCATCAGGCTGCTCTGAGAGCACTCTAAGGCTTTCAGAGGAGGTATTCATGGATTCCTTAAGTGTGGCAATTAAAATTTAGCTTGGGTTTCTCAAGTGACTGAACCTGCTTTGCTAAGAGTTGACCTCAGATTTATCTTGGATCTAGCCCTGGGCTTGTGCCTCTTTTCTGTTCATATTGTTCAGCAACAAAGGACTAGAACATATGCTTTCTGAGGTCCAGGAATTGTGCAACACTCTTATTATCCTTCTCGGTATGTTCCACTGTAATAATGCTCTTGTCCCCTTGCCATGCTATGAAACAAACAAAAGGTTTTCAGCCTCACCATCCTAGAAGCATGTTCTTTCCGGAACCAACTCTGTGACCATGTGTGCCAGCTCATTGCATTGTAGTTATATTCTTGGTTGCCAGGCAGGTACACTGTTCTGTTCATTTAGATACTTCTGATTAAATTGTTAAACATTGATTTAACAAATACTTATGGATAGCTTAGTCTATGGGCAAGTTACCTGTACAGGGAACACTTTCTGATGTTCTGTGACAAGTCTCTATGTCACTTAAAAGTTGTTCTTAGCTTTATGGACACAGAAAAATCTTTGAACTCAAATTGACATTGTTAATTGTGAATGACTGAGCATAGTCTAGAGTGAAGAAAGTCATTTAAATTTTTTTCCCCAGAGTAAATATAATCTTATTTTCACAAACCTTTTAGCAAAAGGATACAGTAAGATTTTTAGAATTCTGTGAATTTTGTGATATTTATGGAGCCTAACAGAGCACATTTTAAGGAAATTTGTCTCATAATAAGGAACATTTATAGCTGGCATCTCCAAATTTGAAGCTTTATTTAAACATACTGCTGTGCTGAGAATATTTAATCAATCTGCTGAGGTTGGAAATATATCGTTTCTTATTCACATATGATATTCCTCCATAAGATAGACACTTCTTTATGAAGGTTCTCATGTGCAGTTTATAGCAGCAAGAGTAAAGAAAATTGATAATTGCTTCATTGTAGTAAGGACTGTATAGTAATTTCAACTTACCTAAATGTTGTGCTTTGGCACCAAAATGCATTTCTTTCTCTAAGTGGAAATGCAAGGTGATATGCTCATCTGCCTGACATAGTCTTCCAGAAACATACCACAGGTTTAAAAAATTAGGTAGAGATAGTCTGTTGGCATGAGGCAGTTGGGTTGTTGTGGTTGGCAAAACTAAATGTGCATTTGGTGACAAAGTAAGGGGCTTGCATTGTTTACTTGCCTCCAGTGTGCTGGCTGTTCCTTCTCCCAGGAAGCAACTTAACTAGATCATTTGCTTCACTTCATGTACAAGTTCTGAATCAAACCTATTTGATTAAGGTTAAGTCAAATGTAACCGAATTTTTCACTTACCCGAACATATTTGGTTGGGTTTTTTCAATGGAAAGACCTTTGTCAACTCTGTTTTCTTGGTGATTAGAAAATGATAGTGATTTGGGCAGGCTGGCAGTCCCAAATGTTGCTACCTTCTAAAACTATTTTGTGTTTGTCTTCAAATAATTTTGAAATGGCTTTATTTTTAATAAGATATAATTATGCACTGTAGAAAACTCAAACAATACAGAACAACTACATAAAAGGTAATTTTGCCCTTAAACTCATGACTCAGAAATAGCCATTATGAGCATTTTCATAAACATCTTTCCTACATCTTGCAGTGCATGTGGAAACAGATAGATTGATGTATAAGATTTTATATAAGCGAGATCATATACCTGCTGTTTCATAACATGGCTAGTATTAAGTGGAAGTTTTTCCACTTCAGTGTGGACCTTGAGCATTATTTTTAATGACTACATCTTTTATACACATGATGATACATGTCCTACAATTTACTTAATAAATCTCCTATTAGTACACTTTCAGTTTTCCCGATTTTTCTCAATTATAAACAAACTGTGGTGCCTAACTACATTTTCATTCTTTGTAATTATGTCCTTGGAGTAAAATTCCTAGCAAATGTTTGCAGGATATTTTTTTTTATATTTGTTTTAAATTACACTCCACAAAGGTCATCCCAGCTTTTACTTCTACCAATAATGGACAAGACTGTCCACATGCATGCACTCTTGCAAAAACAGGATTGTGTACCATATTTTCATTTTTGCCATTCAATGGGTGGAAAAATGATAGCTCATTCTTACTCAATTCAGATTTCTTTGACTTTTAGTGAGGGCGAATATCCTTCCACATTTTTATTGGCTGTCTACACTTTGTATTTGTGTCCTTGGCATATTTTCCTTTTAGGTATTTGTTTTTTTTCTCATTGACTCATAAGAACTCTCTTTGTGTAATAAGGATATCTACCTTTTTCTTGTCAGAAATATATTTTTCCTAGATCTATCCTGTGTCTTTTCACCTTATTTATGATTTCTTTTGCTATATAGATTGTAATTTTTATGTATTCAAAATCTTCAATCTTTTATGGTTTCTTATTTTCATTATATACTTAAAGAGGTTTCCCCACTCCAAGATTAGAAAAATATTTACCCACATATCTTAGTTCTTTTATGTTTTCATTTAAATTTTTTATCCATCTGGGATTAATTTTGTGTAAGGTTATACTGGCATTTGATGTTTGGGCACTTCAGATGATCTAGGTACCTATTCACAACTCTTCAAACAAAAAAATACCGTAAAGCCTCCCTGTCTTGCCCATCCATTCTATTAGACTTGCAGTTGTGGCTCTTTGGTCAAGGTTTTGGATCACACTTTTCTTTAAGCAGAGAGCTAATTCATCTTTCAGCTTTTTCTCTTTCTTCAGTCCTGCTGGGCAGTGTAAACAGAAATCCTGTTCATGACGACAGAGCGCTTTTAGGCAGAGTAGATGGCAATAAGGATTTGGCAGCTGTGATCTGTCAGGACAGAAATCACTGATTTATAGGCTGCAGTTACACAGGTGAAATAAAAAATGAGGGTTGGATATCCAGTCTTCTTCCCCAGTGTAGATGGATGGTCTGTGTAACCCTAACAAATGTCAGCAGGTGGTTCTTATTTTGAGAGGAAGGGAGTTTTTTTTGAATTGGTGCACCTCAAATTTGAGCTGCATGAAAATCAACTGGGGAACTTTGAAAAAATACCAATTCCCCAGGCTTTATCTTCAGATATATTGATTTAATTGTTCGAGGTAGAGATAAGGAATCAGTATTTTTTCTTAAAAAAAAAAAAAAAAGCTTCTCAGATAATTGTCATGTGACCTAAATTTGATTTAGAGACTTTCATCATTTCTTCACTTATTTTTAATCATGTGGCTTGGCTTTTAACTGGGGACCTGACATCAAAACTCCTGCAGATAATTCGGGTCTTGACTGCCTATTTCCAATGGATGTGTTTAAGTGGCATTAGGCTGTATCATTTTCCTTGGCTAAATTTCAGATTTGGAGACACAGCTAGAGAAATTTAATTTTATTATTCAACATTCCACACAGTTTGTATAAATTATAACCAACACAGGCTGAAATTTCTCTTCTTATGGTTAGAAACATTTTAGTTTTCTTAAAAAGCTTGAAATATAACAACGTCAGCGAATACTTTATCATTTACTACCACCAAAATATTTTACTTTCCAAGTTTTACTTGGTTGAAAATTCTCAAAACCATAGAAAATTTTTTGTTTTCTTGGGCAGTTGTGTCACTTTTCTCCTGTTATTGCCATCCAACCCCCCCCTCAACAGTTGTGATTATTATTCTAAATAATGAATTCCTTAATAAAAAGGACAGAAAACAAGCAGGTCATTCTTTAGTGTTATATGAAGATACTCAGTTGCAGTGAAGTCAAAATTGACAGTGTACATTTTTAATTTTTAATGTTTTGTTATCTTTTGAATGTGCTTATTTCACCTTAGCAACGACAGGCATGATGGCCCTGGTGACCCTTGTCACAGGTAGTTCGAAGATCTGAAACGCTGGTGTTACCAATGATGGTTGACTTTTTTTTTTTTAAAGATTCTCGTTCTTATGGTGTGACTTCTTTTATGCTTGATCTTTCTGTTATGGGACTTGTGCTGATTTTCTTGGCTGTTTTGCCAAACAGGGACCATCTTTGGTTTAACATCATACCCTGATGTAAGCAGAAAAGTGTTCATACATTGTTTTGGATGTGGGTTTTGACTTCACTGCTGTAAAGTAAAACAAACTATTCTGTTGTATTATAGTTGATTCCATGTGTTTAGTAACACAAGGAATGAAAAGAAGTAATGGCTGTAGCGTGGCCCCCTAAGGCTTCTGTTGATTTAGGATTTGCTCTGAGAAATATTGGAGATCTAAAGAGGTTTTTTTGCCCCTTTTCCTCTGAGGACTAATCTTCATCTTTTCTTTTATGTCACTCCTTTCAGCTTTCTCTCCCCATCTTTTCCCTCTTTTGAAGAAAAGAGAAATATTAGAGCCAGGCTGGGAAGAAGGAGATGAGAAGTAGTGAAGGAAAGAAAACAAACATTTTATTGTATCTCTATTATTAGCTCTTTATATATTGTCTTTCTTAGTCCAATTATTCTGTGAAATAGCAATTGATTTTACAGAAGAGAGAGTTAGCATGTAGAGGATTTGTTGACTGGTGGACCTGAGATTTAACTCCGATATACTTCACTCCAAGACATGCTGTTTGCACTGAGCCACCTGGAAAAGATGTTGGAAATCAGCTAGTTCAGTTTCCCATCTTATATATAAACAAATACATTGTGTATATGTTACTGTTTATAAAAAAGTTATCATATATCAGAGACTATGCTAAACATTTTTCATGTGTTGTCTAATATGCATCCTAACTGTATAAAGCATAGAGAGGTTAAGTAACTTGCTTAAAGTCATTGATTGAGTAAATGGCACAGTCTAGATGTCACTTTGAGATTTTTTTGATTCCAGAGTCCATTGTTATCCTCTACCATCTGGATGTTTCTCTTCTACATGAGGAAACTAAATTTTTTTTATTATGAAATCTATTGTAAAATTGGTTTCCATACAACACCCAGTGCTCATCCCAACAGGTGCCCTCAATACCCATCACCCACCCACCCCTCCCTCCCACCCCCCATAAACCCTCAGTTTGTTCTCAGTTTTTAGGAGTCTCTTATGTTTTGGCTCCCTCCCTCTCTAACCATTTTTTTTTCTTCCCCTCCCCCATGGTCTTCTGTTAAGTTTCTCAGGATCCACATAGGAGTGAAAACATATGGAATCTGTCCTTCCCGAGAAAACTAAATTTGACAGACTTTAAGTGACATTCTCAAGATCATCAGTTCTCTGATGACAGAACAAAGTCTAGACTCTAGATTTCCTGACTGCTGGTTCTTTGCTCATTCTGTTGTTCCACAGTGGGTGGTATGTGCTCGGAAATGGAGTGAAGTAAAAGCCTAACCAAAACGGAGCTGTAACATTGTGTCATCTGGTTCTTCCACACCTCAGAGCTCAGCCACACGTGTCCCTATGGACTGAATGAGAAATAATAGAGGCAGGGAGAAACTGGGGGTAGAAGTGTCTTTATGAGTTATATCTATTAAAAATATACACACCCACACGTTCTTTTCTTTCTTTATATTACTGAATCCTGAATATAACAAATCAGAAAAGGGTTTCTGATAGTTCACCTTATAAATAGCTTTAAATTCTTGTTAGTTAAACTGAAGTTATTCATTGCATGAGATTATTTTTTTACATTTCTGTATTGTCAAGACTAACAAATCAAAATGTGGTGAAAATAGTTCTTTTCTCAGAAACGCTGCAAGGATCTCTAAGTTTAAGCAAGTTTCCAGTGTAGTGTGTATAATAAATCACCTGTCTCTGTTTCAAAATTGTCAGCAACAGAATGGAAACTGTAGCACTTACCAAAGGACCAAGTACTGAAATAAAAATAATCTGCCTTTTAACAGTCACATGGTTTCCATAAATCAAAGCCATCTTCTGGGAGAAATTCCTTGTTATCTTTACTGAATGAGCAACAGCGGCTGTTGACCTTTGATAAGTGGAACCTAGGGTATGATTTGGGTATTTCTTCTTCAATTCCTTTAGCGTTTCCTGCACACCTACAGAGCACATGGAGGGATAGGGCAGAGCTTGATGAGAGGAAGAAAAATAAGAAGGCCCCCGGAGACCCTGTGCTTTGCCCTCAGAGAGATTGATAGTGATGGCAAATCAAGTAGAGAATTCCCAATCTTGCATTTCTTCTTTCTTGCTTCCTGTTCTGTCTCACGCCCAGGTGGTGCTGTATTTTGATACTGCAGTAGTAATGAGAAATATGTCCTTCTCTGTGCTTGGTAAAGAATGACACAGTATAACTCTGCCTGTCACATTCACGCAGAGGGTGGCTTGTCTTGCCACATGGGGAGCATTCCGTTCCTACCCTTTCATGTTACACACTAAAGCCAGTCATGAAAAAGAAAGGTAAATGATAAAGACGTTTAAAAAAAAAACCCAATGTCAATGCACAGGAGGTGAAAAACTGCACTTCCAAGAAAACCCCAGCTGAAGCCAGCATACTTTGTATCGTTGCTATGGGTGAAGTCGTGGTTGGGCAGGTACCCACACTCCAAAGACCTGTCGTGCCACATTGAACATGGTGGACTTGTTCATATCACTTAACTCTCCTGAATCTCAATACCTTCACATGTAAGAGATCAAAACTATTTGTTGGGCACAAGGGACTGTCTTGTCTGCATAAATGCAGCCTGGTTCTGCCAGCCTTGTGTGTTATTCTTCAATCTGTCTGAAAAAGAAGGAGGTGGATACTCTGATTATGTGTGGAGTGGTTACAAAATATTGAGATGAGGTTCTTCAGTCATGCAGTAGAGCTCACGGCCATGGAAATAGGGTTCCCTGTCCTCCTCCCCTCCCTGCCCCGCCCGGATTTCAACCTAGATTTCTTAGAAGTTGTTCCTAGTTGTGTCAGAATATAGATACTCTCTGTGTGAGAAGCTAGTCTTATTTGTCAACCCTTGTTTTTTTGCCCTGTCCCCACCCCAGCCCCATTAATGCATGGTGCTGTTTTAAAGGATTTTTAACTGTTTTCTGAATTGAATGGTACCCTTCAAAGAGGAGGATGTGCTATTGCCAGTGCCATTTTAAGCATAACATTGGTGGCTCTGATGCAGTGTAAAAAATATTTTGGGTAATCATTATAATAGGGGTCTCTTAGGAAGGCTTTTGAGTGGGTATAGCACTTGATGTATTTAAGTTCTAGAAGTTGATTTTTTTTTTTTACTTCTGTCATTCAAACTTTTATTACTTAAAAAAAAACATTTTTTTACTTGAGTGTAGTTTACATACTATTTTACGTTACTTTCGGCTGTCGAAAGAACATAGTGATTCAACTTCTCTGTGTGTTACGCTGTGCTCACCACGAGTTACCTACCATCTGTCACCACACAATGCTATTACAATGTCATTGACTATATTTCCTATGCTGTGCCTTTTATTCCTGTGATTTATTCATTCCATGCCCATAACTTGATTAAAAAAATTCTGTGTGATCATTTTGTTATATGATGGGTGAATGAAAGTTGCTGGAGAACTTTGGGGCAGTAGAAAGAGGTGCCTTAGGCTCACAGGCAGTTAAGTTAACTTTTTATTGGTGGGGCGCAGGGAATCACTGAGGGGTATCACAGATTATCCAGAAATCTACTCTGCTCCAAACAGAGGGTGGTTTAGATTAAGAGATGGCTTGCTTTATGTAAAAACATAAATCATGCTTCTATGAACAGGTAATTTGTTACTCAGTTGAAGGGAGAGATCTTCTTGGCACCATTTTGTTTTAGTATGATTTAGTATGTTTTAGTATGATCATAGACCCTATGATTAAAGGGTCTTTTGTCACCTTTTTATATTTAAAAAGGTCACCCCTTGATATAATACTATTTCAAGTTTAGATCCTCTTGCAAATAAACATGTGCTTTTCTTTTTTTTTTTTATTTTTTTTTTTTATTTTTTTTTTTTAAATTTTTTTTTTTAACGTTTATTTATTTTTGAGACAGAGAGAGACAGAGCATGAACGGGGGAGGGGCAGAGAGAGAGGCAGACACAGAATCGGAAACAGGCTCCAGGCTCTGAGCCATCAGCCCAGAGCCCGACGCGGGGCTCGAACCCACGGACCGCGAGATCGTGACCTGAGCTGAAGTCGGACGCTTAACCGACTGAGCCACCCAGGCGCCCCTAAACATGTGCTTTTCTAACTAAAATTTGAACTATGAAAAATAGAGGAAATGGGCTAGTTTGCCATCATCTGAGGCCTTGGTCCCAAATGACATGATTAAGAAAGTTAGGGTAATCTTTTAAGTCAGTGATACTTGATGGTTCATGTTTCTTTGTTCTTGTTAGCCTAAAGGAAGACAATGGGTTGGGTTTCCAGAGTTATAAGTACAGGAAAGTGTGGCCACAAAGATTTAGTTATTCATGTTCCTACACATGTATTTCCTCTAAAATAAATTAAAGTTCTTCTATCAGTTTACATTATATACAATATATATATATAATATGTCTATTATATATATATATATATATATATACATATTTTTTTTTTTAATTTTGGAATTGGTATGTTAGAGATTGCAGGATGAAGGGAAATAACTTTTTGTGTCTTCTTTGCTCCCCTCTCAAATCTTTCCTTTAGAAGAAATAGCCTTTGTGTTTAAAATGTAACTACTTGTAAGTACCTGCTATGCGCAGGGTGAAATCAGGCTGAAGCAAACACTG
Organism: Lynx rufus; assembly: GCF_022079265.1. Classification (NCBI taxonomy): domain Eukaryota; kingdom Metazoa; phylum Chordata; class Mammalia; order Carnivora; family Felidae; genus Lynx; species Lynx rufus. The sequence continues at coordinate 54,698,984 of NW_025814845.1, forward strand.
AAGTTAACCACAGAGAGAAAAGCATCACCCAAAGTACTAAATCATTTCTACCCACTTGGTGGGATTACATAATGTGATTTTCCATACAGAAGCTTCAATTAATATTTTTAGAATGGATCAGAGTCACCTTTTGCCTTCTGTAGTCAACCACCAGTCATTATAGTTACTGTAGTTTTTTGGAACAAGTCAGCCCTTCCAGTAGGGAGGAATGACTAAATCGTATGTGAAATAGATGGTGATATTCATACTGGTAAGAATCTCAATTCTTTGTGTCCATTTTCTGTGTTTGGTATGGCCTTTGCAGTAGCATATTCATGTGCTTAATTTCCCCAGTGGCATCACACGTGGGAGGAAGAAAGGTGTGTTTCTCCTAACAGCTCTCTTCTCTTTCTATCAGGGCGTGTTGGAGAGCTTCCTGGGCACAGCTGTCTCTGGGGCCATCTTTTGCCTGTTTGCCGGTCAACCACTCACGATTTTGAGCAGCACAGGACCTGTCCTTGTCTTTGAGAGGCTTCTATTCAATTTCAGCAAGTATGTGTATACATGTCTAATTATAAATTAGGATTAATTCTAGAACACAGTCTAGATATAGCACAGAATAGTAATTAGGTAGGTCAGAATATGGGAGTTTTGAGATTTGGAGGTTGAAAGGCCCTTGGAGATTGGGTAGTCCAACACTCATTTTACATTTGATTCAGCTGAGGGCCCATATGTTGTACTATCTACTCGCCTCATCATTATTCTCTATCCTTCTAGTCCTGCTTTGTGCCACAGGGGCTGACTCAAACACTAAGTCTCCTTTGCCCTCTGGCTTATTGTTGGGTTAGACTAGTGCACAAGTAGGACAGGAAGGGAGGGAGAGAGGTCAGGGTGTGGGTCCACCTCCCTGTACCTCACAGTCCCTGCTTTAATACTGCAGTCTGGCAGTGGCTTGTCCCCTGAGTAGAGCCTCTGTACAGTGGCTCCACTGGCCTGGCTCTACCCTCACTAGGCTCTGGTGACTCTCTTCCTTCCTTGGCCTTTTGAAGCCAGGAGGTAAAAATGGCTCCCTGATGTTTCCAGTTCCTGAGTACTTTGCCATTCTCTGTTACTCACACATCTGTAAATAGCCCATTTATTAAGTTTTCCTCAGACCCATTTGAGAATGCCATCTATTTCCTGTCATGATCCTGGCCGACAAGAAATGAAATGTCTTGGTCAAGGTCCCATGGCTCATTAATGAGAGACTAGTTGTTCCAGTGATCCACTGCTCCTGACCCTGATTCCAGTGTTCTTAACTAAAGATTCATTTCAAGAGCCAGCTTAGTAATAGCATTTGTTGAGTGTTGATCACATACCAAATATGATCCGAAGTGCGTTACATGTACTTCCTCATTTCATTCCTGTAGCAGTGCAATGAGGTAGGGACCATACCCTGTTTTATTATTTTTATTTTTATTTTTAAATGTTTATTTATTTTTGAAAGGGGGGGGGTAGAGAGAATCCCAAGGAAGCCCCACACTCAGTGCGGAGCCCGATGTGGGCCTTGATCTCAGGACTGTGAGATCATGACCTGAGCTGAAATCAAGAGTCTGATGCTTAACCAAATGAGCCACCCAGGCACCCCCACCCCCACCCCCATACCCTGTTTTATAGATGAGAAAACAGGCAGGGAGAGGGTAAGTGCATTGCCATAGGCCCCATTACCAGTTGTTGGTAGGACTGGGATTTGAATTCTGCTTTCTGACTCTGGATACTATGCCTCTTATGGAATTACTATACACTCCTAATGGACATAACAATTGTGATATCGTATTTTCTTTTAGAATTTGATGGATCATTTTAAGAAGGAGAAAATCAAGTTAAGCGAATTATCCAAGTGGCCACATTAGCACACAAATAAATTCAAAATCAAATTGGGTATTCTGGCCTCTTTCTAGTGAACTCGATACCTCTCAGAGAGAATTGCCTTTCCCAGCAGACCTCAATCCTTAGGCAGATTGCAGAATTTCATATTGACTTGCTGGTACTCCTTGAATTTCCATATTCTTATATTGTTATAAATTTTTAAGAGTTTGTTGTTGGAAGTTTTGTTACCTACATGATACCTCATGGACTCAAGGGCTGATAGAATAGCCTTTGAAACTGTATGTTACCATCAAAAGCTATCACAAGATAGAGAAGGCGGTGAGAATTTAAAACGAGTGTTTTGAAAACTGGGCTGAGAACATCAGCAAGATCTTATGAGAATTTAAAGCAATAATGTGAGTTTTCTGTAGCTCATCACTACAAATCCCTCCTCCATCATAATTCTCAGAAGGACATTGGAAAGAATTTCTATTCGTGTCAGTTTATAGAAAGTCAAACCATTTTTATATGTTTAAGAAAACATTGTGTGAGACAAGAAAGCTTTTGTGGAAAGATGGAACAAGCATGTACTATAAACAGGAACAAACATGTGCAACCTTTGCAGAAAGATTTATTGGATGCAATGTGATCAGAGCCTTAATATACAGAAAATGTTTGCATCCCAGTTTACTTTAGATAATTGTAGGATAGAGATTATTTCCTTTCACTAAGCAAGTTCCTTTCTCACTTTCCCTTCTGTTTCATCATAATTGGTAATGTAAACATAGTTCCAAGTGATTTGAAAACAGTTGTAAAGCAACAAGAAACATTTGAGAAACTGTGCTTTAAATTCATCACTGAGTAGCATGTGGTGCTTTAAGGCAAACCATGTCCTTTTGTTCATAATGCTGTGTCATTTGCTTCTGTATTGTAACAACAGTGCTAATATTTTGTTTAGATATAGAGTATTTGTGTAGATCACTATTTCTCAAAGTGTATTTCCTCAATGATTAGTCCCATTTAGATGTTTCATAGAAAACAAAGCTTCTGTGATCCCCATAAATCTGGCAAATGCTGTATATTTGCTTCCTCTTAGTAATTCATTTTACATTTCAGCTTACTAAGGGATCTGAGAAGTCCTTTAGTAAAGAAACTGCTTTAGTCTGTCTTGCCCAGATTTCCCCCCAAAATATTTTACCGTTTTTTTTTTTTTTAAAGTAGGTAAATCTTTGTTTTGTAGCTTCAGTGGACTCAAGCGTGACTCCACATAATCCACAGATTTCCCTCTGACGTGGAATACAGGTTTTAATGTTTGGCCTATAAACTGGAGAATCATTAAGGAATATGAAAGATGTTCTGTCACCTTTTAAAATTAGTAACAGAATGACAGCTTACAACTTTCCAAATGACAATTGTAGTTTTTTCCCCCTAATTCTACAGTCTTCTTTGCACTGTTTTTACACATTGTAAATCAGTAACAGAGAATTAGATACCTTTTCTTTTTCTCACGCAAAGAATCTGAAAGTTTTTTTTTCTTAATGTTTACTTTTGAGAGAGAGAGGGAGAAAGATAACGTGAGTGGGGAAGGGCAAAGAGAGAGGGAGACACAGTGTGAAGCAGTCTCCAGGCTCTGCTCTCAGCTGTCAGCACAGAGCCTCATGTGGGGCTTGAACCCACACAATCCGTGAAATCATGTCCTGATCCAAAGTTGGACGCTTAACCGACTGAGCCACCCAGGTGCCCCTGGAAGTTTTAACACTGTGTCTAAGCCATGTAGAAACCTCTAATTAAAGTTGGATTTTAGCCTGTGTAATTGCATTTAGTCATTCAATAATTTTTTTCCTTCTATTCTTTGAATAATTTATTTAGAGGCCTTCAAATGATTGTTTTCTTCTATTATGTTGTTGAATTTATTCATGTAGTTTAGGGAGTTTACATTTGTCAGTGACTTGAACATTAATTTCTGTAGCATGCCTCTGATGAGTTCTTCTGTTTGTCTGTACCTTGGTTTTATGCTACTCAGAAACTGTAAGTCAAAATATCTGGGAACACTGTGATATCATAAGGATATAAACCCACTTTCTCATTTGAATTCACCATAGTTTCTTTTGTCTCTACTATCATTTACTGTTACTTTTTATAACTTAATTGCTATTTAAACTTGGCACTAAAGGGACTGATAGTCTTATTGGATGTAATATTGCCACTTTATTGTAGTCATTACTGTTGATCAACTTGTTTTAAAAAGTTTCTCATCTCTTATTCCTCTTTCTTCTTGCTGCTGTAAACATATCACTTTTATAATGAAGTGCCATCGGTTTTAGTGATTTTATTTGGGTTATTCTTATAGAGCTACTCTGGGAATATTTAAGTATTTTAGAGCAGCTATTTTGGTATATTGTTTAGATCCTAAGATTTAAGTTTATATAGGCATTTTTTCCCTTTGTACTCAAACTGAGTGTTCCTAACCATTAGCTGGTTATTGGATTTGTTTCTCATCCTGTCCTATAAACATCAATTCTCTAAACAACCATTAGCATTCTTAGGACAAATCAAGACTGCCCTGTCATCTTGTTAGGGAAACAAAACTAAGTAATTGTTTAAAACTTTTCATTTTAAGAAAAAAGTTTGTTGGCTCAGAAGTAATAAAACTGTTTCTTAGCCCTGACTCCGAGACTTGATTCATTGTGTGATAATGTAAATTATCTCAGGTTCCTAGAATTTAGCTTTTTCTATAGTCTACTTATCTCACAGAGACAAGCATATGATTAAGCAGTGGGATTGTAGATCTAAAGAGAACTATAAGGGAATGCAAAAGATGTCCTCAGGAAGATTCCAGGATTGGGGCGCCTGGGTAGCTCAGTCGGTTGAGCCACTGACTTCAGCTCAGGTTATGATCTCACGGTTTGCGGGTTCAATCCCCACGTCAGGCTCTGTGCTGACAGCTCAGAGCCTGGAGCCTACTTCGAATTCTGTGTCTCCCTCTCTTTCTGCCCTCCCTTGCTTGCACTCTGTTTCTCTCAAAAATAAACATGAAAAAAAAATTGAAAAAAAGAGAAAGATTCCAGGAAATCCATAGGAGATAACTTTCTGCCCAAGTGTTAATTATCTCCTGCTTTGGTAATATATTCCAATTTAGGTGATTTGGTGAAAAGAAGGAAAAAAAGGACAGTGATTTTAAGGTCCACCCTAAATACAACTCAGGGGAATGATGGTGAAATTTTTAAAGGACCAGTCCAAGAATGCAGAGGTTTGGTTTCTGGTCCAGCTCTGCCATTAAAACCTTGGCATTGGATAAATGACTTAACTTCCATTGGCCTTGGAGTTCTCATCTATAAAATGAGACATATTTGACTAACTGGTATCTATATTAAGATTCTCCAGAGAAACGAGACCAATATAATAAAGAGATTTATTATAAGGAATTGACTCACATGATTATAGAGACTAGCAAGTCCGAAATCTGTAGTTTGGGCCAACAGGCTGGAGACCCAGGAGAGCTGATGTTCCAATTCACATTCAAAGGCTGTCTGCTGTAGAAACAGAAAAGGCCATGTTCCATATCAAGTCCAAAGGCAATCTTCTGGAGAATTTTTTCTTGCCTGGGGTTGGCAGGTATTTTGCTGTGTTCAATTGAAGGATTTGATTAGATGAATTTCACCCACGTTATGGAAAGCAGTCTGCTTTACTCAAAGCCTACCAATTTAAATGTTAATTTCATCAAACTCATCCTTATAGAGATACCAAGAATAACATTTGGCCAAATATCTGGGTACCACATGATCCAGCCAAGTTGATGCATAAAATTAACCATCACAGTATCTAAGGAACTTTTAATTCTAATATTCCATAAAATTTTCACTCAGGATCTCCTGGCTCTCTGTGAGAATACTTAGGTCATGGCAGTAACTGTCTCAAGTCCAAAGCCATAGGCATGCCTTAATTCATCTACCAAGTTCTCATTGGAAATATTTAATATGTCAATGATTGTGTTAGTTAGAGAATTTGAATTTTATTCTATGAACAGTGTGAAGCCATCAAAAGGTTTTGAAAGGGGGTAAGGAGGATCTGATTTACATTTAAAAAGATCATTTTGGCTATAATGTGGAAAATGGCTTTGAGCAGGGCAAACATGGATATCAGTAAGGACGTAAAATCAAGCAAAGACTTCCTGGTGGCCCAAACTGGATTGGTCGTGGTGAAGGTGTTGATACCATACCTTCAGGAATATATTAAAATACATCACTATAAAAGATACTTGTTTTTTTTTTTTAATTTTTTTGTTTTTTTCAACGTTTATTTATTTTTGGGACAGAGAGAGACAGAGCATGAACGGGGGAGGGGCAGAGAGAGAGGGAGACACAGAATCGGAAACAGGCTCCAGGCTCCGAGCCATCAGCCCAGAGCCTGACGCAGGGCTCGAACTCACGGACCGCGAGATCGTGACCTGGCTGAAGTCGGACGCTTAACCGACTGCGCCACCCAGGCGCCCCAAAAGATACTTGTTTAAAATCAAAGCTGTAGAGCATCAAGTATGCATGATCCTTGATTTATTTCTTTTTCTCATAGAAGAAATATGATGACTACTGTTTGCTTTTTCATCATAAATGATGAGAAAAGGGGCTGCTGGGTGGCTCAGTCGGCTGAGCATCTGGCTTTGGCCTGGGTTATGAACTCATAGTTTGTGAGTTCAAGTCCTACATCAGGCTCTGGGCTGACAGCTCAGCGCCTGGAGCCTGCTTCAGATTCTGTGTCTCCCTCTCTCTCTCTGTCCCTCCCCTGCTGTGCTCTCTCTTTCTCTCTCTCTCTCAAAAGCAAATAAGTAAACATTAAAAAAAATTTAAATGATAATAAAAATACTATAATCTTCACATAATTTTAAAAGAATCAATATGAAATGGTAAAATGTCAACACTTGGCCCATATTTTCCTAAATGTGAGCTAATTTACTTAAAAGGAATGGAAAGGGCTTTGAAAAACAATGGCCTCCTTTGATGGAGGCAGCCTAATCTAAGACTACTGTGGGACAGGAGCAGACCAAAAACAAGGTGGTCACAAGATGCTTCACACACCACTTAAGCAGAAGGATACCATGTCTATGGACAAGCTTCACAAGAAGGATACCATGTCTGTGGTTGCATCTGGCTATGACACAGCAAGAGAGCCTTTCTTGATCTGAGTACAGTGTAATTATCCCATTTATCCTTAAATACCTGGAGTTTTTCCTACAACCCCCAGCCAGAATTAGTTATTCCTCTGTGACACTCTGTGGGAACCTTTAGATATCACTTAGTATTTTCTGGTGTGATTATGTTTATCAGTTTGTCTCCCTCAGTAGATTGCGATGATGTGGGAACAGAGAATATATTTATCTTAGTGTCTTCATTAACCAGCGAAGCTCACAAACATTTATTGAGTGCATACTGGGTACCAATGTGATGCTTTCAAATTGTTTATTTTCTAAACTCCATGAAGGCAGAGTTTGAATGAGACAATTGAGTTATTTACCTGCAAATGGTATGACTACTTTTGATGTGCCATTCTTAAACTTTCAGGATTATTTCTTTAATAATATCACGAGACCAAATCCTTAGACTTGGTATTTTCTGGATAAAATCAAGAATGAGATTTATATTTAGTGGCTAAAAGTGATCCTGTATTTTTTACAATCATTCTGCCGTCATTGGGTAGTTTTATATTACTCTTTGTATTCCGTGGAGGAGTCTAAAATACCTTTCTTTCTTCTTTCCAGGGATCATAATTTTGACTATCTGGAGTTTCGCCTTTGGATTGGCTTGTGGTCAGCCTTCTTGTGTCTCATTTTGGTAGCCACAGATGCCAGCTTCTTGGTTCAGTACTTCACTCGCTTCACAGAAGAGGGCTTCTCTTCTCTGATTAGCTTCATCTTTATCTACGATGCTTTCAAGAAGATGATCAAGCTAGCTGACTACTACCCCATCAACTCCAACTTCAAAGTGGGCTACAATACTCACTTTTCCTGTGCCTGTGTGCCTCCTGACCCAGGTGAGGACACCATGCTTCATGTTGGTGCTTACCCTGTGTTTGGAGGAAGGTGTAGGCTCCATGCATGCAAGCTTTCAGCATGGTATGATCATCAGTAAAAGGTTTTATTTTATTTTCTCTGAGAAAGCATCCTGCCAGATTTGAAGTTTTATTACCTAAGGTATCTTAGCCATGAGATTCAATCAGGAAGAGAAACCAGGAGCTCTGAAATGAACTCAACTTTGAAATTAGCTCAAACTGCCGTATTTGCAAGGAAATTTAGTGTACATTATTCTTCATCTTATCTGATAGTTGAGGAAACCAGATACAAATATTAACATATAAGGGCCAGACAAACCCAGTCCTCTGAACTTCTGTCCCATATTTTTCTGTTTTCTTACTGCTCTAGGAATCTCTTCCTGAAGTAAACTCTAAATAGATTATTTTGAGCTTATAGAAGAAACAAGATACTATTGACTTTATAGAATTTGAAGCGTGAAATTGAAAAAGAAGTTCAGATTGTAGTCTCTTAGCGGTAAAGAGGAGCCTCATAGTTCATCTGTGCTAGACCATGTAAGTAAGAAAGGAAAAGAAGAGATAAGAGAAAGAAAAGAAGGAATGTTATGCTCTCAGGGAAGATTTATATTCTAGAATTAGGAAAGATATAAGAGTAAAAAGTAAGTTCTGGGTAAGGAATATGATTCTATACACCCTAGCACTCTAGTATCCCTCTAGCCAAACCTGGGTCAGCACCAGGACTTTTTCCCAAAAGGTGCTCAACTTGGTCTTTGGATTTTTTTTAGGGTAATTCATCATTTTATGATATGGAAGGCATTTGGAAGAAAGGATTCACTTTGGGGAAAGTTGTTTTATATCTGTAGAAGTTTGTGTCAGATAATTAAATGGTAATAGTGTTAGTTATCCCAGGTCATGCAATTAGCTACAAGTTATTGTCCCTTAAAATAAAAACTGATACACATTCCATGAAGGTCTTGTAGCACCAGGAGTACAATAGCATATGGGGGACTGTGTAAACCTGAGCAGAGATGTAGGGCACATTCATGCAATATGCACCTTTACGTATAGATTCTGCAGGAAAACCTCTTCATGTTTACAGTAAGACAGACGTGGGTGTATCGTAGACTAGAATGCAGACAAAATGATTATGAGTTTAAAAACAGAACAAAGAATTTTAATGCTGATGGCAAGCTGTGTTAGATTGCCCTCAGATATTTTGGTGCTGTATTTGCAATCTTCTCTGCCACTTGGGTGGAGAAGCCTTAGAAGACCTGTATGTATCTTGAGTGACGAGTGACAAGAGAACAGTATCTCCCTAAAGTTGGGTTGGTCAGTAATACTGATGAAAAGATAGGTCGTTGTTGGGCTTTGCACTCACGGATTCTTTTGTCTTATTTAAGGACAATCAACACACATTGACATAAAGCGCATGCTTAAAAGCAGGAGTGCTGATTCATAGGGGCACTTGAACCCCAATGTTTATAGCAGCACTTTCAACAATAGCCAAACTATGGAAAGAGCCTAAATGTCCATCAACTGATGAATGGATAAAGAAATTATGGTTTATATACACAATGGAATACTACGTGGCAATGAGAAAGAATGAAATATGGCCTTTTGTAGCAATGTGGTTGGAACTGGAGAGGGTTATGCTAAGTGAAATAAGTCATATAGAGAAAGACAGATACCATATGTTTTCACTCTTATGTGGATCCTGAGAAACTTAACAGAAACCCATGGGGGAGGGGAAGAAAAAAAAAGAGGTTAGAGAGGGAGGGAGCCAAAGCATAAGAGACTCTTAAAAACTGAGAACAAACTGAGGGTTGATGGGGAGTGGGAAGGAGGGAAGGGTGGGTGATGGGTATTGAGGAGGGTACCTTTTGAGATGAGCACTGGGTGTTGTATGGAAACCAGTTTGACAATAAATTTCATATTAAAAAAAAAGCAAAGCGGAGACAGGTATGAAGTGAAAATGTAGGCAACATGAATGACATATAATCACAAAAGCTTTTTATTATTAAAATGTGTACTGATGACAAATATTTCATAACTTAAAAACTGCTTAGAGAAGAGTAGGCACTCAATACATGATAGATACTATTATTAGGATCAATTAAATATGTTTGAAACACAGATGTTACCATTACACAATCATATGGAACTTTTCCTAAATAAGAGGAGAGTAACCATCCATTGTGTACTTTCAGGGGAAGTCCAGACTATGCGCATTCAAACTATTGGCTCACAGACAAACTTAATTGTGGGATTTTGAACTTTCCGTTTCATTTATTTCTATCTTTATGTATTTATATGTCACTATTTCTTTATGAAAAAAGTGTGTAATCTGACTTCATAGGCAAGTCTAAGTAGTCATACAGTAAATTTTTTAAAGGAAAAAAATACTCCTCACTTTTTTGAGGTTTGAAGTATTCATAAAGCCAGATGAGGGCTTTGTCAGCACACCTGTCACATAGAAGGTCTACTTACCTGAGGCTAATGGAAACTGGGGCTCGTTGTTTTAATTGGATGCTGGCAGAGATCATAATATAGAGCCAAGGAAGACATATTTGAACGTTTTAATTGTCAAAAATACATGAAGATTTTATGTGTAACTTTCCTTCCTAGAAGGACCATTGTTTTCTAGAAAATGTCATTGTGAAGCTTGAAACCTGCATAGTAAGTAGTGACTGAAGTGGAGATAGATGGCTTTTCCTTTGACCTGTTTTCCCCAGCTTGTATTGGAAGTCTGTCTTACAGAGTGAGGAGTTGTCTTGGAAGGACTCTGGCAATCTCTACTACCTCCAAGTGGGACCAGTAGTGAAGTGTAGCAGGGCTTTGAAGTCAGAAAATCTAGTATTTAAGCCCCGCTTGGCTAATGCTCTATGTGCGACTTCAGGCAAGTTCCTTTTCCCCGGGTGCCTCGCCTTACCTTCCTCATTGGTACAAAGGGGTTAATAACTGCACCTACCTTATGTTGTGTGGAAAAACTGAGGTATTTTCTAGTACAGACAAAGTACTTAGGACGGTTTCTGGTATGTAATGACTAATTGCTAACTGACACTGTTACTGCGGTTATTATTATGTATTAAAATTTAAGGTTAGTAAGTATGAATGATGGAAAAACAAACCAGTCTTCATCATGCCCCCTTCTGAGCAAACACTATTGGGCAGTTGGCTTATTTTATGACAAGACTGTTGGTCGCACCCCATATTTTTAGAGTTGTCCAGATGAAAGGCACTCATGAAGGATATGAACATGAATGGGAGGGATTTCCTTAAACTATGGAAATAAAATGTCTGTGGTTGGGAAAAAAGGCAAGTGGATATCTCCACTTTCATGATAAACCCTTAAGATTAGTGATTGTGTGTTTCTCTCCTCAAGATCTTAATACTTTTTGAAATAAAACTATATACCACCATCAATTTAGTACTTCATGATAGCAAGTTGAAAAATGATAGTTATAGAATAATACAGTTGCATGTACAGCTAGAGTAAGTATTCTAAAAACAACAAAAGCCTGGCCTTTCATCGCAACATGCACTCCTAGTAAAAGAATTTAGTCAATGAGTCAATAATATTTAAACTGGCGGATTACTTGTTTTTCAACACTGGGACGTGTGTAACAGTGAACCAGCAACTACACAGATGGAGACATAGGCCTGCAAACTGAGAAGTGATTGTACAGGAAAGGAAATAGGGGTCACTTAATCCCTATGAAAACTTGATTCACAGCTACAATAAGACTGTGAGGTTTTTGTGCTTTGTGAAGACAACTCTTCCTCCTCTTTTCCTTCCTTGTCTGTCCTGTTCTCACTTGCTTCCATAAGTCTTCATCACTTCCTGAGTTTTCTTTTCTTCATGCATCTTTCTTTCCCTTCCTTTCATCCCATCTATTGCTCAGGGACCAAAGTCATACTGAAGAACTAAGGAAGCCCAGTTGCAAGCACTAAAAGGAAAATTAGCCGTGTGGTTTGACAAAGCAGTCAGGGTCAATACATGGTTTTTGTGCTAAAATTTCTCTTTCTTAGAAATAGAGTCGCTATTAATTGATGGAGAGGTAATAGAGGTTATATCCCCACTGTGCCTTGATGTTTACATAGCAGAGATGTATAAGAAAGATGACTCAGTTCAGAAGCCAACAGTGCAAACTAAAAAATGTCCAATTAAAGGACAGTCCACAATATTACATTTCATCACCAACATCCCAATTGGGGAAACTGTTAGCGTGATAAAGTGTGAACAATATGTGCTTTGGAGTAGGAAAGTGACCATGATTTAGATCTAACCAACAGTGTGACCATGGACTAGGCTAATTACCTAATTTCTTTGTTTTTCTTAACCTGTGAGTTGGGTTAATAATTGTACCTACTCTTAGAAGTTACCATATGGATTAAATGAAATAGTATATGTAACGTTTGCCACCTGATAGACAGTGAGTAAAAATTTGTTCTTATTCTTATTTCTCCTTTTTTCACAAAAGATGCCCCAGCCAGTTTAATCTTTTAGTTGTATTCTTTTAAAGGGGTTCAAACATTTAATTTTCCCTGAAATTTTCCTAATGGAATATACTAACTGGGTTCTTACTAGAAGCCTCCCCCCCCCAACCGCAAGTTAACAACTAATGTGCTGTTGTAGATAAATATGAAACATTGGAGCCATATTTAAAGAAAAAAGTGTTAAGGAGTTCAGTATGTAGTAGTTAGATCATTTAATATTATTCCATTGAATCTCAAGTCTACAAAAGTGTTATACACTATATATAATGTGGAAGAAAGCTAGAAAGTCCTTTCCCCTTCCCTGAGGGGAAATGTTTATTTCTTTTAAGTTGGTCTGATTCACTCAAAAACAAATGACAGAATTTTGTAAATAAGGAATAAGATATGATCTTTCTTCTTTCTTTTCCCCCCTCTCCTCTCCCTCCTTCTCTTGCCCTTTTATTCCTTTCCTTTCTACTATCAACAAAAATTTATAGAGGGTCTTTTTCATTGCTTTTTAAGAATTGTGCTACTTCAGTGAACTAGACTACACACACACACACACACTCCCCACATACACCTATACACTACACCACACACAACCCTATACACCACAATGCACACACCTATACACCATACCACACACACCTACATACTACACACATACACACTATACCACATACACCTGTACACTATACCACACACACACCACACACCACACACACACACACACACACACACACACACACACACACCTATACATCATACCACATGCATCTATACACCACACACTTGCACTTACATATACACCTCTACACAACACTGCACACACACACCACACTGCACACCACCATACCACACACACATCTATACACCATACACATACACACATCACACACACCTGTACATCACACCACACACGCACACACACACACCCCACATATACGCTGTGCACACACATACACACAAATATACTCACATTGCTTTTTATAAAATGTGTTGTTTTAAAATGTGTTGTTTAAATGTAGAAAATAGTGTTAATTACTTTTTGACTGAATGAGGCCAGATTTTCATTTGACCTACACTTTAGAAATACATTTCCACTTAAGTACCTGTGTTCATTTGCCTGATCTGTCAAGGTTGCAATGAGTGTGCACTCAAGGGCATATTAATATTTTAGAAAGGGTCAAAATAAATTTTATAACCAGGTGTGGTTTTATACCTGGGGAGGAAAGAAGCCTTGCTAAAAATGATAAACAAATTAGAGAAGAAAGAAAAACTGCCTCAAGGGAGTAGATTCTATACTTTATTGTTAACAGAAAGGATATATTTTATTGATTCATTGTTGACTGTTCCAGGGAGAACATGCTTAATAATGGATGAATGATTAAGAGGGATACTTTCTCAAGTACTGAGACATCATGGTCTATAGTATCTCTAAGTAAAAGATGGCTTTTTCCCTGAGTGAAACTCTAAGACCAAGTGATTGAAAGTAGCCATGGCTTCCATTTCCTTTTTTTTTTTTTTTTTTTAGAATTATTTATTTATTTTGAGAGAGACAGAGACAGGGCAAGAGGGGGAGGGACAGAGAGAGAGGGAGAGAGAGAATCCCAAGCAGGGTCTACACTGTCAGTGCAGACCCTGATGCAGGGCTTGAACTCACAAAACTGTGAGATCATGACCTGAGCTGAAACCAAGAGTCAGACGCTTAGCTAACTGAGCCAGGTACCCCTGGCTTCCATTTCTACACCTTTGTTTTATTCACAGCATGAAGAGGCCTCCAAATGATCTAAAATGGTCGTCACTAGAGTAGAATTTCATTATCATTCCTTTCTATATTATTTTTCTATTATCTTAATAAATGCTATGCACCAAGATGTTACAACCGTTAAAAGGAACTGCTTGATTGTGTCTCCTGTGGTCCCATATTATAGTCGATATGCGTTTTGTAATTAGAAAGCCCATTAAAAGAAAATTAGGAAATAAAAGATAATCCTAATTTATCTTCCATGACCTGCATCATATTCTATGCAATTTTATTTTTATTATGTATCATTCCCTCTTTGGATTATAAAGTAGGTTTAAATCATAGACTAATGTTAAACAGGAAGTACTAGGCCTTCTGGTATAGAATGACTCAGGCTTTGCATTTGCAAGGATACTTTACCAGCACAGCTGATGTTTTATCATTTATGGTACTATGATCTTTTGAGAAAACCATAGAAATTTGAAGCATCCATCATTTTAGCTTCCTTTTACTCTCCTAGCCTAGTATTTTAGCAGTTTCTGTGAAACACTTGCAGGACTCAAGAGGGGAAACAATGAATTTGGATAATCACCAGATCTGTATAATTCGCTAGCTGTAGGTTCCAAGAAACACACATTTGGAAACATAGCCTGTAGTAATGTGTATACACATCTGAAATGTAGTGATGAGTGGGTATGGAATAGAAATTTTTTGTGTGTGAAAATAGTGACTAAATATGTCCCACTTAATAGTAGCTCAGCCCTTTAACTTCCAACGTGGTACCATAGGTGAAAGTGTGAAAAAGTGTCCACAGATTGGAGTGTGTCATAACTTGAACTTGTCTAGTTACAGTGAAAACCTAAAGCATGAGGCTTGGCAAAAATACTTAGGAAAATGAAGAGTATAATAACAAAACGTGAAGAAAACTTTCTATTTGTTTTAAGGCTCAAGGCTGGGATGGTGGCAGGTAATTTCCCTAAGAGCTATTTCTCCCAAAGTTTTCCTCATTCACCTTGTCATCCTTCCAAAAGCCATTTTTGCCCTTTTATTGACATAGACATTTAAAGCATAAATATTTGATTTTATTAAGAGGTGTTCATGTGCTAAAATTACCCAGGATCCTTAAAGAAGCCTGACATGACCATGCAGGCAAGAAGCTTATTCAGTTTTATTCTATATCTGTTTTCTAGTTACCCAGTTTCCTCAAGATGTTGCTTGAGTAGAATGAATAAAACATTAAAATTTCATTATTATAGAGAATACTCTTACATTTTTTCTTGCTGAGAGCAAGCTAACCAGTTCTACATTAATCCTAAGAAGCTATGTTGAGGGTGTAGATTCAGATTTGGCTAATATTTATTAAGCACCATCCAAGTGCCGTACATTTTACTAAGGATTTTAATAAAGTGTATTTCAATATCTGTTATTATAGTATATATGTATTTAGTCATCACAAATGTTGTGAGGTAGCAGACTTTTTTCCAGGGGTGAAATTTTGCTTTCTTCAGGTTATAAAGCTGATAGTCTCCTTAGTAACCATCTGTTTCCGCTTTACCTGCTATTGTGCTAACAGTTTTTCCTACATTGTCTTATTTAATCTGCACGGTAACCTTATGAGATAAATGGTTTCAAATCCACCTCCACAAATGAGGGGCCTGTGGTCAAGAGAGTGAGGTGACTTCTTAAGATTATGCGGTGAGGTGGTTTGGGGACAGTTTGTTCCATAATGTGGTGGAGCCAGAGTTCTAGGCCAGTTTTCTTAGCATTCCTTTCTCTTAACTTGTGATGTGGTGGTGCGTGAAGGCAGACAGATCTTTTGAGCCTTGGTGGTTATTTCTTACTCATAGTTTACTGTGTAGCCTTTGTATATATTCCTGATGTAAAGCAGAGGAGTCATGGGGTAGTTCCTGGGGCGAGGTACTGGAGGATAAAGAAGGACAACCTTACAGGTGCAATTGAAATTTCTTATGCAGGAGGTATACTAACACTGACATGTGGATGTCACCTTTTTTTCCTGCTTGTATCCTGTAGCCTGATCTTTCCATAGACCTCTCATTAAACATACAGGGGGGAAAAAAGCCAGCTTAAGATGGAACACTCACAGGCACATTTTTAAATGTCTATTACTAATGATGTTCATTTCCCCTGTTCCAGAGGATCAGCTAGAATTTGATATACAGGAAGAAGGATCAAGAAGTGAAAATCCAAGGAACATAAAATGACCAACCTGTGAAAACTCCCTGAAACCAAGTGTGGGACACAGACTGTCCCAGTGACAATTGGCTAATTCTAACTTAGCCTGATTCCTAGGGCAAAGAGTTTCTTTGCTGCATAAGCCATGGTGCTGAGCAAATAGTGAAGACAGACAAAGTGCAGTGTGTTTATGATTTTCTATTTGACCTTTTCAGAATCCTGATTAAGGATATTAAGAATTCTATATGCATAGATCATTCTGCACTTGGTTGCCAAAATACTTGTATTGTATGTATCTTGATCCAAATGGTGAACAGTGGCTCTCACAGAAGCCAATTGAAATTGATCATTCTCTCCTCTGTGAGCTTAAAGAAATTTACTTTTAGTCTTATGTATGGACTCTCCTATATTCTGTTAACATGTATTTTTAGAAATGCTTGTTTACGTATTTATTTTGAAGTCCTTTTCTTGAAGCAGCTACCTACTAAAATAAGTTGGAAAGGTGTATACTTTTTATTGTCCTTTTGATAGTAGTCTCTGGGACTTTGAGAGGCATGCTTTAATAGCTTGTCTCAGAGGAAAACTGAAAAGATAAAAGGAATTTAGTTGAGCAGAATCGATGTGTATCTAGAACTTGAAAGTAGTCCCTAGAAGTTCAGATTGGAATCCTGGTTTAGTTCACTGGTGGTCTTTATTATGTCATTCATCTCACAAAAAAGGAGGATATCTTGGATATCTTTCTCCCTGACTCTTACTCCTTGTTTTTATGTGGAAAAGTCTGTTGTACAAAGACCTTCACTCTCTTATGACAGGAAGCTCATAAAATTGCATCAAAGAATCTTGCTCAGGAAGAAGAGTTTCCCAGACACCATCTAAATAGTGCCTGTGATTTCACATAGGCTGCTTTCTTCTGAACACTCAGACCAGTCAGACATTCCGGGGGGGCGGGAGGGACGGTTGAAATTCACATCATCTAACATGGGAGAGTATTATCCCACCTTGAATTCTGTTACCACAAAAATCAAATGCTGGCTAGGAAAAGAAAGAATGCTGAACAAGATTTTGGTATCAGTTCTACTTCTGGTTGACTCTTCTACAGTCCTGGGCAAGAAACCTGGCATATCTTGTTTCAGAGTCCCATTCAACATAAAGCAGGTATAAAAGTATAGCTTGTTTTTAAATGAGCAAATGGAATAATGAAAGAAAATGTACTGTAGGCTTTTTAGAACAAAATAGTGCTAAAAATCTAGGTTTTGTTAACAAAAATGTACTAACATCTTCTTTCTTTTGGGAATGAACTCATGTTTGGTTTTATTGTTTGGGCCAAGCATCCTTTAGCCTATTTTGATTCTTTCTGTGACCTGTGCTGAAACAGAATAAGAAAACAGGTTGCGTGTGTGTTTTACAAGGAAATAGGGATGACCTAGCAGTAGATTAAAAGTTTAACAATTCTAGAACCTTCAAAGATCAGAATGGATTCCAACATTGACGAAGACTAGGGCTCTAGCTAAATATTTTCTCCCTTTTATTTGTTTCCATTATTTCATTTCTTTTGCCTTTATCTGCCCTCATTCATTTGGAGTCATTAAATGTTCCCTATTCAGGCCTCATTTATTGACATTAAAAGATATTTTCATTTTATTGAGGTATAGTTGACAAAAGTATAATGTATTTAAAGTGTACAAATGATGATTTCATATATGTATACATTATGAAAGGATTCCCACCAAAGTTAATTAATACATCCATCACCTCTCATTTTTATTTTATTTTATTATTTTATTTTACTTCATTTTATTTTATTATATTTTATTTTATTATTTTATTTTATTTAGATCCTCAGACCTTATTCTTTTTATAACTAGAAGTTTGTATCCTTTTACTGACCTCTTTCTATTTCCCCATCCACCACCCCCTCCAGCCCCCAGCCCCTGGCAACCACCATTTTACTCTCTCTCTTTCTATGAGTTGTATTTACCTTTTATTTTTTATTTTTTTTAGCTTCTACCTATAACTGACACCATACAGTATTTGTCTTTGGCTGGCTTATTTCACTTAGCATAATGTCTTCCAGGTTCATCCATATTTTTGCAAATGGCAGGATTTCCTTTTTTTTTTTTTTTTTAAGTTTGAATAATAAATATTTTTGAGTTCCTGTTAGTGCTGGACTGGGCAGATTCTGGGAAAAAGCAGTGAACAAGACATGCCCTTTCTGTTATGGATCTTATATTCTAAATTTCAACAATCAAATAAATCTGTTTGTTTCTCGTTAAGAGCTTATGTTGGTAGGAACTAAAATACGGCAAACTAAAAGGATAGTCTAGGGGCTTGGGGGCAGGAGGGGGCAGGCAAGAGGGGACCAAATAATAGCAATTTGGATGTTAAATGTGATGCTCAAAGACAAAAACCTAAATGTCATTTTACAATACCTCCATAAATTAGGGATATTCTCTCAGTAACGATCTATTTTATAATACATAAAACTTCAGGGGCACCTGGATGCTCAGTCAGTTAAGTATCCGACTCTTGATTTTGGCTCAGGCCATGATCTTGCAGTTCTTAGGGTTGAGCCCCACAACAGGCTCTGCACTGGGCACAGAGCCTGTTTGAGATTCTCTCTCTCTCTCTCTCTCTCTCTCTCTCTCTAGGCTCTGCACTGGGCACAGAGCCTGTTTGAGATTCTCTCTCTCTCTCTCTCTCTCTCTCTCACTCTCTCTCTCTCTGCCCCTCCCTACTCTCTCTCAAAATAAATAAACAAACATTTTAAACAAAAACTAAAACAAAACAATCAGAGCTCCTGGATAGCTCAGTCAGTTAAGCATCAGACGCTTGGTTTCAGCTCAGGTCATGATCTCATGGTTCCTGAGTTCAAGCCCTGTGTCAGGCTCCTTACTGGGACCCTGCTTGGGATTCTCTCTCTCTCCCTCCCTTTCTCTCTGTCCCTCCCCCACTCACACTCTTTCTCTCAAAATAAATAAGTAAACTTTAAAAAAACAAAACAAAAAACTCATGTAATAGGAAAAAGGCTTATTTGATAAAAAGTTTTAATTATAGAACACCTTAAATAATATGTTTTAATTTTAGGTTCAAAAATTTTAAAATAACGAAATATTTCCAGGAGGAGGGTTGGCTTAATAAATAAGTCACATTCCTCAAAAAGCAACCTCTTAATAAATTTACAAATCATGGCAAATTTTGTGATAATAATTTTTAAAATTAGATTAGACATTTATTACCATTATATTTATATGGTTTATTATGTGTTTGAAAGACTTTTTGTTTTCCCACATATTGCAAAGATATACTCTCTCATATGCAGTCCAGATTTTCAAAAATCCCAAATTAGTTAATTCTTAACCAGTGAAAATCTACTTGTGAGATTTGACTGTACATGAAGCCCGTGATCAACTTACTCACTTACTAACATCCATTTTTCCACCAGACAAAATATAGTGAATGCTTTTTTAATAATGGAGAAGTTTTCTTTTTCTTTTTTTTTTTTTTGAAACCTGAAACAAATTTTAATACCATTTCCTTAAATGTTTGCCATTGTTTCTTTTCAGATTAAAGTACAACAGATGTGTCTGAATCTTTGCTAATTTTATCTAGGTGAAAGGTGAATACAATTATAATAAAGAAAAATTCATTGTGCTTTATGGTGGTGTTGAAGACATTTTTCGTGCCTGGCCCAGCTTTTTTAGATTTTGAGTTATGAATTTAGGTCATTTTTATGGTAAAAGATTGTCTTTTTCTTACAGTTAATATCTCAATATCTAATGACACTACACCGGCTCCAGAGGATTGGCCAACTGTTTCTTCTACTGACATGGTAAGTGACTTAATATTTCAAACCACTTGTGTATTGTATAATCTAATTATAATATTCATAACACGATGTCTCCTACCCTTTAGCAACCTGAACATGAACACAACTTCAATAATCAGTGATAGCAGGACAGAAAAAAACACTTTCCTTGCTGTAGTCAGCCTTTTTTTTTTCTCTTCTCTTCTCTTCTCTTCTCTTCTCTTCTCTTCTCTTCTCTTCTCTTCTCTTCTCACTCTAGTGAATATTTACTCCTACAGCATTTTTAACCTTCTTTTTAAACCTTCTTAGGAATTTAACTACTATATCCATTCATTGTCACCTTGAAATATTTTCACAAGGAAAAGTGAGAAAAGTTAAAAAAGAGAGCATGGTATCCTCTGTGTTTTAGTATGATTAAAAGTTCTTCTGACTACCAAATGGTGTTGTATTCTCCTCACTAAGGGTGATTGTAGCAGGACATTTCCCCTGTCACTTAGAAAGGACTGTGCCTCTGTCACATGATATCCTTTCCCATGGCTTGTAACCAAGGATCTTTAAAAGACTAGAACTAAGCTTTAAAAATGAGCTGTTTTTCATGGAAGGTCACACACTGGAAGGAGACTTTGTTTTGAAGAAAAAGGGAAAAGTGCTATTTCAGACTTCTAATTGTGTTCCTTCTACGCTGGATATGGAATCTTACCAAAGAATATCAATCTCTCAGTTATAAAGACAGAAACCATAATACCTTGTATTGATAGAGTGCCCATCTCTCAGGAGACCAAAACAGTTCTGCAGATATTATGTAATGAGTGCCCACAACACCCTTTCAAAGATGATGTTTTGTATCTTTCCTGGGCAACTCTCACTTGACCCTGTTTCTCTCTTTTTTTCATATTCTGTGGCTCTCTTGACTTTTTTCCGTACTGTTAAAGCTCTCTCTGATTTCCTCCAAACTTTGCCTCTTTATTTGGGTTTGATTATAAATGTGTGTGTGTGTGTGTGTGTGTGTGTGTGTGTGTGTGTGTGTGTGAGAGAGAGAGAGAGAGAGAGAGAGAGAGATGTATATATGTTTTAAAAGCCACATGCAGAAAAGAGATCAATTGTCAGTCTTTGAGCCAGCCATCCTATTGCCTAAAATAATTTGATTAAAATACAGAGAAAAACAGTTCCTTCTAGACTTTAAATAATTTTAATTAAAGTCTAATTAAAAATTTAAAATATGTATAATTAATTAAAACCATAAGTTAATTTGCAATAAAAATTAATGAAACACTTCCACTGACTTAAAAAGAGATTATTTCCAACTTAATTCTTTTTGTAACTAATCAAGGAAAGCTTTAGAATTAATGAATTTTTAAGCCCTGTCTTTGGGCAAAATTCTGGAGTGACTCTAGTAATTGATATGTAATTATAATAAGATGTCACTATAAGATTTATGGAAAACAAATGGAAGTTGTTGTTGACTTCTGGTATGACTATGATAGAGGATATAAAGGCACAATAGTGATTACAATTGAGCTACCATTTATAGGGCGTCTAGTAGAGAGACCAGGTGTCTTATACGTATTATAACCATTAACACAAACTACCAGGTGTAATTATGTTCATTTTATAGATGAGAGAAACTGCAGCTTTAGAAGGTAAATCACCTTTCATGGTCTAGGTCACATAGCCATAAATTATTAAAATAAAGATTTCAACTGAAATCTGAGTGGTTTTAAGACCTGTGATATTTCTAGTATGCCATGATACTTCAGTGTTTGCAAGTAGAAATGTTTACCCTTTCAGTTCTTACGAATGCTGTATGCTCCAGGGCAATAGTCCCCTTAGTTGCACACCTTAATTAAAATGTTAGGTTGCTATGTTCTTCTCTAGAGAAGAAATTAGGAAAAAATGTGTGTATATGTGTGTATGTATATAATTATGAAGGACAACTTTTATTCTTTCCTTCATTTTTCCTTTTCTATCCGTATCAGTGCTTTTAGGTATACTTTGCATAGATACACGCACACATAAACACATACACGCAATTTGTATTTATATGAGATCAGAAATGAATATTAAAGAGGTAATATGATTTATTATCACCAGCAATAACTACCACTTGTTGAGCACCTACTAGGGGCCAGGCTCTTCATATGACCTGTCTAGAATCCTCACAATAACTTTTAAGTCACTTATGTTACCTGTATTTTATGGATGAAACAGAACCTTAGAAAGGTTAACTGTGCCTATCGTCAGTATACGTAAAATCAGGATTTGAACTCCGGGCTTTCAAATTCCAGAATCTGCCTATTCCCATTACTTGAGGAATCAGAATAGTGTCTCATGTAGAAGGACTTACAGGTGGTGAGTTCTCCTGTCATACTGCCCCTTTTCAAATTCAGGGCTCCACTATTGAATAGGTTGTGGTAACTTCTCATTTTCCCGTTTGTAAAATGGTGATGATCATAGTACTTTATCTCAAAGATGCTATAAAATCCAAGGGAGTAAATAGGCAGGACTTAGCTTAGTGGCTGGTACATACTCATCTCTCCATTCAAGTTAGATATTTTTATTATTCTATTTAGGTATTACAATCATTCCACTAGGCCATGTTGCTGCCGTAACTCAGGTTGGTGGAGAAAAGAAGTTGGATGCCACAGCTCTGACAGGGGACTGGGCCCTCTCTGTGTTTGGCCATGCTAACTCTGCTCAATCTTTCCTGGGACATCCAGTCGTCAAGGATTTAATTTCCTTCTTTTATCCAGCCATAATTATATTATGAAAGCAAGTGCTGTAAAAGTGACATGCCACCCTGGGGCACCAGCAAGGCTCCCTGTCACAAGGCTCAGAG
This sequence comes from Lynx rufus, assembly GCF_022079265.1. NCBI lineage: Eukaryota > Metazoa > Chordata > Mammalia > Carnivora > Felidae > Lynx > Lynx rufus. Next base: position 54,721,889 of record NW_025814845.1, read on the forward strand.
TATACTCTGTCAGAGGAGGGAAGGCATTTTCTCTTCCGCTTCATTAGCATGAAGACAGCTTTTTTTTCTTCATAGTAGTATGGGAGTGTTTTCAGGGGGAAAGAGCAGGAAAAATGGGACATTAGAGCGTTTAGACAGATTGAAGCTCTAGAATAACCATCCCTCAAGATGAAAAGGCAGGTTTTCCATCATTTCTATTCATTGTTGGAATCCTTGTGTCTTTAATTCTTCTCACCTTTACCAGTGTTCCTGTAGATTTATTGGTGGGCATATCCCCTCAGCCTGCAGACAAAATTCTGTTAAAAGTTCCTATAAAACTCTGAGACCAGCCACAGCCTCTCCAACTGTATCAACACAATGAGCCTTAGAGTCGGCTGGCTTCCACTTATCCGCTCTCAGAGGGAGAGACCAGATTCCATAGTCGAACATCCGGGCTTTTCCAGGGAGGTGAATAGATTACTTTTTGTTTTTCACATTAGATTCTTTTTTAAAAATGATTATCAAATTGAGGTATACTTTAAAACATAAAGTTCTCACATGTTCAGTGCAATGAATTTTGATACTTTATATACTCATGTAATCATCACCCAAAACAAGATGCATGTAGAATGTTGCCATTATCCCAGAAAGTCCCATGGGGACTGCTCTGTGTCTTGTTTATGCCTAAGCTTCTGAGCCATGGGAGACCTTTCTTTGCCCAACTGCTCTGCCCCAGCCTTCAGAGGGAAGAAATCTTAGCCCTTTCAGGAGTACCTGAATGCCTCAGAGGGCTTTTTCTCCACTCTTCTGTCCTGCTTCCCATCTTAGGAAGTGGATTTCTTGCATTTGGTAGGAACTCTGTCTAAGGGATTTCTCTCAGCTCTCCTAACGTCCTACCTTTTTGTACAACCTGTGCACCTTGGCAAAGACGATGAGAAAGTTTGGTGGATGGATGCAGGCTCAGTCTAACACCGAGGGCTCCTTGGAATTCTGGTCTGTCACCCCAGTCTACATGTAGCCATTTAAAACTCATTAAAGATTTGGCTTATTTCTCCATACCTCCATCTACGGTAGATTTATCTTTCACAGGCCACTCTGGCAGGCATATGCAGCCATGGATTTTTTTTCTCTCTTCCAGGAAGATCTTGTAACTTCTTAGAATTTATTCAAGTTTGTATATATCCTCATATCTCTGACATATTTTTAAAAACTATGATTTTTTTTTTTTACCTTATCCAGATTGGTTGGATAGGTTGGAAGTGACTCTTTCTTTCTTTCTTTTTTTTTAAAGTTTTTATTTAAATTTTAGTGAGTTAACCTGCAGTGTAATATTAGTTTCAGGTGTACAATATAGTGATTCAGCACTTCCATGCATCACCCTGTGCTCATCATGACAGGTGCATTCCTTAATCCCCATCACCTATTTAACCCGTCCCCCCACCCACCTCCCCTCTGGTGGCCATCAGCTTGTTCTCTATAGCTAAGAGTCTGTTTCTTGGTTTACCCTCCCTCTTTTTTCCTCTTTTGCTTGTTTGTTTTGTTTCTTAAATTCCACATATTGGGTGAAATCATATAGTATTTCTCTTTCTCTGACTGACTTATTTTGCTTAACATAATGCTCTATCTCCCTCCATTGTCCCAAATAGCAAGATTTTGTTCCCAAATAGCAAAATTTCGTTCTTTTTTATGTCTGAGTAATACTCCATTGTATATACATACACCACTTCTTTATCCATTCATCAGTCGATGGACACTTCGGTTGTTTCCATAATTTGGTTATTGTCGATAATGCTTCTATAAGTATCAGGGTGCATGTATCTCTTTGAATTAGTACTTTTGTATTCTTTGGGTAAATTCCTAACAGTGCAGTTGCTGAATCGTAGAGTAGTTTTATTTTTAACTTTCTGAGGAACCTCCATACTGTTTTCCAGAGTGGCTGCACCAGTTTGCATTGCCACCAACAGTTCAAGAGGTTCCCCTTTTTCCACACCCTCACCAACATTTGTTGTTTCATCTGTTCATCTTAGTCATTCTGACAGGTATGAGGTGATATCTCATTGGTTTTGATTTGCATTTCCCTGATGATGAGTGATGTTGGGTATCTTTTCATGGGTCTATTGGCCATCTGTATATCTTCTTTGGAAAAGTGTCTATAATGTCTTCTGCCCATTTTTTAACTGGATTATTTGTTTTTCGGGTATTAATTTTGATAATGTCCTTATAGATTTTGGATACCCTTTATCAGATATATCGTTTGCAAATATCTTCTCCCATTTCATAGGCTGCCTTTTACTTTTGCTGATTGTTTCCTTTGCTGTGCAGAAGCCTTTTATTTTGATAAAGTCCCAATAGTGTTGTTTTGCTTGTTTCCCTTGCCTCAGGAGACCTATCTAGAAAGAAGTTTCTATGGTTGATGTCAAAGGGGTTACTTATTGCCTGTGTTCTCCTCTAAGATTTTGATGGTTTCCAGTCTCACATTTAGGTCTTCAATCCATTTTGAATTTATTTTTGTATATGGTGTAAGAAAGTGGTCCAGTTTCAGTCTACCTTCTATATATTAATCACAAGTAGAAAACCAATTAGTTTTGATATTTCACAATAACACATACAACTCTAGACAACGCAGCTCAAATGTATCCTATAGTTCATAAAGTAAGTTGAAAATTACTATAAATTTGCCTACCCACTGCAGGGAAAAACCCCTAAATGAGTACATTAACTACTTAACCTTGAGACTTCTTTCTGTAGCATTACCTTCATTTATATTTATTTCAAAAGGTGCATGCATACTTTACTAGTTGATACTAAAGAGAGCAATACAAAAATCTTTCATTTTATTTATTTTATTATTTTATTTTATTTTTTTGCTTATTGTGTAACCCAGTGAAGCATATCATGTCTAATGGAGATGCTGTTAATCAAGAAACTGAGAACTATTACTGTCTCATAAATTCTGCTTGGCAGTCAGACATGGAAGCAAAAGTGCTTTCATTTGATGTACCTTCAGGGTGGTTTTAGGAGTTAACATTCATTTTCATGGGAAATAGAATGTCATATTAATCTTCTTATGCGTAGCATCTTTGTGATTTTCTCTCACTGAGAAAGTCAAGTGCAAAAACCATTCTGTCCCTAAGTCCCCTTGAATATCACATGTTCCTACTTCTATTTATTTCTTACAAATGTTTGTTTGTTTGTTTGTTTATTTATTTTGGATGGAGAGACAGAGAGAGAGAGAGAGAAAGAGAGCCTGCACAAGCAGGAGAGGGTCAGAGAGAAAGGGAGACACACACAATCTGAAGCAGGCTCCAGGCTCCGAGCTGTCAGTGCGGAGCCTGACACAGGGCTTGAACCTGTGAACTGTGAGATCATGATCTGAGCTGAAGTTGGATGCTTAACCAACTGAGCTATCCAGGTGCCCCTGTTCCTACTTTCAAAAATACAGAAAATTTAAAACATGCAGTGAACTACAGAGAATATTGTACAATGAACTTCCATATGCACATCACCTAGCTTCAATGATTGTCAACATTTTGCTCATCCTCTCTTACATATATATCTCCCCATTTTGTCTTTGGGGAGGTTCCTATAACATTTTAAATTTTAAAATTCATCCTTCGGTATACCTTATATGTTTAAGATTTACAAACAAATCCGTTCAGTGTAAACAGGATAATTCTCTGGAAAATGAAATTCAGAAAAATAGATTGATATCCCTTTTCACAAGATTGACCTCAGTTAAGATCCTCAGCAACTTGGTCACTTGGTCCCATTTCTCTTATATGTATATATATTTTTTTCTACCTATTTACACAATCAGCCTTCTTTGGCTCACCTGGTCTACTCACTGTTGGTTTCTCCACATGGTAGGCATTCAATAAATTTTGAATAAAGAACTTGCTAGATAAGTGAATGAAGCATTGTATGTCCCCAAATCAGCATCTTTGCTCATGGTATCTTCTTGTCTAATGCTTTACCACTTTGTTTCTGCCAATGCAGAGAGAAATAACACATATAAAGCTTGTCGCTTTCATTCCCTTGGCTTTTGTTACTTTCTTTGTCATTCTTTTTTTAGTTTTGTCCTTCTGCCACTCTTACTGTTCTCTTTACCCTTTGGAGTATGAGAGTTCTACAAGGACCAGTCTTTCTTTCAGGACTTAGTTTGAATTTTGTTTTCTCTGTGATCAATGAAACTGATTAGCTCTTTTTCTGATCTACTTACTAATCTCTATACTGTTCATTTAGACACTTTCTTGTACTGCCTTGCATAATTAATATTTTAGCAAACATATTGTTTCTCCCAGGAACCTTTTAAAAATTGTTTTTGTTTTATTTTTCTTTATTGCTGCTTTCTTAACACTATCTTAGTTCCTTTATGTAACCAGGACCCAATGCATTTTGTTTTCTTTTGGCCACATTTTTCTATTTTCCACATGCTGCTATTGTTCAAAACAGCCTGTAGCTAATTGAAACAGCATCACCAGAGTTAGCAAACAAAACAAAAGACAGAGGGTCCCAGTTACATTTGAATTTCAGGTAAATACCAAACAATTTTTTTAGTATAAATATGTCCCACATACTGCACGGGTCATACTTACACTAAAAATATTTTTCATTGTTTATCTGTATAACTGGGCATCCTATAGTTTATCTGGCAACTTTAAATTGAAAGTTTATTTTACTTTAATTTTGTTCCCCAGATAAAAAGGGTAGATAAATTAGTAGATATCTTCCTTGAATATGTCAGATAGTTGGATCCTGATGAATGATTTAGGTTAGCTAAAATTTCTTTGGAAGCCTGGTGTATTATAAATTGAACCCTGCCTCTGTCTTGGTCTGTTCTTTCTTAGTTTTTAGTGATACACAGTCCCTTTGGTGTTTGGGCTCTATACTTCTGTTATATCTAGCCTTTACCCATCCTGGTACAAAGAGTTGCCGAAACCCTAATCAGTCTCTTACTTAATCTTTCACCTTCCTTTCTCCATTCTTGATTTTTTTTCCAGCATGCCCTTCTTCCTTCTACCCTCATAGCCTGGTTCTTTCTCATCTACCACAAACACCTCAGAAGTCCTCATCAGCCCTGAAGAACGTGCCTTGATTTTATAGTGCTCACATGCTCTAGCCTATCCTTTTGCTACTGTTTTTTTTTTTTTCAAAAGTATTCTGAAATTGCCATTTCAATTTTTCTGTTCTCCCTTATTTCTCAACTGAGTTCTCTCCTTTGAACACTCCCTCCAGTATTCAATATTTATTTTTAAGTAATGTCTACCCCAACATGGGGCTTGAACCTACAACCCTGAGATGAAGAGTCACATGCTCTACTGACTGAACCAGCCAGACCCCCCTAATTTTGGACATATTTTGAGATCATTTTGCCATAATGTGACCTGTGAGAAAGAGAGGAATTAATAATGACTTCAGGGTTCTCTGTTTTTAGAATCTAGAAGGATGAATTTGCTATTAACAGAGATAGGCAAGATCCTAGGGGAAGCAAGATTTAAGGAAGGATGAGGAGTTAGTTTGAACATGTTAAATTTATTTTATTTTATTTCATTTCATTTCATTTTATTATTATTATTTTTTAACATTTATTCATATTTGAGAGAGACAGAATGCAAGCAGGGGAGGAGCAGAGAGAGAGAGAAAGAGAGAGAGAGAGAGAGACAGAATCCTAAGTGGGCTCCAGACTTTGAGCTATCAGCACAGAGCCTGACACCGGCTCAAACCCACGAACCATGAGATCCTGAGCCGAAGTCAGATGCTTAACCGACTGAGCCACCCAAGCACCCTGAATGTGTTAAATTTAAAACGCCCATGAGGATTCAAACAGGGATATAGTTTACTAAGAAGTAGTTACAAAACAACGAATCTCTCTGAATTGGGGAACATTTGCTAATGAGTTAACAAATCATCGTTAGCCTTGCAGTCATGAATTTGCTTTTAGAATAAATGAAAATTGGAGTGCAGCTGACATACATAGAGCATGGCGTACTATGATGATGGAATAACCTCACTTATAAAAGCACCAGAGCAGTAATGTCTGAAGCGTCTTTGCTTCACTGCTTCCTCTGAGGTTCTAATGAAATCTGTGGTTGCTTTTCCCAGATAAATATACATGCAAACAATGTTTTACATGATATTTCAGGGGACTCAAGGATTTCTTTCTTCTTCGGGTCACTTGACATCTGTGCTGGAAGTGTCCAACACAGTATTTGCCCTCTTTTAGGAGCCAGTGTTATTTGGTTGTATGTTTTTTTGCCATTACTTTCTAAGCAGTAATCAGAGTGGTTTGCATGTGAAGAGTACTATTTATGTTAGAGCATTTTCCGAAGCTATGATCACCGTGACCTTTATGGTACTCTTTTTCAGCTATCCTATCGGCAGTTGCACAGGAAAGTGAAGTTACTTTTTTTTTCTGTTTTCCAATTAAATCATGGTAGAACTGAGATTGAAGCCCATGAGGGTATTTTCTCAGTCTCTTGCTTTGATGTATGTTCAGTATTTCCTTCAAATTAATTCTTCGGGAGTTGCATGAACCTGGAGAAGAATCATTTACCTGTTTTTGCTTTTTCTATGACTTACCACAGTTTGAAAATTACAAATGATCAAAACCAAAGCTAACATGGTTTTTTTGCCATTTTTTTAAATTTAAATTTTAGCTAACATACAGTGCAATATTGGCTTCAGGAGTAGAACTCAGTGATGAATCACTAATATACAACACCCAATGCTCTTCAAAACAAGTGCCCTCCCTAGTAACCATCACCCATCTAGCCCATCTCCCACCCACCTCCCTCCGTGAACCCATAGTTTGTATTCTATCATTAAGAGTCTCTTGTGGTTTGTTTCCCTCTCTTCTCTCACCTTCTTGCCATATGTTCATCTTTTTTGTTTCTTAAATTCCATATGTGAGTGAAATCATATGGTATTTGTCTTTCTCTAACTGACTTATTTTGGTTAGCATAATACACTCTAGCTTCATCCATGTTATTGTAAATGGCAAGATTTTATTCTTTTTGATGGCTGAGTAATATTCTATTGTATATATGTACCATATCTTACTCATCCATTTATCAGTCGATGAATGGGCTGTCTCCATATTTTGACTGTTTTGGGTAATGTTGCTATAAACACTGGGGTGCATGTACCCCTTCAAATCTGTATTTTTGTATCCTTTGGGTAAATATCTAATAGTGCAATTCCTGGATCATAGGATAGTTCTATTTTTAGTTTCCTAGGGAACCTCCATACTGTTCTCCAGAGTGGCTTCACCAGTTTGCATTCCCACCAACAGTGCAAGAGAGTTCCCCTTTCTCTGCATCCTTGCCAACACCTGTTGTTTCTTGTGTTGTTAATTTTAACCATTCTGACAGGTGTGTAGTGGTAACTCATCATAGTTTTGATTTGTATTTACCTGATGATAAGTGATGTTGAGCATCTTTTCATGTGTCTGTTAGCCATCTGGATGTCTTTGGAAAAGTGTCTATTCAGGTCTTCTTATTTTATTTTATTTTTTTAACTCTCAAGTTAGTTAACATACAGTGTAGTCTTGGCTTCAGGAGTAGAATCCAGTGGTTCATCGCCTACATATAACACCCAGCGCTCATCCAAATAACTGCCCTCCTTAATGTCCATGACCCATTTTCAACACCCCCCTACCCCCATCAACCCTCAGTTTGTTTTCTGTATTTAAGAGTCTTTTATGGTTTGCCTCCCTCTCTGTTTTTATCTTATTTTTTATTCCCTTCCTCTGTCATTTTATGTACATCTGTATATTTTTTCACCTCAACCTGAATCTCTGTAAGAAAATCAATAAAAACTGTCTGTTGGGATTGATTGTCTTAACGCAGCTTACTTCTTTGGGCTATAAAAAAGGGTTCTGCTCATATTAAAGTGCTGAAATGATATTATGGTAAATTTACATAGGCAAATTTACAATGGTAAATTTTTGCTGATCTTAAAACAAAGAAATCTGTTACCTATTATGACCTCTAAACTTTAAATGTGTTCTTCTAAAAACATCCATATGCAGAAATCTGAAAAACAAGATGAGACATGATTAAATCACCTCTCAAAATTGGCGTTTGATAAAAGAATAATTATGTGGTTCAGCTGTTTATAAGTTGAAGCTAATATAGAAAAAATATTTCAGGGAAAGACCTAGAGTTTATTTTTTTTATTGACTTATGTAAGCACTTTACCTTTTGAGCTCTATAAAAATATGAACAATTTCTGGTCCGAGATTCTTCTTTTGCATGTGTGAACTTTTATGACTAGATTACTTACATCAAGAGAATTCATTGAATAGTAAAGAATGTTGATGATGAGTTTGGTATGAGGTAGAACTCTTGCTTCCACAGGACAGGAGAAATTTATCTTTCCCTATTTATCTGCAAGGTATTCTCAAATAAACCTTCTGTTAGCACATGACATACTCATTAGCCCTGGACCTAAGAGAAAGTTCAGGATCACAGTGCTGGCAGATTCAGTGTCTGATGAGGACCCACACACTTCCTGGTTCATAGACAGCCTTCTTCTCATTGTGTCTTCATATGGCAGATGAGACAAGGGAGCTCTCTGGGGTCTGTTTTATGAAAACATGAATCTCATTCATGAAGACATCATTCTCATGGCCTAATCATTCTCATGGCCTAATCACTTCCCAAACAGCATCACGTATGATTTTCAACATATTTAGGGGAATTTTGTAGCACCACATTAGTGTTGGTCAGTAACTGGCTGCAAGAGGGCATAACATTTTAGGTGAGGTAGTTCTAATGTGACTGAAGGTAGTTCTCTAGAGAAGTAGCTAAGACTGGGAGCCGCTGGGGGATGAGTACCTTGGTCTAATCCAGTGTGCTAGCAAAAGGATGCTCCTACATATTAGAAACGGAAAATAGGAACAGGAGTTAGCTGTTCTCAAGAAGTACTGACAACATGACAGCAATTCATGAGATAGAAGAAAATTTGAAAATTGACCCATGAGCTTGAGGTCATGTACCATAGGGATATGCCACACAGGACTCCAAAGCCCATTCTAGTATGTTCCAGTACTGGGTGTGCATGCTGTTCACCTGAAGCCCACAAGATAAAAAGTTATATTATATTAAGGTATTCAGTTGAAAAAGCAGGGACCATCAGTATTTTTTATAGTCTAATTCCTTAAATCACCAGTCTCTAGTTATTTAAAAAAGAAATAGCTCCTTGGGAAAGTGCTGGGTAGATGCATAGTTAAACTAATATGACTTTTAGAGAGCATTAACCATAGGGCCGCTTGAATCCAAAGAAGCTGTGTATTGCAAAAGTAAGTACTTTTTAAACAATAAAGGTGTTTCAGAGAGTCTCACATTTTGAGACTTAGGATATTAATGTGTCTCAGTTTACTCTCAGGAAGGTTGACAGGAAAGAAGGACTTTGTGGTTTGTTTCTGTTGAACAAATGGATGATTGTAGGGCTGTAGCTCAAACTAGGTAACAGATGGCATCATTTTCATTGTGTTTTCAGTAATTGCTAGCCTCCTGGCCCCCCAGTACCAGTTATTCCATTAACACTTCGTCAAGTTTCACCCTCCAGTGGTTACCCTCCAGCTGTTCTACAGAGACTTTCAGCCTAATCCCTACATAGCCCATCAAGTATCAAATGCTGCTTTTGATGCATTGGTGTTCTCTAGAAAAATTTTCATGTTTTTCTTCTTCAGTACCATAATGCTACGTTTGACTGGGCATTTTTGTCGACGAAGAAGTGTTTGAAATACGGAGGAAAGCTCGTGGGGAACAACTGTGATTTTGTTCCTGACATCACTCTCATGTCTTTCATCCTCTTCTTGGGCACCTACACCTCTTCTATGGCTCTGAAAAAATTCAAAACGAGTCGTTATTTTCCAACCACGGTAAGTACCTGAGCTTTAAATAACTTCCATTGAATTTACACAATAATACAATGTTTAATAATGAAAAAGTCACCTGTAATTCAAGTTTTGCAATTTTGTGCATTTAAAAATTGATTTCCAGTCTTTGTCCATGTGCATATTATGTATTTTTAACCTAATTATAGTCTGGCTTTGAAAAGCCTTCCATGGATAAATTCTGTCATAAATTCTATCATGATTCGTATTGTACGGAGGGGGAAAAGTGGGATGTACTTTAGTATCTAAAAATGCATGAGTAAGAAAAAAAACCTGTTAAATCCATACTTTGAAAGTACATAAGCAAAAACTCTTCATAGTAGTAACAGTTTTTATGTAGAATTTCTTGTTCATGAGCTGTACATGTAGTAATTTAGTAGTTGAATTATGGGCTGTGGGAGTAAACTTACACTGTGTTGTTACACCAGTATTGGTATAAGATATGAGCATCATCTGAGCCAAATTTTCCTTCCCATAATGATGAATGCTGTAGTACAGAAAAACAGATAATTGAGCTGGGTTGTACAGACATCCTGTCTCCCCTTAATATGCTTGGGTGAACATAAAATCAAAACTGTGGTTCATGGAGGGACTACAAGATAAGACCAACATTTAGTTACTGGCGTTTTGTTTTTTTACCTGCAGAGTGAAACTAAGATAATCCTTTGCTTTGCAGTTCAGTTCTCAGTGTTTAAGATGTCAGTTTTTCTTAGGTAATCTTGATTATACCTGATTTTTATCAATGAGCTGCTCTAAGCAGCTAGAATCTCATGAAATCTCTCCCCTTGTGTTTTGTGTGGAAGAAGTGGAAAGACTTTAGAAGACAAGAGATGCAGTTGCTGAAATTCCTTTCTTTCAATTCCTAGGAAATGAATCATCATATATTCACTTTCACCCAGGAAACTTTCTGACTTTTTCTTATAAAAACTGATTTTTCTTATAAAGTTGAAAATAAAGGGAAAGATTGATAACTGTTTTCGTCTGTTTGGGCTGCTATAACAAAATACCATAGACGGGTGACTTATAAACCACAACAATTTATTTCTCACGTTTTTGGAGGCTGGAAAGCCCAAGGTCAGGTACCAGCATGGTTGGGTAAAGGCCTTCCTCCTGGCTCATAGCCAGCACCTTTTCACTATGTTCAAACATGGAGGAAGGGCTAGGGCTCTCTTCGGGGCCTCTTTTATAAACACATTAATCTTACTCATGAGGGCTCCACCCTTATGACCTAAGTACCTCCCTAAAGGCGCCACCTCCTAATACCATCTTTTTGGGGGGGGGTTAGGATCTCAACATACAAATTTGAGGCAACACAACACTGAGACCATAGCAATAATGAAATGTCCCAAACTAGCTGGCCTAAAGAATGAAAAATCTCCACAAAGTCAAGGTGCCTGGGTGGCTCAGTCGGTTAAGTATCCGACTTCAGCTCAGGTCATGATCTCATGGTTCCTGGGTTCGAGCCCTGCATCGGGCTCTCTGCTGAACACTTGCTCAGAGCCTGGAGCCTGCTTCAGATTCTGTGTCTCCTTCTGTCTCTTCCCCACTTCTGCTCGCTCTTTGTCTCACTCTGTCTCTCAAAAATGTAAAAAAAAAAAAAAAAAAAAAATTATAAGAAAAAAAAAAGAAAAATCTCCACAAAGTGAAACATAGAAAGAAGCATTCAATTTAATGTGTCTAAAATGTGCATCACAAAACAGTGGTAAACAGGCATAATTCAGCCTACAGCCATTCTTTGTTTAGCCCATAGTTTGTGAACACACACACACATGAGGCCTTGGGTGGAGCCTATACTTTGCAGGTAGTTATTGTCCTCATAACTCTAAGACTTGGCTGCTTTGCAATTTCAGATTAACTGCCTGTCCCTGAAGATATTTGAGCTTGTAACACCAGTTAACTTAGTCCACCTTTTCAATGGTATGAGTTTTGTGTGGACCAGATGCCTTGGGTAAATGTCTTTGAGGACAATTGCTTCTTCTCTGTTGAGGTTTTTCCTTCTTAATTATTAATCCATTAGACCCCTCTTTCTCTCCGCCCCCCCACCCCCGCCCCCAGCTCACACTTCAGGAATTATCACCTTTTTATCTCTTCCACTTGCCAAAGCCTGAAATTATATAGACATAGCAGGTGGAAAACAAGAAAATTTGTGAAGCAATTGTTAGTTGTAATTTACAAAATAAACTAGTTTCATCCTTAAGATAAATATAGATCATTTCAACTGCCTATGTAGACATCACCTTTTTCTTCCAGCAGTAACTCCCAAATTGATAACAGCTCTTCAGACTTAAAGGAATTTTCCCTTTATAAGAGCCCAAGCAGGTCATTTCTCAGCATTGATAAATGCTGCTGAGAAAGTTATGAGCATGTGAAAAGAATAATGATAGCAATCCAGTTTCAATTCCTACTAAGAGGTTTCTCAGCATAGTTTAGAATTATATACAGCAATCATAAAATAAACAGGGGGCAGAAAATATATGTGATTTCTAAGGAGCAATGTTGAGGTGTGTAGGCTTTCAGACCATCATCTCTCCTACTCACTTTATGTTTACAGCTAAATAATAACAATACATCGATAAATTCACACTTGCGTGAATAATAAGAATATATTTTCTGCTCTCTCATTTGCCAAAATGTGTTTGGATTTAAGCTGTCACTTAGAAGGAGGGTCTCTAAAGATAGGAACCAATAGATTTATAGATCTTTATGCTTCATGTTATTCTACAATAAAAATTTGTATGCTTAAATAGAGTAAATTAGACAATCCTTGAATGCTGGGGCAATAATTGAGCCAACTGTTACTACTTCCTCACTCACACCAACAATGCACATGAAATTGCTAAAATCTCAAAGTGATCATGCCGGATGACAGTGCCCCTGTCCTACAAAATGTCCTCTTTTCCTTTAGCGTGACAGGCCATTTCTCTCTAGCACTCTCATTTTCTAAACATTTGTATTTTAGTCAATTAATACTGTAAGCCGCTGGAATTCTGTTTTGCTTCTGTATTATTCCTCACATCAATTAGCACAAGGCTGGGTGCAGACTAAGTACTCCATACTTGATGACTAGTGGGAAACAGCAAAATTGAGGGAAAGGCTGCATTTTGTGGAAAGAGCACACATAGATGGGAGAACCCAGAAGCTCCACTGCCAGCACCGCCATTAACTAACAGTAGCCCTTTGATGGCTAACTGTGGACTTCAGTTATAACACCCAGAAAAGGAGAGCTCAGCTAGAAGACAGTTAGCATCCTTTTAAGCTCTACAGTTCTGTAATTTTAGAGAGAGTTTGCTGACTCCATCTCCTAAGTTAAATGAATTCTCTATTTTAAGCTAGAGCTTATGGCAATGATCAGTACTTACAAATTTCTCAAAATTAATTTTTATCTCCATCTTTATGCCACGTCTGCTTTTACTGCTGCTGCCAACCTCTGTCTGTGGATGATCCACAGTTGTTATATAGCAACTTCAAGATGTGGTTTTTCTTTCCACATGTGAACATACTCATCTTCCTGTATTCCTTATCTCAGCTCATAGTATCATCTACCCTCACAGCCATCCAAGATCAAAATCCCAGAATCATACTTGGTGTGTCAGTCTGAGCAGGAAGCAAATTATACACTCAGGTGGGATGATTTGAGGGGTTTACTAAAAAGCATCATTTCCAGAGTACAGTTAGGTTTAGGGAACCCATGAGGGAGAATGTAGTGTCCAGTGCTAGGAACAGTGGGTTGTTACTATCCCTGGCCCAAAGGTTGTGCAAAGGGAATGGTTGCTAGACCCAGAGGAAAAGAGTCGAGAGAGCTGTCCTGGGAGGTAACTTGAGCTCAGGCTGAGGGATATAGCCGGCCTGAGGAAGTCTCACAGCAATACAGCTATGGGAATAAGTATTTTGATCTATCTCTCTTTTACTTCTGATGGCCTGCCCAAGCTGCTGCAGGCTAAACCCAGCTGGAGAGGAAAGGGAATCTACTTCAGACCACAGGCCAGTCTCCCAAGCTGGAGAGCATGGTGAAAAGCAGTAGAAATTTTGGTGTGACAAAAGATGATAGCATTTTATTTGCCTCTCCAAATTTTCTTTTTGATTATCAAATTAAACTCGTCACAGTCCCCTTGATTATCCTGCTCTAATCTCTCTCCCTATACTTACACTCCTGTTCCTCTAGTTCAGCCCATCATTACTTTTGCTTAGACCAGGGTCAGTTATCCACTCTTTCCATCCCTCAGGAAGCTACTAGCAATTCATCAAGACGAGCACTTACAGTAAAAGAGTTTGTCTTTGCTAGCCTGTCTATCAGGAATTTAATTTGTGTATCAGGCTTGTCCAGAGAGCCCTAATACCGAGGGGAATATTGATGGAATACCAGTACACCACTGCCTGTCTTCTTTGTGGCCCCCATTCTTTTTAGAGGAGCGCTTCAGATCGTTACCATATATAGTTACTGGGCTATTATGTCAGCCTCAAGTCTTTAGTCAAAGTCTTTTGGCATCAGAGCTTCCTGTAGGAGCATCACAGCATAGTCTGTAATCTTCTGTGGCAGATGGCTCAGGACATTAACATGAAATGGTCTTCCAGAGTCCCATACTGATAAGGGATTATATGCGCGCAAGGAAGATACCATCGCTGCATGTGTGCTGGCAAAATGAAAGCAGTAATTTAGAGCAGGATTGTGATGAGTGGTCGTGGAACTCATAAATCTATAGAACCTGAATTAGACAAAATTTGTTGATACTTTGATATAGTCAAATGTAATATGGCTGACTGCTGTATGTCATTGGCATGAAAATGTGTTTCTTAAGGAGCTACTTAATTTCCTCTTTTTCCCCCACTTAGTGTAAGTAACAGTTTTGACTGTCACATGAACTGGTATAATGGTAAGATTCTCTTTTTAATATGCCTTCTGATTGTTATTGTCAGTTAAGTAAATAAAATGAACTCCAGGTAACGTCAACAGCTATGACACTTTTTACACTTTGTTTCGATGACACTTGAGAAGAATTTTCTTTGATATCCTTTAAAAAAACCCAGTATTGGGGTGCCTGGGTGGCGCAGTCGGTTAAGCATCCGACTTCAACCAGGTCACGATCTCACGGTCCGTGAGTTCGAGCCCCGCGTCGGGCTCTGGGCTCATGGCTCAGAGCCTGGAGCCTGTTTCCGATTCTGTGTCTCCCTCTCTCTCTGCCCCTCCCCCGTTCATGCTCTGTCTCTCTCTGTCCCAAAAATAAATAAACGTGGAAAAAACAAAACAAAACAAAACAAAACAAAAAAAACCCAGTATTTTATACTCTATAATTAATTAATTTATCATTTAATATTGAAAAAAAATATTGTGTCCCTAATGTGTGCTTGATACAATTCGAGGGGGTAGGGATACAAAGATAGGTAATTCATGAGTCTGGCACATAGTAGGAACTAAATATATATTTGTTGAATAAGTTACATTTTTGGGCTTTCAGATGAGTGTGACTCATTTTGATTCTTCTGATCCATTCATGCTTACTGTCTTCTATGGAATCATACTTCGGTGCTTTCCTGTGACCTAAGTAATTTGATGATGGTTTGAGGAGCTGGCTTTATGTATAACAAAAAAGTACAGAGTTTCTGTAATTTCAGTGGAAATATAATGAGCATTTCAGTTAGGTGACACATTTAGTTTTCATCCATGTGAAACACAGTCTACGATTCCACAATTTGCTATATTTCTGGCTCCGTGACTTTTAGTTGACATTTTGGCCTGTGACAGTTCTACTAAAGTTGGATGTGTTTAGTTGGTAAACAACTCTTTACAAGAATTAGGTGACATCCCTTTCTGTTTTCTTTTTGTTTCCCAGAAACTCTCTTGGTAAATGATAACTGTCAAACTAAAACCAATAATGTATCCAAAAACTAGTAAGAACTAATGGGCATGTATTCTCCATCCTACATTCTAGTGTTGGTAATGTTGGGTGATGTTTGGGTGTTTCTTGCAGAAACATCAGACCACATTATGCCATTGAAACTTATCCAGAAAATGTCTTTGCTGTCAGTGAACGGGAATCAGATTTTCAAATTCTTGTGTTGTTGTATACCAAGAAAAGTAATTTTCAAAGTCAAATTTGTTTTTAATCCAAAATTGATTTTCATATTTTTTCATGAGACTAACAAAGGGATATTTGGTTATAACTACAACTCAGCCTATTAAACATTTAACAAAGATTACAAATACTTCAGTTCTTATAGACATATGACAAAAAATGCAGTTAACCTGAATTGAGCCCTAAGAAAAATAAGATTAGGAGCACTAGGGGCCAAGTGTTCTGTGAGTGCTCTTAAACAGTCTATGGACAGTAATTTTGACCATGGTTCTTTATTGGTCCCGAGTTCTTTCAGCTTACTTGATCATCATAGGAAAGTTACCGTTCATTGAAATCCATTCATCAACACAAAATGACCTCCTACTCCATTTTCAGATTGTCTGATTTATACACATGACTTAATAATTATTCTTTTTAAAATGTTGATTTTTGTACCTTACTATAATTATAAAACCACCTTTCTTTTTAAGTCCTGGAACTCTTTCTTATATGCTGTTGGGGGCCATATCAAGACAACACTATTAGAGGGCCAAGAAATTTTGTTAACTGGGTCTTAATGATTGAATTTTAGCGTTAGGACTTTGAATGCCATCTAGTCCAATACCACCTCTTAATTTCTGACAAGTATTCCTCTGCGGAATGCTTCCTAGAACAGGAGCTCCTATCTCTGAGGGAATTCCTGATAGAAACACAAATCTTGCCTGCCACAGCCTCTGTCCCCAGGATCTGCCCTTGCCCTCTGAAGCTACACAGGACAAGTTCGTCCTTCTTCCCTGTGACAGATGTCACATATTTGAAGACACTTTCTCTCTGCAACTTCTCGAGGCCGACCATCATTTTTTATGCAGTGGGTTTTCTGGAACCCTATTCCTCTGGTTACCCATCTCTGGATCAGCTCCAGATTTTTACTCTCTACTTAGAATGTAGTGACCAGGTTGAGGTACAGCATCTCTCATGCAATCTGATTATTTGCTTCTGGCATACACTTAATAGGTTTCGTGCTCTGCTCAGGTTTACAGCAGGAGGCAGGAAGAGTCCCAAGCGTGAAATATCACCAACTTTCCTTCCGAACTGCTTCGTAGGCCCACTCCACCTCTGTTCCGTGATTGGAAATACTATTTTCTCTTTCAGGTAGACTTTCATTGGGAAGCTCTAAGCCCCACTCAGATAAAGTGCCCAATCCATTTCCCTTCTTTGTTCCCCAGCTCTCTGACTCTGGATGTTACAGGGTGAAAATCCTGGAGTCTAAATCACACTTTACTTTTATTGAATTCTAATTACAGTGGGTATTATTGATTCAAAGTACAGTGTATTATGATTGCTATACTGATATTAGTGCTTATTTATTTTATAGTGCTATGCTTTGGCTACTAGGGAGGGAATCCAATTTCAAAATTCTCATGGTATTTTGTGCCTTTTCACGATTGCCAGAAGGCACCACATTTATCTGGTATACTGTTTTTCATCTGGAATAAACGCTCTTTTACACTGTTGTTTAGCAGTCTCACCATTGTGAGAAGAAGTGACATCATTGATTAATATTTATCGAGAACCCACAGGGTGCCTGCTGCCGTACTTGTCTCTGTAACAGCTCCATCCATCGAGAGCTGCTCTGCAGGCCCACAGCCTTTCCCCCATTAACTCAGGAGCAGCTGTAGCCTTCGCAAAGTGAAAACCAAATGTCTTCTGGGGCTTCAGAGAAACCAAACTCATTTCTCCCCGCTGTAAATTAACTAGCTTCTCCCCGTTGGTGTCTCCATGATTATGACTCTCTTAATAATTAGTAAGTACCATCCTTCATGAAGAGTATGTTTATAATAGATTTATTAGGTTGTTTTTGCCCAAGAATGGAGAACAGTGTATGGTTACTTGAATTTCCCTTCCCATCCATGTCATTTCTTCTTTTCTCTGGTAGTTTAAATAGCTAAGCTGATTGTTTCTTATTAGATTAATCAAGATATTTTATAATTAATTCTGAAGAGGACAGAAATATTTTTCTCTTCATTTTTATAATTAAAAAGTGGCAAACAAATAACTCAAAACCAGTCTTATATAAAATAATCTTAATTGAAACACATTTTTCTTTGCCGTATTCATGAATGGAGGAAGGAATTATACATTGTAGCACATCACTGTACCATTAAAAAAACACACAACTATTTTTGTTTATAGCAAGCCCTTGCTATATATAAGTTATCTTAGTTTGTATTTCACTTATTGCCATAGTTTATATTCCTAGGATATTGAAGTTTGAACCTGGAAAGACTTAGTGTTTGGCTACAGGGATATCCATGGGTTATGTCTGTCCAAGCTAGGTTTGAGGCCTCCAAATCTGTAAGATTGGATGTGAAATCTTGTTTCTCATAAAAACTTTGGTACCTCTAATCATGACCAGTGAGATCTAGAAGGGAATTAAGAACTCTGGGTTTCTCCCATGGGGGAGGGGAAGGAAAAAAAAAAAAAGAGGTTAGAGTAGGAGAGAGCCAAAGCATAAGAGACTCTTAAAAACTGGGAAACAAACTGAGGGTGGGTGGGAGGGAGGGGAGGGTGGGTGATGGGTATTGAGGAGGGCACCTTTTGGGATGAGCACTGGGTGTTGTATGGAAACCAATTTGACAATAAATTTCATATATTGAAAAAAAAAAGAACTATGGGTTTCTTTCTTTTTTTTTTTTTTTGTTTATTTTTGAGAGGGGGAGACAGAGTGCAAGCAGGGGAGGAGCAGAAAGACAGGGAGAAACAGAATCTGAAGTGGACTCCAGGCTCTGAGCCATCAGCACAGAGCCTGATGTGGGGCTCGAACTCACAAAATGTGAGATCATGACCTGAGCCAAAGTCAGACACTTAACCGACTGAGCTACCCAGGTGCCCCCAAGAACTATGGGTTTCTTATTTGATTTCTTTATTTATATATTGGCACATAAAAGGGTGATGTTTTAGAGTTTTTGAAACTGCTCAAGTTTGATGAAAATGGAAGTTAAAATAAACAAAATGAAAGGAACTTCATGTATTTTTTTTTTCTAAGTGTGTTTGGAAATGTGAGAAGAACCGCAAGAGAGTGATTCTTATCTCCTTAAAGTCAGACTCAGAGAAAGCTCTCGTTCACAAGTCCTAGAGTGTATCTAGTAAAAGCTGTATTTACTCAGTACTTGACATTTTTAGGGCACTTTCTAGTTCTACTGTCAGTTTTACCTTGTTCGAATTAAAGTTTAATTTTAGTATACGGTAAGACCTGAACAGCCTACTAAAATAGCACCCCTACCTGCCTTCTCCAATTAGAGGATTTGGAGTCGAATACAAAGGTGGCCTGGGAAAAATCAATTTCCTTACTATGAAGTTTAAACTGGATCTAGTGTCTGAGAAATGCATGTCTGACAATAAACACTCTCCAGGAGTGGTTTCTGCTGTAACTGAGCTGTATTGTACAATTTAAGGGGAAGGAAGGGGAAATAGAAGTGAGTATTTTATACAGAACATATCACCCTGGCTGTGATTTTTAATGAGGTTAAGCAATATTGTTAATAAAGTAGCCCTTTTACCCCATAAATTTTAAGAAATGTAATTTCAAATCTTATTAACATTTGTCTTTTTAGCTACTTTTAAACTTACAATAGTGCCACAGTTGACAAGAATATCATTGCTGAAGTTCTTCCAAGATATATTTATGTTATGTATATTGTATATGAACTATGTACATTTCTTGCACATATATATTTCTTCCACATATATATAAATTTGGGAAACTAATAACTAAAATAGGTAATCTATTTATTTATATTAGTTTCCCATGGCTACTATTTCAAATTTTTATAAATATGATGGCTTAAAACATTACAGATTTATTGTCTTGAGATCTGGTGGTCAGAAGACTGAAATGGGTCCCATTGGTTAATGTCAAGGAATTGACAAGGCTGTGTTCTTTCTGGAGGCTCCCTTGAAAGAATTCCCTTGCCTTTAGCAGTTTTTAGAGGCCACCCACATTCCTTGACTCATGGCCCTTACCTCCATCTTCAAAGCCCACAATGGCCAGTTGAGTCTTTTTCATAGCACATCACTCTGACACTGGCTCTCCTGCCTCCCCCTTTCATCTATGAGAACCCTGGTGATTACATTGGACCCACCAGAATAATGCCAAATCATTTCTTCAAACTCAAGGTTATCTGATTAGCAACCTTAATTCTATGTGCAACCTAATTCTCTCTAGCCATGCAACCTTACATATTCAGTTTCCAAGAAGTAGGATGTATACTTCCTTAGGGGGCATTGTTTTGCCTACCACATTATCTGACCAAAGTTTTAACATCATGATTCTGGGATACCTTGACAGTGTACTGAAGGGGGGCAAGTATAGAATCAGGAAGATGAGATAGGAAGCAGGAAACCACAGGAGATAAAGTGGTGCCTTAGACAAAGGAGCAGTGGAGGTGGTGAGAAGTGGCAGCATCCTGAATATGTTTTGAAGGTCATTTGCTGATCCATTAGATATAGGATATGAGAGAAAGAGAAGAGTTATGTGGATTGTTTTTGGCCTAAGCAATAGGAAAAAATAAGCAGCCATTAATAAAGATGAAGAGAACTGAAAGAGCAGATTTAGGGCTTCAGTGTTTAGTTTATGGAAGGCTAAGAATACCTCTTCTAACTAAGGAAGAAACATGTCCCAGGTGTTTGGTAGTGATTCCAGTCATGCAGATCTGTCTCCTAGAGGGCCAGAGGAACAGTTCCTTGGGACTTTATACCAAGGAATTGCAGATTTAATTCATTTGCCACCCTCTACTTCTCTTCTTCTGTTTATGAGAAAAAGGAGGAGCACTGTCTTTTTAATAACCATTCCCCCCCCCTTTTGAACAACGTCTAGCATATCTAAATTGTCAACAAATTAGATTTTTTGGGTAAGGACTGGGAGGGTGGTAAAAAAAGAGAACTTCTTTTTGCCTTTGCAAAAAGACCTCTGGTCTTCCAGTGATTTATGACCTACTGGACCAGAGAGATATTATAACATCTTAATAGTTCCTAAGCATGCTTCACATGACAATCTTTGCCAGACCATCTTGAATTGCCTTTGCCAACACTTACTTGTACAAAGCTTAAGAAATGGGAGTTTCCTCCAGTACTGAGCCCTGGGAAACATCCTTTTTCTGCAGGGATTCCAAATACTTCCAACCAAAATTTGTTGAGTGGCAGTTCCATATTATTACTGGGCTTCCATATCATGTCTTGTTTCTTGGAATTGATAATTCCTTCTTAAGACCTCCTGATGGTAGATTATTTAGTTATACCAGTGGTTTCTGCAGCCAAGGAGACCTCATGGAACTTGAAATAACAATAGTTAACATGTATTAGGTGAATCTATTATGTTCCAGATGTTATGATAAAAACTTTCATGGCTTGTCTTATTTAATTCTTATAACAAACTGATGAAGTTTGTAGGGATTATTTTGGCTACATTTTGCAGATGGAGTAATTGAAGCTAAGAAAGGATATATATTTACAGAGAGGAAATAATGGTGCTAGCATTCCAACCCAGGTCATCTGACTTTAGAAACTGTGCTCCTAACTGCTGCCCTATATTTTCCTCCCCAGATTGACCCCTGCCATCTATTTGTGCTTGACATTACTGTATGATTGGTGTTAACTGGCAAGTTAACACATCCCATAGCTGACTTTCTGCCTTTTTTTGTGTGTAGTTCTTAAGCGAGCTAAACCTAGCAAAATCCAGCCCTTCAAAAGGAAATGAATTCAAAGCAAATAGGCCATCTTTGGTCCTGCTGCTAGTTAGGACCCAAGACTCCTGGCACTGGGCAGTGGTCAAGAAGAGAGCACTACTGTGGCCTTTGGCATACCCACCTTGCCAAGTACTTCCATTTCTCAGTTCCATTCCTACTGAACATCTGACTGCAGGAGTCCCACTACTCTTTCAAAAGATTCCCTGTCCTGAGAACTGTGCAGCCACTCGGTCCCTCCCTGATCTCTCTTCATCTGACAATACCAGAACATTGACTGCTCACCCTGAGGTAACTTGACAACCACTGAATCAACCCTGATTTGTTTTGGAGCAGGCTTCCTTGGGTATGTTCCCTTTGTGAAGACATGGATTGCATCTATTTTGTTCACTGTGGTATCCTTAACACCCGATTAGAGTGTAAGCTAGTGAGTAAATTCTTGTTGAATGATCAGATTACATGCCACCATGCATATAAACCTTAGAGGAAACTCAGGTGCCTGTGTTCTTAGTAATGCTCCCCAGCCATTGTCAGTGCCACCAGACACCCCATGCTTCCCTACTGACTCAGAAATGACCATTCTGCAGCCATACAAGGGGAAGGTTTTCTACATCCCATAAACCTCAGCCCTTGTCCTGACCAGAGGCAGATATTTAGGAAGCTCCAAGTTTGTCAGCTAATGGCAACCACACTTAAAAAGTGGTAGAGGGGCGCCTGGGTGGCTCAGTCGGTTGGGCGACCGACTTCGGCTCAGGTCATGATCTCACAGTCCGTGAGTTTGAGCCCCGCATCGGGCTCTGTGCTGACAGCTCGGAGCCTGGAGCCTGTTTCAGATTCTGTGTCTCCCTCTCTCTCTGACCCTCCCCCGTTCATGCCCTGTCTCTCTATGTCTCAAAAATAAATAAACGTCAAATAAAAAAAAATTAAAAAAAAAAGTGGTAGAGAAGAGATGCCCCACATACAGACATTTTAAGCACTAACTTATAGTGAAAAACATTTTCTTTGACAAAGTTGGGGATGTCCTCAAATCTTCATCTTCCATCACATCATGTTTCCCTGAGGTCTTGAGTACACTGAGTCACCTAGAACTTGTAACCCCTTTCCTGCTGGATTCTCAGTGTTTTCAGGTTAACTTACGGAATTATGTTGCTGTATGCACACAATGCTATTCCCAAATTATAAATAGAATTCTGTATTTTTGTGTAGGTTTTTACAATATGCCTTGAGATTTCAACCTTATCTAGGTATCCTTTATGCTGCATACAGCAAGAATGTTTGCACAGTATTTCAGGAATATATTATTTGTGACTTCTCTCCCCAGCCTGCGCATGCATGCATAAGCTCACAAACACCAACCTCCCCCCTCCCCCAATACACACACACACACACACACACACACACACACACTGATTTCTTCTGTGGGATTCAATTATTTCTGGCTAGATGAGAAAGCAATGCAAAAACAATTTGAGAAATAACCTCTCTACAGTGTGACACCTCCTTTAATTTGCTGGTGAAGCTGTTACTATAAAGACAGAATTCTTTGTTCATTTCCAACACAAGCAAATATATTAATCCAGCACTAAACATTCCTTGGTTTCTTTTTAATTTTTTTCAGGCAAGAAAACTGATCAGTGACTTCGCCATTATCTTGTCCATTCTAATCTTTTGTGTAATAGATGCCCTGGTGGGTGTGGATACTCCAAAACTAATTGTGCCAAGTGAGTTCAAGGTAGGTGAACTTCTGCTTTTGGTCATTCGTAGAACGCTATGGATTTCTTTCCTCTCCCCTGTTCTATCTAGTTCGTCATATATTTTTGAGTTGGTTTTGTAGGATTATCCATTTCCTTATTTCAGAAATGGTCTTTTGCTAGATGCATACATATTCTTTGTCTATTCCTTCACTAAAGTTGACTGCCTGATTACGATTAAATGCAGGGTTCACATTATATTGAGTTTTATTGAAAAATACACTCTGCTTTATATTTTTAGAGTATTTAAAATGAGCTGAAGTATTTTCATGCAACTAATCCCCTTCTTGGTCCATATAATAATTCTAAGATGTAATGCAAATATCATCATCCTGATTTTATGAAGTTGATATCGGAGCTCAGAAAGAGTAAGGAAAATGCCTAAGATTATGTTATTACTCTTTTCCTGCTACAAAACTACCTGCCATATATACATACGTCTATATATAATGTACATTTTAATTATTACAAAGAGGGGGTGGCTGGGTGGCTCAGTCGGTTGAGCGACCGACTTCGGCTCAGGTCATGATCTCACGGTTTGTGAGTTCCAGCCCTGTGTCAGGCTCTGTGCCGACAGCCTGGAGCCTGCTTCAGATTCTGTGTCTCCCTCTCTCTCTGCCCCTCCCCTGCTCACACTCTGTCTCTCCCTGTCCCCAAAATAACAAAATATTTAAAAAAAATTTTTTAATTATTACAAAGAAGATATAAGAATTATTCACTTTATAAATCTGTTGGTATGTGCAGGCCTAATGGGTAAAATTTACATTTCAGTCATTCTTATATATCTCTATCTAGTTTTTCATTATGTCTTTCATCTGTTTTATGGAGCACTCCTAGCCTCTCTCTCCATCCCTGAGACCATATGGTACAGCAAACAGAATGTTTGTTGCATTATCTGTGCCATCTCATATTCATTTGCAAACATAAGTTTTCAATCATTCAGTGATTAGTTCATTTAAGTCAGTATTTATTGAATGTTTGCTTTGAGTCAGGCCCTTTCCAGGGGATATGAAAGGTACTGATGAACAAGAGAAAGTTGTTTCCTCCTTCCAAGCTCACAACCTGGTAAAGGAATAAAATGTGGATGGATTCAGTGATGTAGTTATGAGCAAAGGGAGACGGAAGACAAATATCTTCAGAGAAGTGAGACTTTCTTGATAGTAAACATAGAGAAAAGAATTTATAGGATTCTGTTTTAGTTTATTTGCATTATTTAATGTTAGGAAGAGGATAGAAAAATATTCCAGGAGAAGTGGAAAAATGATCATCTTTTTCATTTTTGGTAACATTTCTGAGGATTTAACCAGTTATTCTGGGTCACTGTTCATATGTATAAGAAAAACCAGAGTATTAAACAAGTTCTATTATAAAATAAAAAAAAATATTTGTACCTTTTCTATATAATATGATGTGAAACTATTACAATTTGTCAGTAGTAGAAATAACTTGGGTATAATTGCTAAAATTCATGAACAAAATTCATTCAAATTTCTTGTCTGTCTTTACTGACTATTACATTTGGGTTTTTTTTAATGGCTGCTCTTTAAACTTAAGTCACATTCTTCCA
Source organism: Lynx rufus (assembly GCF_022079265.1). Classification (NCBI taxonomy): domain Eukaryota; kingdom Metazoa; phylum Chordata; class Mammalia; order Carnivora; family Felidae; genus Lynx; species Lynx rufus. Next base: position 54,746,878 of record NW_025814845.1, read on the forward strand.
TCTTGAGTCCTTACCTTAGATCATCCTAAATACACAAAATGGCATGTACTTGTTTTCCTTCAACCTATAGTCTTAGTCTCCTTCATTTAAAAAACTGCCTTAAAAATAATCACCTTTAGGAAATTATTGGTGACTAATCTTTGTTGAACCTATCAGTAAAACGGTTTCTGATTTTGAAATGTTGGCTCTCCAGAAATCAAAGTGTATCTCTCCCATTGATTTTTCACCAAACAGTATGTATTAATATCGTTTTGAAAATGTTCTCCTTCTTCTTCAAGCCAACAAGTCCAAACCGAGGTTGGTTTGTCCCACCATTTGGAGGAAACCCCTGGTGGGTGTACCTTGCAGCTGCGATCCCTGCTTTGTTGGTCACCATTCTGATTTTCATGGACCAGCAAATCACAGCTGTGATTGTGAACAGGAAAGAGCATAAACTCAAGGTAAATGTTTGTAGTAATGGTTATCATTGCCTTCCACTTTCTTTATAGTACTAGGAAATACTAATTTATTCAAAACCAAGACAGTTTTATTGAGAGTTATATTACAGCTAATATTCTTTCTGACTTGGCAGAGTCACAGACCACTTTGTGTTGACACATCTCCTCAATAGAATACTTTAGGATAGATCTCATTTCAATCTGAAAAAGTTGTTTGAAATCATATTTCCTTCACCACCGAAGAGAGCAGGATAAGCTGTTTACCATTCAGCCACTGTCATCCTTCATCTGATTTTAATGTGGTAACTGTCCTTAATGAAGACAGTGACAAATACTCTTTTTGAAGCTATTGAGATAAAAACATGTTTGTTTGTTTTTGATCTGTTGACTTGGTGAGTGACAGTAATAGATTTTTTGTCATTTTACCAACCTTGCAACCTGGTAGGGTTTTTTAATACATAGTTTTCACATTTATATATAAATTATAATGATATATAACATATATAGTATAATGTATAATATATATTATACTATAATATATATGTCTATATTTTGGATTTTTGCTTCTGTTTAAGAGTAAAATTGGCCTGCAAGTTTTCTTTCTCATAGTGTCCCTGTCTGATTTTGGTATCAGGAATATGTTATCCTTATAGAAGAGCTGGGGAGTGTTTCTCCTCCTATTCCATTTCCATTCCATTCTCTGAAATAGAATATAATACTGTCTTTATTGTGTGTAATATGCCAATGATCTTTTTTTTGAATAATCAAACATGCTTGTAAAACTATATGGGCTGAGTAGTTTCTATGTGGAACTTATAAAACTGATGATCAAAATGTTCTAATGGTTGCAAAATATTCATAATTTCTATTTTTCTATTTGGTAACTTAACATTTTTCTATATTTTGTTCCATTTCCCCAATATTTTCAAATTTGTTGATATGTTTATAGTATTATCTTTTTTTTCTAATCTGAATATTACTTTTCCCTTTAAATTCCTAATGTCATTGACTTGTGCTTTTTAAAACTAACTATTTATTTATTTATTTATTTATTTATTTATTTTTGACGTTTATTTATTTTTCAAGAGAAAGACACAGAGTATGAGCTGGGAAGGGGCAGAGAGAGAGGGAGACACAGAATCCGCAGCAGGCTCTAGGCTCTGAGCTGTCAGCACAGAGCCCAATCTGGCTCGAACCCACGAACCGTGAGATCATGACCTGAGCCAAAGTTGGACACTTAACTGACTGAGCCACACAGGCACCCCTGATTTGTGCTTTTTATTTTCCTTGATGATTTAGCCTGAGGTTTATTAATTTTATTAGCCTTTTTCAAAGAAGCAGTTTATTACATTGGAGTTTTTGTACATATTTTCTGTTAATATTTGCTTTATTTGTTTTGAAACCATGTTGTTAAGTACATCCACATTTGTATCTATTTTATCTTTTCAGTGAATTGAACTTTTTATGTGCCTCTCTTTGTTTCTAACAATGCTTTTGGCCTTAAAGCTTATTTTATTTTGTACTAATAAAGGTTTGGTAACTTAATTTTCACTTCCCTGATATGTATTTTTCCAGTCTTTTATTTACAATACACCTTGTGTCTCGTGTCTCTTTGTAAATAACACATAGGATCCATTTTTACAGTCTTTTCTCTTAACTAAAATATTGAATCCATTTAAATAGATAGTGATGACTAATAGATTTGGATTCATTTTTACCACATTATTTTTGCTTTCTACTTCCCTAACACTCTATTTGCCTCACTGTTCTTTCTTTTTTATTCTCCTTTCTTGCCCTCTTTTAGGTTGATACAGTTTTATTTTTTTATTGTCTTCATTCTAATTTGTTTTGTGTTAGTTTGAAAGTTATACACTTTATCTTTTCTTATAGTGATTATGTTGTATATTTTAATATGCATATTTAAGTTCTGAAGGTATTCAGTGTGTTTATCCTTCTGGTGAAAACTGCTAATGGCTAAAGAATGCTTTAATGTTGATCTTCCTTCCTGAGTCCTATGTTCTTATTACCTAGATTTGATTGCTATCTGGATTTTAAAATCTAATTAGACATGGTCAGTATTTTTAGAATTATATGCAAATTTACTCTTTTCTTCGCTTTTTTTTTTTTTTTTTTTTTTTTTTTTTGCATTTCAGATCTTCCATTTTGGAAGAGTTTTCTTTAGACTGAATTATTTCCTCTAAACATTACTTATTTACTAGACTATTGAAATTTTTTCTGGGGTGATCTTTGAGTGGTAAACCCTCATTTATGTTCATCTGAAAATGTGTTTGTCTCACTTCCATTCTCGTAAGATGGTTTCTGTGGATATATACTGTAGGTTAAAAGCTCTTTCTTCCAGCATGTAGAAGCTATTTTCCATTTCTGACTTTCATAAAAGTGAACTGTCAATACACTTTTCATTGCTTGGTAAGTAATCATTCTTGTCTTTTGGATGCTTTTATCATCTTCTCTTTTGTCTTTATTCTGGAGTTTCACTATAACTTGTGTCAGCGTAGATCTCTTTTTATTGTGTATTGGAAAATTGGGTTTCCAGTCTTTTATTGACTATTAGATTATTGAATCTTCCTGTCTTTTATCACTTGTAGAATTCTGTAAGTCTGACTCTTTCAATCTCTAATACATCCTTTTGGAATTCCAAGTAGAATTTTGTCATATATCTCCATCTTGTGCTCTACTTCTACTAATCTGTTTTTGGTTTTGGGTTTTTTATTTTTGTTTTTATTTTACATTTCCTATCTTTTGGTCTTTGTGTTATTTTGGGGTAATTTCTTCAGTTCTTTCTCTTTATTAAATTATTTCTTCTGTTGGTTCTATTCTGTCAGCAAACTAGCCACTGAATTTTTCCTTTCAAGAATTATAGTTTTTTTTTTTTTTTTGGATTTAGAAGTTCTATTCTGTTAGTTTCCACATCTTTCTATCCAGCTTTGATAGTTCTTAACTTCTTTATTATTTTTCAATAAAGCCTTTTATTATTTTATACATTTGCTGTCTTTGCAGATTTGATTTTGAACTTTGTTTTTTTTCCTCTCTTACTTCTGGTGTGTCTTCTCATTGTCTTTTTTTTTTTTTTTTTTGTAAATAAACAGTTATAAGCTAATCTTCCCATGCAAGTGCTTCAAAGCCTTCCAGAGAAGATTTTATTTTGCTTCTGGGAGGTATAGGAGAGTCCAACCAACCCAGGAACTCTTTACTTTTATTTATTCCCATAAAACATATTTTATTATAGAAAGTTTTCAACATATATAAAAGTAGACAGATGGTATAACTCCAGAGGTTTATCACCCAGTTCTAGCAATTATTGACTCATGTCCAGTCTTGTGTCCTTGCTTGAGGTCTCTCCTGCCTTTGCAGTTAGTGACATCTGAAGGGTTGACTGCGTTGATTGTCCAGGATGGATTCTTCACTCACTCACATGTCTCACGTGCCTATTACCTTGATGTTCCTTGGTGTGTCTGTCTGTTTCTCTGTCTTCTCTTTCTCCACATGGCATATCATCCTTCAGAGCCTTTCTGTGTGGGTTAGGCTTCTTGCAGCATGGCTATCTGGTTATGTACTTGGTACGTGGAAGCTGACTTCCAAGAATTATGAGTGGAAGATACAAGGCCATTTCATGGTTACACCCACCACTGGCATAGCTTTATATTTTATTTTGCTATAGTTGATTGATTAAACTAGTCCATTTAATGGGATAAGGAAGGGCTTCATTGTTTGTTGGAGGAATAACAATTTTACATTGTAGAAAAATATGCAGGATAGGAGCATATTTTTCCAGTCATTTTCAGAAAATAATATCTGCCACATTTGTACTGCAGAATTTGCCTTAGTCTAGATCATGGTGCTTACTTCCCTGTTTTGTCATTTAGTATGTGCTTTTTCTTTTGTATTTCTTTTAAATTGGTCATTGGGGAGTACCTGGGTGGCTCAGTTGGTTAAGTGTTCAACTCCTGATTTGGGCTCAGGTCATGATCTCATGGTTTGTGAGATCAAGCCCCACGTCAGGCTCCGTGCTGCTAACATGGAGCCTGCTTGGGATTCTCTCTCTCTCTCTCTCTCTCTCTCTCTCTCTCTCTCTCTGCATACCTCCCCCCACCCCCAAATAAGTAAACTTTTTAAAAAAAGAATAAAATAATTGGTCATTGGATTCAGAAGCTTGATGAAGTATAGTTTTGACCTTTTATAGCTATATCTTTTTGTATGTTTTTGAGGGTAGGGTGGCAAGACATTCATAGAAGGCCAGGACCACTTTACTCTGTGTTTTTGGCTTAAGAGTTTCTAGACCATACAGGTAATGTGAATTCCAGCTTCAAACCTAATTATAGGTTTATAGTTAGAAATATCTTTCAAGATTCTTTTTTTTTTTCTTATGGCTTTATATCTAGTAGGATGGCCAAGAAAGGCATATATATCCCCAGTGTCTTTCTCTGTAGGGTATTTTATTTCCTAGGTGACCAACTGAGTATGCTGTATTTAGAGCATCCTAATTTTATTTCAGGGGATGTCTTTCATTTGTAGACTTTCCCCAAGATCTTGGGAGTTGGTCTCCCAGACCAGAGTTCAGATGGTCATTCTGAATCCAGGCCTGAAAGCCCCAGGATTTGACATAGTCTCTCAGGGTGAGCCCAAGCCTCCAGGGTTTATTAACCTTGTAGATTTACTCTTTCTTATTGCCATTGTTTTTTTGTCTGCAAATGTTTCTTTTACTTTCTGGCAGATAAGGATGATTTCTAAAAGATATTTTCTGTATTTTGTGAGCACTTTTAGATGTCTTCTACTGGGAGCAGTTTCAGTGTTGATTTAGTTTTAAAGGCTAGAAATGGATGATAACTAATATATTTTATTCTGAAAAAAGTTAGGAAGCACATTCTTAATTTTGATATATAATTGGCAAGATTTGCTATGTGTCTTTGGAGGTAAATGCCTATTCACTTTTGCTCATTAAGTTTTCCTTTTAGTAAAATTCAGAATTTCAAGTTTAGCAAATTTAGGATTAATAGGATAGAACTTTTTAAAGATTTTATTTTTAAGTAATCTCCACACCCAACGTGGGGCTCAAATTTACAACCCTAAGATCAAGAGTTGGGTGTTCCACCAACTGAGCCAGCCAGATGCCCCTGATAAAATATAGAATTTAAAAAATTATCATGTTCCCTGTAGGAAACATTGGACTATCAAGACATATTAGAATTTACCTCTTAAAATAGGAATTGAGTATATAAAAAATAAGTTTTCATCACTTTAGGAATCACTTATTTGAAATCACTTCTTTGAACGACTGTAGTTACAGAGGAAGTGCCAGACTTTTGACACAAATCTAATGATACCAGTGGAGAGACATCATGGATGAAAGACTTTTCACTCTGGATATTGTTTTGTTTACATTTTGTTAGGAAATGTGCCTGTGGAATGTGAAAATTGGAGATCCTACCTAAAATTAAAGGGCCTTGAGTGCTATGAAATTGAGTGAAAAGAAACCTGAAACAGTGAGAGGGATGGAGGCATTATAATACTAAAAGCAGCATGTTTTTGGGTGGCATTTGCTTTGGCTCAATGTCAAGTGGCCCTGGCTGGCTGACTGCTCTGTTGGGATGGGATCCACCTTTCCACTCTGCTGAACAGCTCTGTATTGATGTAGGAACGCCAAGGCACTTGGCTTTTCTTGGCCATCATTTTGGTTAGTTATGTCCCACATTATCCCTGCAGAGCACTCAAAAGCAAACCAGGTTCAGCAAGGTCATGACTTCTCCAAGGTTATTTCCTGAGTCACTGCAGAAGCAGGAAAAAAGTCTGAGCTTTAGACTGCAAAGCAAGGGATACTTCTCACAAGGAAAATGATTTTAAGTGTGTGGGAAGCAGAAATCATGTAGGATAGGTATCTAGAAATAGAGATAAGTTGGTAGATCAATAAATTTTCTGGTACCCCCTATGATAAAACCCTAAATTTGAGGTTGTTTTCTTGGATAACTCCAAAATTTTCCCTGTTTTATTTTTCCTTTCTATTCCTGTTATCATAACCTTAGATCCAGTCCTTTCATTTCATGTCTAGACTGTTCTAACTGTTTAGCCATGAGTTAATAATCAGTTTCCCTTGCTTCATTTCAAAAGCAGTAATTTTTTAAAAGTATTGTTCTTATATGTCAGTCCTATCTTTCTAATCCTTTACAACCTTGGCCTTCTGGACATTTGCCCCTTGAAGAAATTCCATTTGCCTTTAGCATCCCATTAGCCTCGGATTTAAGTCTCTTTGTGATATGTTCTCAGCCTAAATTTAGAATGATGCTCTCCCCATACTATATGATGCTCAGATCAAATGGGTTATTGGTTTCTCCTCAAATCTGGCAGCATCTTCTGCCAGTTGTTCCAGCTCTTTTCTCTATTCCTCAATGATTGCCACTTACCAAAATCCTTCCCACCTTTTAAAATCCTCCAGATATAAACTTGTCAGTGTAGCTTTCACTCCTAATGTAATTTCTGTTGCTCTTGTTTTTGCCCTTACTGTATGTGTATTACTCTGTGGCACCGGTCACATAATATCTTGGATGGGAGTTATGTTGTATAATTACCTTCTCCCTTTTCTGGACCAAATGTTTTCAAGGCAAGGGCATGTTTTAGTCCTCTCTCCAGCTCTCATGTGGCCCGTCACAATGATTTCCATATGGTAGGCTCAGTAAGTACATATTGAAGAATGTGGTTATCTTGGGCCACATGGTTCTCAGAGTTGTTGCACTGTGTGAGACAGCTGATAGCTGAAAACATGCCAACCTATCTCTGGTTCTCATAGTGAGTGCTCGTATTACTCAAAGCCCTGTTTTTAGATGTCATCATTGCAGGAAGTTTCTGTGTGTTCACTCTAGAAATTGTTAAACAGTGTATCCTCTAGTTTATCCTCTGTACTTGGGGTGTCCTTTTTAAACCTCTCTGAATCTCTGTCTAGAGTGCTTTGTAATTTGTGTACAAATCTGAGTCCCCTCATCTGATTGTGAGCTTCTTAAGGGGAGGAACTAAGTCATGATTCTTGGTGGCCCCATAAACCAGCTTATTGTCTGGATTATGGGGGGCTCCTAGCATGGATGTTTATTCTGTGTCTGTGCATGTGCATACTGCTCCTGATCCTTTATTATCATCTTATTTACCAGACGGTCAGACTAGTCTTTTTCTCCCCTAGATTTTGATTTCTGTGGATTATTCCTAAATGACTTTTGTTCTGTATTAGCAAAGTATATATGATATCAAAAGGAAGTAAAGTTTCACTTCCTACCCCGCTACTTAAAATAATCTCTAGTTTTAGAAAGTAGAACATCCTTTGGATTTATATTCACGAAGACAGGACTTTTTTATTTAAAAAAATTTTTTAATGTTTGTTTTTGAGAGAGAGAGAGAGAGAGAGAGAGAGGGAGGGAGCAGGACAGGGGCAGAGAGAGAGGAAGACACAGAATCTGAAGCAGGCTCCAGGTTCTGAGCTGTCATCACAGAGCCTGATGCGGGGCTCCAACTAATGAAATGTGAGATCATTACCTGAGCCAGGGTCGAATGCTTAACTGACTGAACCACCCAAGTGCTCCAAGACAGGACTTTTTTAAACTTTAAATGGCATACTTAGCCTTTTGAGCATTTTTTGAGTCCTTGCTATGTATGGAACATTTGTGTTCGATGTTGAAGATAAGAATTGTTCTAATTTATGGTCTCTGCCCTGAAGGAGTTTAGTGGATTTTTCCTATTCACCCCTTATCTCCACCACCAAGGTTGGGATTGACTTGCCTTTCTTTGTGCCTTGTATCTTACACATACAATAAATTATTTGCCTCCACATCTGGCTTCAACTAATAATCTATAAACCCCTTAAGGGCACATGTTCTATTGTACTTATTATTTTATCTAACACAAGCCCTAACATAGTATAGGCATTAATGAATGTTTGCTTGTTTTTTTAATGTTTATTTATTTTGAAAGAGAGAGCATGAACAGGAGAGGGACAGAGAGGGGGGCAGAGGGAGAATCCCAAGCAGGCTCCACACTATCAGTGCAGAGCCCAATGCAGGGCTCGATCTCACAACCCATGAGCTCATGACCTGAGCTGAAATCAAGAGGTGGATGCTTAACCGACTTTACCCAGGCACCCCATGAATGCTTATTAAATAACAGTTTTCCAAGCAAGGATATGAGCAAATGCAAAGGCCCCAGGGTAGAAAGAACCTTAGTATGTTGAAGAATGGATAACAGACCAGTGTGACTGGAACATGGGGGAATTAGTGATTCATGATGAGGTCAAAGGGAGTAGGAACAGATCATGTAGAGCAAAGGTTCTCAAAGGTGATGGCTGTGCTGTGTACTGGCATCCACTAGATGCCAGTTTCACCCTTTCCTCCTAAGTTGTGACAAACAAAAATGTTTCTAGACATTGACAAGTGTTCCCTGGGGGGTAAAATCATTCCGGGAAGAAACACTGATATAGAACCTTATAGATGATTTTACTGTGTTTTATTTTAAGTGGAAACAGGAAGCCACTGGAGAGTTTTGAGCAGGGAAGTACGGTATAATAATTGAAATTTTAAAGAGTAGAGTGGGTTGTGAGGGACAGGAGTCTCTCTATGAGGAGAGTGGGTTGTGAGGGACAGGAGTGAAGCAGGGACTTCTATGGCGGGAGTGGCATCGAGGGCCAAGGATTGCTGAGTGATGTGAGGGAAGCAGGAGAATTTGAGCTGGACCTTGAAGAGAGAACGGATTTAACCAAATAGCAAGACTTAGAGTACCAGTTTGAAAAGTGTTGCAGAATGTGCAAGGCGCATTTAAGGTATGATGAAGTTTCAGGACTCTTTGAGGGCTCCCATCATCGTATCAGATGCAAAGCCTCAGCATGGGGAGCCAGGTGCCTGTCGTGGCTGATAATCTGTCCTATCTGACTCGCTCATCTGCTACTGACCTTCCCTGCTCCCTCAACATTCCAGCCTGGATGAATGGCACCAGCACCGCACTTAAACACTGTCTCTAGCAGCATTAAGGATGGATGGGAGAGGTGCCAGAGAGGAGTGGTTAGGAGGCCTCTGTATAATCCAAGTAGGAGATTATGAAAATCTGCAAAAGGCAAAGGGTAAGAACAATTCACATGCTATTTTTGAAACATTTGTATATTTTGTACAGTACTATTTCTATTAAAAGTTTTCTATATTTCTTACAGTACTACTTCTACTAAAAGCTCCAGTATTTGAGGGGTGCCTGGGTGGCTCAGTCGGTTAAGTGTCTGCCTCTTGATTTAGGCTCAGGCCATGATCTCATGGCTCATGTGATGGAGCCCCGTGTCAGGCTCTGCACTGGCAGCATGGAGCCTGCTTGGGAATCTCTCTCTCTCCCTCTCTCTCTGCCCTTCCCCTGCTCTCACTCTCAAAATAAATAAATAAACATTAAAAAAAGTTCCAGTATTTTTATATTATTTTCATTCCACTCAAATCTAGTTATTCAGATACCTTTGGCTAAAAGAGACATCTTAGAGTTGGCTTGTTGTCACATGGATAGGTTTGTTTTGTAGGAACAACTTCTCTAACAGAACCATTTGGGTTCTGGGTCTTTATGCCAATAGTTGGGGCACCATGAATTTTTTAGCATAGCTTTTAGCATTCTGGTCAACAGTTATGTCTCCAGTGTTTAGTAAGATGCTGTACTGGCTAGACATTGTAAGCCTCGAACGTTAAAATTTGGCAGAATACATTGCTTTTTCCGCTTTGGTCTCCGTCTCCTTAAAATCTCTCCCACCTGTCCTATTACTTTAGTTGGACCTGTGTCATCTCGGACCTGGACTGTGCTGTCATGTCTGTATCTCTGCCTCCAATCTTGACCACTTCCAGTATGTCCTCTACAAAACAAGAGAGCCATCGTTCTAAACAGAAATCTGATCATATCACTTGCCTGCTTAAAAACTTCTTATGGTTTCACACTGCTCTTATGATAAGAATTCCAAAGCGTTAGCAAAACATCAACGTTTTTAACTTCTGGAGCCTTATTTCTTACCTCTCCCATCTCCTCCTATGCACCAAATCTATTTCATTTTCTCAAAATGGCAGCTTATTTGTCTAGTTTTTTCTCCTGCTTCCCCATATCTTGCCACAGCTGATTATGGCTCACATTTTAGGACTCAGCTTAAATACCACCTCCTATGCAAAATGTCTTTGACTTTGGGCTTAGTACCCTTTCTGGATGCTCCCATAACACTCCAAGCTCACTCCAACTATAGAACATTGTTATATTGCAAATACCTCTTGATTTGTTCAGCTCTAGCACTACATTGTAAACCACTTGAGGGCAAAAATCGTATATTATCTGTGATTTTACTTCCAGGATCTAGCATAGTGTCATTGAATGAATTAATTAACATTCATTCATTTATCCAACAAACGTTTATCTAGCGTGTTTACTCTATGATGGGCACTGCACCAGGTTCTGGGGTTTCAGTGGTGGTGAACAAAAACACACGTGGTCCCTGTCCTCACAGAGCTTCTGGTCCATGAGGATGATAGGTATTATTCAAATGATCATGCAAAATGTGACAATGCAAATGTGGCTAGTGCTGTGAAGGAGAGGTGATGATGCTTTAAGAGTCTACAAGAGAGGGTGTGGCCCCCTTTAGGAACTGTGGTGGCTCTTACACTGAGGTTCAAGCATTAGTAGGAATTAGCTAGGTGAGGCTGGGTGGGAAGAGTATTCTATTCAAGCACAGGAATCACTTTGTATGCACAGGCCTTACAAGAGAAAGTAGACTGACAAGAATGAAGGCCTGACATAATCCAGTGAGGCTACAGTGAGAGTGGGAGGGTTGAGGATGGAGAAGGAACCACACAGAGGCAGACCTGGCAGGGCCTTCAGGTCATGTTGATTATTTTCCCTTTCTCTTAAGAGTATCAAGAACTCTCAGCATGGTTGAGGGAAAGGAAGACTTTTTGAGGATAATTATGTCAAGGCACACAGTAATTATTATCTATAATTGTTTTCTCCCAGAACTTTTATTTATTTTGGTGGTTTTGCATAGCTTCCTTTGTATTCATTCTACTGTCTACAATCCCCATTTCACCCTCTTTGGTATTATGTGGTTCCTTTTTGTTAGTCTCCAGGACATCTAATTCAAACTTTTGTTTTTTTTCAAATAGAGCAAGAAAGCATAGCATTGGCTCATGGTAGCCTATGTGACTTTGTCTGCAACAACTACTCTTTTGACCCATTAATCTAGCCTTAGGTTATTACAGTTTCTTTGATGCCAAGATTTGGGGGTCCTCTCTGTTAATTACCATGTTGGTACCTCTAATATGGTTTTGAGTGATTTAGTCTAAATAGGGCTTGAAACTATGTAATATTTCCAGCTATTGTCCACCAGCTGTTGTCCACCAGAGGGGGGAGGGGAAACCCCTCTGCCCAGGTAATTCACATTCCTGCCAATTAACAAATAATGTTTTAATTGTTTTGCTATGACTAATTAAGAGTCTATAGTTGCCATTCAGAAGAATGTATACATCCTATTTGTCATTCATTTTTTGGTAAATATTAATTGAGAATTGACTATGCATCATGAACTCTACTTAGGTATTCAGGATAGAGAGAATAGACATAGTCCAGGTCTTCCTGTTTCTTGCAGTCTAATGCCAAAGACAGCTAAATACACACATAATTTCAAAACAGTGTGAGGAGCGCTGTGGTAAAGGAAAGCATAAAATGAAGGGAACACAGAGGAGGAAATCTAACCTAACTAGACTTACCCATCTCACCTGGGCTGAGGCAGGAAAACTATAAAAAGTTAAAGGCTGGTTGAAGTCTAAAGGATGAGTAGGACTGCTTCAAGGTAAGAAGAAGGAAGAATAGGGGTTTTTCCAGGGAAAGGGTGCTATATGGGCAAAGACACAAATGCATTAGTATGTATGACATATTGAAGGAATTGCATATGGTTGAAAGTGGCCATGGTATAGGAGCCAGGCAGGGGAGAAGTGAAAGATGAGGCTGCAGACGTGAACAGAGGCCAGATCATGAATGGTCTATAGTTACGTCATAAGACACATCCACAAGCAGGAGTGAACAGATCCTATAGATTCCACCTTAAAGTATAGCCAGAATTCCAACACTTCCTGCCATCTTGACTCCTACCACTCTGGCTCTGGCCATCACAATTTCTTGCATGGATTATGATAGTCAACTCCTACCTGGTCTTACTTTCCTTGACTTTCTTTAGTCTGTCCTAACCCAGCAGCCATAGTGTTTAGAACATAAGCAAGTCATGTCATTCCTCCATGTAAAACCCTCCAGTGGAGTACCATCCTGCTCAGTGTACAAAGTCTCATAGTTCTACTTCGTACTTAGTACTCTTTAAGATACTGTCAGTTTATGTTGTTTATTGTTGTCTCAGAACAGAAGCACCTCGAATATGGGAGCTTTTGTCTGTTTCATTCAGAGATATTCCATTAACACGTAGAACTGTGCCTATAAGTAAGTTGGTAGTCAGTATTTCTTCAAGGAATGGAATGACTGAGACCCAGATGTATTATGATACTCACCTCATTAGTTATTGTTGAACAGGTTTATTTTAGCTCATCCCCACCCTTTGCTCTCCTTTCCCCTACCTTATCTCACTCCCAATTCAAACCATATGCTTTCAAACCATTTGTACCGAAATGAATTGGCTTTATGAGTATATATTAACCTTTGTCTCCCAAGGACACTTTGTTCATAGTCTTAACCGGGGCTAAGTCAATATATGTTCTTCTTTCTTGTGTCAGCTACCCTTGCCTGTGGTGAGTTCTTTGAGAACGTGATTGGACCCATGTTTGCGAGCCAGGGGTGAAATCTTGGCTTTTCGGTGAGAGGAGAGCAGTGTTCTGACTAACTGTAACAGGATCTGAATGATAACAGTCATCAGGTTCCTGGTATAAATCACATTCTCATTTTGTAAATCCAGCATCTCCATTCCCTCAGACTGGTCGTACTCTGGCCCTTGGTGCTGCTGCTTCCATGCTGTGAAAATGGACTGCTCTATTTTCTCAGCCTCCATAGGGGTATTAGGCATTTGATTTCTTCATAAATAGAGCAGAGAAATATAACCGCAGAATAACACTGTGGACACATTTAACAATATTTAGTTAATGAGTAAAAGAGCTAGACCTTTTGTTACATCGTCTGCTCTTCCAGTCAGTAAATGTTATCATGACCATTGGGCAGTGTTTGAAATCAGCCTATTCTGATTAAGGCGGTATTAGTTACCTTAATGATAATGGTTAATAGGTTATTAAACAATTATTTTCATATACCATGAAAGGTGAGAAGTAGTCATACATACCTTCTCAAGGTTGCTTTTAGATCTTTGGTCCTCATATTCTGAATACTGTCTAAATGAACAGCATATTGCTAAACGGTCAAAAACAGAAGGATTAGTGCCAGCCTTTAAGGTGCCTGTTGTGCTTATGTTAATAACAACAACCACTGCCACCACCACACCATCACCATTTTTTGAACTCCTACTATGCTAGAACTACTATCTTTTAAGTTTCTGTAAGATGCTTTGCCTCTGTTACTTCACTGAATGGTTCCAGTAACTCTTCAAGGTAGATATATAGCTCCATTTTTCTAATTACAAAATTGGACACAGAGAGGATAATTAGCAATAAGCAAATGATACGTAAGCTGTGACCGCAGTAAAGTTAGAGGAGGTGTCTTGTGGCAGCTTTGTGTTTAATTGGGGGGGGGTGCGTAATGTGAGGAAGATAAAGTCGCCTTCCTTGGGGAGCTCACCTTGAGGTAGATATTTTTAGCAAGCAAAGAGAGTTGGGGTTATTTGGTAATCTTAATTCCCATCTGGAAATAGGATTTGATAGAAGCATGAGCATCTTCTCCATGTGGTTTTGTTACCTCTTTCTACAGAAAGGAGCTGGATATCACCTGGATCTCTTCTGGGTGGCCATCCTCATGGTGGTGTGCTCTTTCATGGCTCTTCCGTGGTATGTGGCTGCAACTGTCATTTCCATTGCTCACATTGACAGTTTGAAGATGGAGACCGAGACTTCTGCACCTGGAGAACAACCAAAGTTTCTAGGAGTGAGGTATGTTAAGTCAGAGGAAAATCGCTCTACAAAACTTACCATGCCACATCTATATGTCATTCAAAGGGAATGAGCAAAATTGGAGGAGAAAAGGCTGGTGATGATTAACTTATTCCTGTACTTGCTGTTACAGAAAAGACTAAATTTCCATTAGAAAGAAAGTCTTCCATAATTTTTCGAGTTCACTTCTTACGTTACATATATTTCCTTTGATTAATGAAAGGCTAAACGACGCAACGTAAAACTGCAAACAGGCCATCCATTTTCTTGAACATGCAGCTCATTTTGGTGCTGTGGTACGTACTCTATCACAATCCTATTTAAAGGTCAAACTCTTTAACTTTTCAGCTCTGTTGAGACGCCTCAAAACTCATGGGTCTCCTTATGATTTTTAAGATTCTATTAAGGGAAAGGAACTGTGATTTTCCAGTTCATTTTCTGTCTCCATAAGCACTGAGAAACCTTGACCTCCAGCTGTTAAGTTTGGGTAGCCAGGAAGGGCTTGTATAAGACCTTTATCCTGTGTTGAATACTTTTTGCAGCAAACCCTGCTCCTAACTGCTTGGGTGAATAGCTCACAGGACAGAGCCATTGTTTCCCACGCCACAACAGTGGGTGATTCTTTCCTGGGGGCTGGGGGAAGGGGTGTTGGATGGGAATCCTATTTGTTAAAAAGTACTCTTGTGTTGTAGATTTGGAAATTAGACTGATGGGATTTATTGCACTTATGAAATTTCCCTGAGCTGTTTGTTAATTAGAATGTAGGACAATGTGATATCTGTCTCCCATGAAAGAAGGTGTAATTACACAACAGTACAAGTTGTGTAAAAAATAAGGGCTTCAAAGAGGCCAGTAATTGATGGACCAGGAGCAAGTGACTTTTTTTTTTTTTATTGTAAAAGAAGCAAAGGATTTAGAAGAATCACTTTTCTCTTGATGAATTCAAATCACATTATACAATAGTTAGAAGAAAATTTTGTAGTTCTGTTGAGCTTATATGCTGTACTTGAGGTATTCATTTATATAAGATATCAACACCTTTGCTGTTTTAGTCAAACATTGGTTTGTTCATCGTGCAGTCTTTTTTGAAGGTGAAAAGACAAGAGCATGTTTATGAAAACAAGAAGTCAATTGGTAATCTTTTGATTTGGTTTCAGAGAACAAAGAGTCACTGGAACCCTCGTGTTTATTCTGACTGGTCTGTCAGTCTTTATGGCTCCCATCTTGAAGGTAAATATGTGAAATACTTGCCTCTTCCAGATAATTGGATATGTGTAGAGTAGAATTCCTTATCTGCAAGATTCTCATCAGTTCTGTGACACACTGAAGCAGAGGTCAGGTAGAATGAGGACTTTAAAAACGTATTTTGATGTTCTTCTCACTCCTTCTATTATTATTATTATTGTAGTTATTTGGTTGAACTGTATTAAGTTACCAATACCCAAGCTTTTTGACCTATGTAAATGGCAGTTCCATACAGTTCAATCTAACTGATCTCCTCTCCTCATTACGTTTCTTGCTCTCCTTATATCCTTTCTTCCCATCACTTTCCATCTACTTGTTCCTAAATCCTGCCTCCAGTCCCCCCATATGCACACAGACTAGACTCCTGGATAACATGAATTATCATTTTGTAACTTTTCTCCTATTCTTAATTATTGCTGACAGTATTTAATTATTGCCTAGGAGAACAGAGTAAAATTATAATTTATGACTAGAAAACTTTAGAAATGAACTTTTAAAGAAGAAAAATGATATGGTCGATTATTTAGAAAGTTAGGAATCAAATATATAGGTTTGACTGATGGGGTGAATATCTACAAAAATAGATGAATATGAGCTATATGGGAAAACCTATTTAAAAGAAATAGGGTGAAAAGAGAAGGTGTAGCTGTTATGAAGCTTCCATTTGTGTGTGTGTGTGTGTGTGTGTGTGTGTGTGATGTAAGCATTTTATTCTTTTTTTTCTATTAACAATAGTGGCTAATTATTGATAATTTGTACTTTAGGCTTTGCACCACAGTACAAAGCATGCAAATTACCTATATACCTAGAAGCTATAAACAACCACTGTTGATATATCCTTCCAGATTTTTCTCTGAAAATTTTTGTTTATTTTTTTTGAAGTTTATTCATTTATTGAGAGAGAGAGAGAGAGAGAGAGCACACGCACATGCAAGTGGGGCAGGGGCAGAGAAAGAGAGAAAGAGAGAGAGAACCCCAAGCAGGCTCTGCACCATCAGCACAGAGCCTGATGCAGGGCTTGAACTCACAAACCGCAAGGTCATGATTGAGCTGAAGTCAGGCGCTTGACTGACTGAGCCACCCACGTGCCCGCATTTTGTGTTTATTTTTAAACAATTCTAATTTTTAAATTTTTTAAATGCTTGTTTAATTACACAAGTTATGGAGCAGTACATTCTTATAGAGAATTCAAACAATATAGAAGTATAGAGACCAAAAGGCGAAAGCCCTCCTTTTCTCTTAAGTGGACACATTTATAAGTCAGTTGCCGTTGAGATGAATTTAAGGAAAGTGGAACTATAATTTCTTAACCTATAGCTAAGACCAGCTTTGCCCTCAGGGTATTTAGATTAATGCATACCTTATGTGCAAAATACTTGGTAAATAGTTAAAAGATGTAAATACTCATCTCTTGTCCTTGGTTTCCACAATGTCAGTTAACTGATTTAACTGATTTCTGACTAGAATCATGAAGGAATATATATTTCACATAACACATGGGAAAGTAAAATCAAAAATAACCTCAAAGTTGTTTCTGGTTACATATGGAGGACTCTACAGGTCAGGGTGCCGGGTGGCTCAGTCGGTTAAGTGTTCAACTCTTGATACTGGCTCAGGTCGTGATCTCATGGTTTGTGAGTTCAATCCTGCATTGGGCTCTGCGCTGACAATTCAGTCTGCTTGGTATTCTCTCTCTTCCTTTCTCTCTGCCCCATCTCCAACTCATGTGTGCTCTCTCTCTCTCTCTCTCTCTCTTTCAAAATAATAGACTTAAAAAAAAAAGAGAGTACAGGTCTTACATTCTACAGGGACAGAGAGAAATCTATTACCACTTTTGCCAGTGCAAAGCAAGTTGTGCAGTAGGTTTGAAGTTGTGAGTTTCACAGCATCAAATCCACTACCAAAAAGGCTTTTTGTTCCATTGTTGCCCCTTAGCTACCAGCACATCAACTGGTGGAAAGTGTAATGACAGCTTTTTACCACAGAGGCAATGGAACCTCTTTTTGGACAGATCCATTTTTAGAGAGGTCATTGCAGGCAATTGTGATCTCATGTTGTGGGAGGATCTACTAAGAATGAATTTGCCCCTGGGTTTCCTAACGGTGGACTTACACAACACAACTGCAGATTTTTCTTTTTTAATAGGGTCTCTTAGTTACTAGTAGAGGATAAATAGAAATCTTTCCATCAGTTCAAATGTACCTATCAGTCCCCACCCATATTTTCTTTTATTTTTATATTATTTCTTTTCATTAATACAGTATAAAATCCTAACTCAAAAAGTCAGATGTGTTTAAAGGCTCTTTTTTTTTTTTTATTACAGCAAATGGGCTTTAATCTTGGAGAATCTGTCAGCTGAGTAATCATGTACGATCCCAAAGGGACACAGAGAACAGATACTGTATAAATTGCTATTTTTAGGAAGAGATGCAAGACATTTTCAACAACGCCTCTTCCTGACTATTTTCTAACCCTGCACCCAAATATGGCTGCAGAGGAGTTAAAGCTGAAAGCCCTTTTGTTCTTTATTTTACGATGAATCTTTTTGCCCCGATATGCAAAGCATCTTAGTATCTGCAGGAGCAGATTAGAATGCAGAGAAAGGAGAAAAAGAGGTACAAGGGATCAATGAGCATGAGTTCCTTTTGACCTTCCTTAAGCTCACCCTTGTTCAGCTGCTAATGTTCATAATCATGGCTATTCCCACCTGGCAACTCTGAGTCCATGCAAAGAGTCATTGTAGGAATCAGCAAAAAAGGTAGTTTAGCAAACATTTTTGTTAGGCAAGGTTTTGCCCAAAATGTGGGAAATGAAATTATTTTGTTAATACAGTTTCCAACATATTGTGGGTAACCTCAATTTGAAACGAACAAGAATAAAGCAGTCCAGCATTGAGAATTGTGATTCCTTAACTTCAGTAAGTAGAACTATTCTTTACTTCAGGAATCACATCAGCTGATTTCAGATCATGTGCCCTTCTTACCGTTGAAATTTGGTGGGTTGTAAGCATCCACTACAGAATTGTTGGTAGCTCCTGTGAAAAGTCAATACAAGAACAAGCGGATGTTGAGGGTGCAGGTGTTTTTTTTTTTTCAATATATGAAATTTATTGTCAAATTGGTTTCCATACAACACCCAGTGCTCATCCCAAAAGGTGCCCTCCACAATACCGATCACCCACCCTTCCCTCCCTCCCACCCCCCATCAACCCTCAGTTTGTTCTCAGTTTTTAAGAGTCTCTTATGCTTTGGTTCTCTCCCACTCTAACCTCTTTTTTTTTTTTTTTTACTTCCCCTCCCCCATGGGTTTCTGTTAAGTTTCTCAGGATCCACATAAGAGTGAAAACATATGGTATCTGTCTTTCTCTGTATGGCTTATTTCACTTAGCATCACACTCTCCAGTTCCATCCACGTTGCTACAAAGGGCCATATTTCGTTCTTTCTCATTGCCATGTAGTACTCCATTGTGTATATAAACCACAATTTCTTTATCCATTCATCAGTTGATGGACATTTAGGCTCTTTCCATAATTTGGCTATTGTTGAGAGTGCTGCTATAAACATTGGGGTACAAGTGCCCCTATGCATCAGTACTCCTGTATCCCTTGGGTAAATTCCTAGCAGTGCTATTGCTGGGTCATAGGGTAGGTCTATTTTTAATTTTCTGAGGCACCTCCACACTGTTTTCCAGAGTGGCTGCACCAGTTGGCATTCCCACCAACAGTGCAAGAGGGTTCCCGTTTCTCCACATCCTCTCCAGCATCTCTAGTCTCCTGATTTGTTCATTTTGGCCACTCTGACTGGCGTGAGGTGATATGAGGGTACAGTTTAACTAGAACCTAAGTTATGACTAAGTAAAAGTCAGGATTAACCATTAACCTCAGAATTCACACAGAAAGGGGTATCAGGGGTTACTTTGGAGGAGGGAACCTTTCTCCTCCACCATTTGACTAATGTGTGTTTTAAAGGAACAAGTGACAACTTTAGAGAATGGTTTTACTTAAGAGTCTACCTTTGAAAGGCAGATCAAATGAACAGGATCAAGAAAAATATGTGGCTTTCACTTTTTAAAATGACATGGCTCAACACCTTCCCTGCTCAGCTCCCTGCATCCCCACAGACTGAGTGGCCTCAGATGATGTAAGTAATTTTCTCCCTGCATTAAGCAGGGTGGGTAGTTGTTGCCTGAGCCTACTTATGCAGGCTTACTTTGAACATGAAATTTGTGACCTCTGTTTTGATCTCTTTGCTGCAGTCTGTCTTTCTACACGGAAGAGTGTAAGGAATCATAGCGTATTAGCTTTAAGTTCATGAGGATACCCCGTGACCTTAGCTAGCTGCAGTCATACGTGCCTCAAATCCCACCACAGATTCAGTACAGAACTGTGGGGAAGCAGGAAGAACTGGCTTCCCAGACCGGTTAAACAGTTTAGATCTGTGTCTCTGCAGCAGAAACACTGCCTGTTAAGCTAGTGTTCTGTATGGGGAAACTGGGGGAGACCACAGAGCAGCAAAAAAAGATGAAAGACAGTTCCTAGAGCTTTCTTTTCTCATTCTTTTGGCAAGCTTAAAGAAATAAAGATCAAGTAAAGTTCACTGCTACTTCTGTTGCCTTTGCTTGAATTAGTTCATTTTTAACATGAGGCGTAGCCAAAATTTGTCTTTGAGATTTGTTTAGGGTTCTAAAATGTAGAGGCTAGCGTTTAATTTGTATCTGGCAAGCATTTGTTGAGCTCCTACAATATGCCACACATTGTGCTCAGTAACAGGGAAACGAGGAGAGGGGATAGTGAGGACGAGGAAGATGATGGTGGTAATAGCCGCTTACATTTACTGAGGTTGGCATTGGACCAAGAGCTCTGCACGGATTTTTTTTTTATTTAGTTCTCCAATAAAACCTATGAAAAATGTACGTATGATTGCATCCATCTTACAGATAAAAAAATATATAAATAACTTGCCAAGTCACAGGGTTCTTAAATGGTAGAGCCAAGATTTGAACTCAGGCAGTTCTGACTCCAAAGCCTGATCTCATAACCATCATGGTTTATTGCCTCTTAAAATAAAACAGTATTGCCCTCAGAGAACTCATTTACTTTCATTTCCCATGAGTTGATCTTCCCCAGCTTCTTTGATCCAATTTCCAGTTCTCTTATGTAGAGAGAAATGTGACATTTTCACAAACTCTTCATCATAAGTCACTCCGTGGCTTCTTCAATGACTAGGGACCAGATTGCAAGGCGGCAGCTTCCTTATGGTCCCAGATTTTTAAAGCTGAAGGGCATTAGGATGTTATTTTCATAACGTATTCCTTCACGTATAGTGAAGACAGTCACTGTAGTTGAAAGAACAACATTGCAGAGCTTATATAAAACCGAGGCTTCAAGTCTGACCTTCGCAGCCATCCTTCTGGCCTGTGCTGCTGCCCTACCCCCACTACAGAGGGACCAGAGGGGGCTAGGCTGGGCAGTTGCTAGTGATGGTTCTGATGCAAATAATGACATCAATACCACATTTATCATTTCTTGAGTGTCTATTATGAGCCAGGCCCTGAACTAGGTATTATGTAATCTTTATCATAACCACTGTATAGATGAGAATACTGGAAATAGAAGGGGACAATTTTCTCTGAGTTCCACAATGGGTAGAGCCAGAATTGGAACCCAGGTCTGTCTAACTTCTATGCTTCCATGTTCTCAATCAGTACCTCATTCTGAGTTTTACACATACACACACATACACACATACACATACAAAATGATTATTATTCTGCTGGGAGGCTTCACTCCTCTACTGAATTCTGTACTGTGGACAACCCACTACCGTCTACCTTTTTTATTAAATTTACCCTTTCACATTTTTTTTTATGGGAATATTCTAACACTATCAGAAAATCAAAGAGAGGGCTAAGTAAAAAAGAGTGCAACATTCACTAGAATTTTAAAAATTTGGGGATGTAGTCTGAGTATGTGGAATCTTCATTGACTTCAATTTAATTTTTCTATCTGGTTGTAGGATCAAGCATTTAACTTTTTCATTTTTAATGTTTATTAAAGGCATTATAATATTTATTTACAATTAAGCCTTTTGGTTTTCTGGGTACATTTGTATAATTTTGTTTGCATAATTTTATCACTTGGCATTTCTTGAAGTGCCTGTGAATCTAGTATTCCTTGTGTTTTTTGAGTTTTTATTTCTCCTGTCTTGCTTTATAAAAATGTCTACCTGCTACTGCTATGTATATTATACTAGTTTAACTTAAAATGGGATCACATCTTTTTAAAACATTCTTTTTTTTCTTCCTTTGGGAAATTTCTGTTGTGATGCATTTTTAAGGATTGACCTTTTGATATGACTCATGAACCAAATCCCAAAACAAAACAAAACACCAAAATCCTCTAACCCAGTAATTCTGTCAGGTTTCATCAAGATTTCCAAACTGAAAGATTTTTATTAAGACACACTGCACTATCTTAAAGAAAAATGGTCAATTTTGTAAGACATCTGTATCACATTAAAGATGACCGCAAAATTGAATCAATAGCCTTCCTTATATGTGCTATTTCCTTTTCACCAAAGAATATTTTTTTAAAAAACATCATCATGGGGCACCTGGGTGGCTCAGTTGGTTGAGCGTCCAACTCTTGATTTCAGCTCAGGTCATGATCCCAGAGTTGTGGGATTGAGGCCCACATCAGCATGGAGCCTTCTTGAGATTCCTTCTCTCCCTCTGCCCCTCTCCTCAACTTGTTCACTCTTTTGCTCTCTGAAAAGAAAGAGAGAGAGGGAGAGTCTGTTTCTTGGGGGGGGGGGTGGGGGGAACAAAAAAAAACCC
The DNA here is from genome assembly GCF_022079265.1 of Lynx rufus. Taxonomy (NCBI): domain Eukaryota; kingdom Metazoa; phylum Chordata; class Mammalia; order Carnivora; family Felidae; genus Lynx; species Lynx rufus. The sequence continues at coordinate 54,769,479 of NW_025814845.1, forward strand.
ATCATCATATGTAAGGCTGTTATCCTACCCATACCCCATTCTGAGTTAATGGTACCTTCTGATTTTATTTTATGGTAGATTTGGTGAAATCTATCATAAATTCAGAGAGAATGGACCCCAACACCATAGCACAACTTTCCACCACTCTGGTGCTAGAACTGTAATAGAGAAAATATTTGGCTAAACTTAGGGGAGGGGCGGAGATAAGGCTCAATATCACCTTTGTGATTACTTTCTTTCAAGCCAGAAAAAACACTTCACCCAGATTAAAAAGTAACTACTACAGGATTTCTAACTAGTTGCCCAACTGTAAAAGAACTATACTTCTCTTTTCCCCTTCTACCTTTCTTTCCTTCCCAAGGTATTAGAAATGAGATAACAGGAAAGGGATCATCATATATTAAAGGAAAATGGGAGTGCCCTTGCCTGCAAAAGACATTTTAAAAAGTTTAAAAATGAGTGAAAGCTATGAAATGGTTTCTTTGTTAGTTATTTTTTGGTCAGTTCGTACAGAGGAATGGAAATGTGCACATTCTAAAGCAAACAAGGCACATGTCAGACCTCAAGTGCTTGAATGTGACGTGCTCACCTCTTTGTGGTGACTGTTAGGTATTACAGCACACGTGGCTTCCCTACCACTCCGGCCGCCCCTCCCACCCCTTCAGCATTCAGTGTCATTTTTTTCTGAGATCAAGATCAGATTAGCTATGTTACAATTATTAGCTTTTTTCTAGAAGAATCATGTGATATTCTGTGTAAATAAATATATGTATTACATATAAATTTAGTAATTCCTATAGCTAGCCAATAACAATTGGAGATAGTCATGACATATTTTGAGTATACTAATTCCCCAGTAGGGGTCAAAACTACAAAACTGTTTCATTTTATTTATTTGTTTATTTGTTTGTTTGTTTAATGTTTACTTATTTTAAGAAAGAGAATGCATATACATGGGGGGAGGGGCAGAGAATCTTCTTGCTCAGCGTGGAACCCGACACAGGGTCTGTCTCAGGACCCTGAGATCAAGAGCTGCTTAACTGACTAAGCCACCCAGGTGCCCCAGATACAGAACTGTTTTAGGTAATTACAAGGAGAGGCTGGTAGAAATTGTGCTTCATTTAATACATGTAATAGTTCTTTAAAAATTACTCTGAAGTCATACTGTTTTCTGGCTACAATAGCCTCCTTTATGTAGAATTGGTAAGATGGGACTTAATTGATTGTGGTTTTTGAAAACTGAAATTACTTGCACTTCTTTTCAGAATCCAAGCTTGAGAACCTTTTGTTGTTTAAATAGAAGACTTCCCAGAAACAGAATCATCCTTGTTTCCACAGTACTCAGGACATTTCAAAGGTCTAGGAATAGATAAAACTCAGGGAAGATGGCTTTGCAACTTCCCATTGTTAAAACACTTTGTATTAGTACAAAAGACTCTTGCTAATTAATGCATTAAAATTATTAATTCACTTTTTAAAGCTGTGTATTACTACATGTGTGTAATGAGTTGCTTCTGTATGCTCAATGCTCCTTTTAAGCAGTGTTCTCATTATTTAGTCCTCTTAATATTCCTTAGAGAAAGAAAGGGGACAGCCACTTCATGTTTGGTTCATTGAGAGAGGCATTTACACACCAAGCCAATAGATCATTTGGCAAAAATTATTAAGGAAAAAATCAACAGGCTGTTGGAAAGGAACTTGGTCTCAGGAGCTAAGCAACCGTCTGCTTCTCTTTCTACCTCACAGTCCATGCAAACATCTGGTTTACATAATCTTTCCTTTTAAGGGGAAAGGAAAACAAACTTTTTTTTCCCATTAAAAACTTATTTTTTGAGGTCATGCATGCTCATTGTTTAAAAAAATGCAAACAGGATCAAATGAAAGTTGAAAGTCTCCCTCCATTTATTTCTAGCACAGAGTTTAGAAGTTTATCATGATGAGTATTATTATGTCCTATCTTTTAGTTTCAGATTTGGCTTTTATTTAAACTATACGTCTTCATTATTGTTTTTATTATTGTTGTTTTTAACCTCTCTCTGACTTTTTTTTTCTTTCTAGTTTATTCCCATGCCTGTACTGTATGGCGTGTTCCTGTATATGGGGGTAGCATCCCTTAATGGTGTACAGGTAACTTTTCTATAGCAATCTAAGTATAGTTGTATTTTTTCCAGTAGTAATAGTAGTCCAGTAATAGATCTTTGAGGAAAAGTGCTATTCATTAACTGCTGAGTTTTTTAAATGCATATATTTACAGAAAACAAACTGGTGGTTGCCAGAGGGGAGGTAGGTCGGGGGATAGGTAAATTCAAGAAAGGGAATTACCAGTACACTTATCATGATGAGCATGGAGTAATGTACAGAATTGTTGAATCGTTATATTGTACACCAAAAATAATATAACACTGCATGTTAAAGAAAGAAAATGCATTTGTTTGCTACTTTCTCTGCCAAACACCTGCTTTTTATTTGAGTTAATTAACAAAATTAATTTGTGTTAACAAATGTTATCATACATACCCATTCTTGAAATAAGCTGTTAAAGGTCATTTCACTAGGAAAGTGAGAGAGGACCTAGGATCACCTTCCTCCCTCCCTTCTGTCCTTCCTCTTCTCCTGCCTTCATCTCCAGAAAGAAATCTAACCCTTCCAGTGTGCTCTTCAAGATCCTATTTATCTCTTCTCCTTTAAACTATTCTAAGAACAGGCTGTTATTTGATTTACTTTTCATATGGCTGTGATCAGTGATCAAAAGTTTTGAACCAATAAAAGAATAAAGTCAATGTGGTTTAGTGCTACTTTTGTCCAAAACTTCAGCTATCCACAATTTGGGTAAAACTGGCCCCCTTTAAAAAAAAAATCATTAGGAAGAACTTTGTAAGGGACTTTGTCTTTCAATTGAGGTTTAATTTAATTGGCACCAGGAAACTGGAAGTACTTCTGCTGTTTTCTGGCACCTTGTTAATTGTAGCCTTATTTAGCACTTACTAATGTTTTAATGGGAAAAGACGGCATGTTCTGTGAACATCATAAGAATTCATTTAAACCCCCTCATAGTAGTCCTTGCTTTCATTTATTGAATTTAGATTAATTTGGTTTTAGTGTCAGATAGAGCTGGGCAGGTGGCCAGACCCCCAAAAGCAGACAAGGCTATTTTATTTTCCCTTCTTTAGGTCCCATTAGGATATTTGTCACAAAATACAAGGTGGGTTCTTCATAGATTGGACTAGATGAATGTGAATGGGGGTTTACTTGTGCCTGTGAAACTTTGGACAAGTACAGATATATAAAAAATACTTTATTTTTACCTGGCATTGTAAAAATATTCTTTTTTTCCCTCAATGGAAAAATATAAAACTAATAATGGCCCCCAAACTAATAGTTCTTTTTTCTTTTCTCTTTCTTTCTCTTTCTTTCTTTCTTTCTTTCTTTCTTTCTTTCTTTCTTTCTTTCTTTCTTGTTTTTGTTTTTGCCTTAATAAGTCAGTCTAGATCAGAAGTTAGACTTTATGTCTTTAACTGATGATTGGAGCTCATTACATGTTTATTAAATTAAACAGAAGGCAAAAAAAATCAAGAATTTCATAGTGATGGGGAAAAAACCTTTGCTAAAGGGACAGCTAGTGGATTTCTTAAATTCAGCAGTGCTATTGCCCCTATTGCCTTTTCTCTTCACTTTTCTCCCTATTCTCCCTCTTTCAGACCTTTTGGCAAGATTTGATTTAGCAAGAAATTTTGTAACACAATCTTTATAAACAGCAAGGCCCCCTCCAATGAAAAGTAGGCCTGGATGGAGAAAGAAAGTTTGTTACATAGCAAATAGCTTCTGAGCAGCTTGTCCATAACAGTCTTCTTGTACACTTCTCCCTTTCCTCCAGAAAGAAAGCAGAAATACTGTTCCAGAGTTTTATTACATCATAATTCAATTCAGCAGCTATTTACTGAATATCTTTTATTTGAAAGATCCTATGGTAGGTACTGAAATATCATTCTTATCATCATCAACGTAAACTCAGCAGTTAAGCTTTGAGGCACAGTACCTGGCACAGAGATGCTCGGTGGTCAGTTTAGTACCTGTTTCCGCACAGCACTGTAATAGCCTCCCCTAGGTTCAGATATCTGGTTGTTGATACTCTGAAACTCACTATAAAAGTCCTATGGCTTTTCTTTGAAAAGAAATGGTAGTGAATTGCTGCATGTTATTAGTTAAGTTATGCCATAGATAAATAGTATGGAATTTACGAAAATACCAATGCATTCCCATTTTCAAGTTGGATGCTTCCTTTCTATCCTTGAAACATCCCTTAAATGCATAAGATCCATAGTAGCATCCTCTCTTCTTTCAGGTAAGGTGACTGAGGCAGAGTAAGATACATGACTTACATGTCTTCCTTCAGCACATCATGACGAAATTAGTCACAAGATCCTCTCTCCCAAGACTCAGATAGTAAAAATAGAAAGGAAGAGATGAGCATCTAGAATTTATATTTGGCTTTGTGACTTTATTCTTTGGTAGCCACTTTATCTCATATATCTACATCACATTCCTGCAAAGTAATAGGAATCGGAAGACTCCTCTTATGTCTCACTGTGCTGGACTAAATTTCTGCACTCCCTGACCAATGTCCTCTGGAAGGCATACTGCTTGCCTAAACTATAGTATATAAATCACTAATCATTAGTTAGGCATTGTGGAAATGAGTTTGCATATCAGCTCTTGAAGTAATACAGTTGTACTCTCTTCTTCCCTCCCCAGTTCATGGATCGTCTGAAGCTGCTTCTGATGCCCCTGAAGCATCAGCCAGACTTTATCTACCTGCGCCATGTCCCCCTGCGCAGAGTCCACCTGTTCACTTTCCTGCAGGTGTTATGTCTAGCCCTGCTCTGGATCCTCAAGTCCACTGTGGCTGCTATCATTTTCCCAGTCATGGTAGGGATTCCTTTCCTTGAGCCTACCCATCAAGTCATACCAATATCATTTGTTATTGTAATATAGAAGACATATATGTCTTCTCTGTGTGGTTCTACTCTTTTCCAGCTTTGACCAAATAACTTTGAATTGATCAGTTGTAATTTAAGGTTCCTATGTCTGTGGTCATCTACACTGGACTTTAGTGTCAGACTCAGCTGAGTTCAGATCCCAGCACTGGTTTCTGCTGATCAGGGAGCCTTCATGAGCTGCCATTAACTTGTTCGTAAAATGGGCATGGCATTAGTATTGTTACTCTGAGCATGACTAATAAATATCAAGTATAGAGCACAGTGCCTGACATTAGGTAGACATCAGTGCACATTAGTTATCTTTAAAATATTGTATAATAGAATCAGTCTAAATAACAAAGCATAACGCATTTCAGTCCAAATAATAAGAAAGCAAGTTTGGCAGCTTCTGAAAGGTCATCCAGTGACTTAGAAGAAATGGAGTGAGAAGTGCAGTTTTTGAACTGCTTGCTGGTTTGCATCATGCTAAGTTTAAGGGTAAGTCTGGGCTCTCAGATGATGAGAAGCAAGGTAACATAACTAACATTGCACTTAGAAGTACAAGTGAAAGAGGTAAAAAAGGAAATGCTAGGTCTATTTTTGGCTTTATCACTAAATTTTATACTTTACCATAACTTTCCATTTCTTGCAAGAAAATGTACATGTGTACACTTGAAACAAGTCACCAAGCCAGTCTCTCAGTCTGCTTTGTCTCTCCCACAGAATTTTCATACACAGACCATATTTTATTTTTTATAAAAGTCCTCTTACTCTTACCCAAGATTATTATTTTATCCTTTTTTTAGTATTATTTATTTATTTTGAGAGAGAGAGAGAGAGTGTGTGTGCGCGCGCGCATGGGAGAGGCAGAGAGAGAGGGAGAGAAAGAATCCCAAGCAGGCTCCACACTGTCAGTGCACAGCCTGATGGCTCGATCCCACAAACTGTGAGATCATGACCTGAGCCAAAATCAAGAGTTGGACACTTAACCAACTGAGCCACCCTGGTGCCCCTAATTTATCTTACATGTGTTTGTTGTTTGTAAATTTTTTTTTCTCCAAGGGAAAACAAAAAGGAAGGAGGAAGAAAAAAATTATATAAAATACTAGTGATGTTTGTCATATTTTTTTTTTCACTTATATCCCTTTTTTCCCCTTAAACTCTGTTAACTTACTGGAAAACACAATGAGTGTGAGAAATGACTCCCACTTGCCCATTGGTATAGTCTACCTATTGGTTTTGCTACAGGCAGGAAAAACAAAGTAAGGTCTGCATAAATTTGAAATGTATCCAGTAAATCACTTAATGCTGATGCTGTAAATAATAATAATAAATGTATTATCTGTATAAAGTATTTTTTACTTTTCCAGAGGTTTTGTTTGATCACAAAGCAATAGTATAATATCAGTAGGGTAGATGTTGTTAATTTCTCCTGGAGATGAAAAATGGACATATAGAGAGCATGATGTGGATAAACCCAAATGTTTAATTTGAGACAGTCATGACTCCTATATCCTAGTACATACTAATTTTATTCTTGAGCAAAGGCATCTTTAATGTACTTTTACAAGTTACTCTTCAAGGGCAACTCATAGAATCAAAGGTACATATTTTTTTTTTAAGAATACCGATTTTAGAGGTAGACAGCTGGGGCCCTTTGTATTTTGTTTTCTGGCTTTGTGATTTTGGATGTCTCTAAGCCTCAGTTTCCTCACTTGCAAGATAGAGATCATAATATCTACTTTTTGAGTTTGTGGTGGGAATAAATGAGAAAAATACCGCCTAAGAGTTTAGCATGACATCTATCACACAGTAAGTTTTCAGGTCATGGTAGTGATTGAAGTCACCCGGTAGATTAAGTGGTCTGTGCGTACTCAAATGCTGTCTCATTATTAGTACCTTGAAGATGTTTTAGTGTACTGTATGTCATACAAATTTTCTTGATTTTCAAAAACCTGTATAATGTTTTAATTTTGAATAGAAATCATATGCAGGCTGTTTTTTCCCTTTAAACTCTCAGCCATTTATTAAAAATCTGACATGGAAGAAAATGGTTTAAAAAATAATCCTTTCGGGGCGCCTGGGTGGCGCAGTCGGTTAAGCGTCCGACTTCAGCCAGGTCACGATCTCGTGGTCCGTGAGTTCGAGCCCCGCGTCAGGCTCTGGGCTGATGGCTCGGAGCCTGGAGCCTGTTTCCGATTCTGTGTCTCCCTCTCTCTCTGCCCCTCCCCCGTTCATGCTCTGTCTCTCTCTGTCCCAAAAATAAATAAACGTTGAAAAAAAATTAAAAAAAAAAAATAATCCTTTCGTGTTGAAATTCTAAGTGAATGTGATCATACATTTCAGTGAACAAAGTGAGTTTGACTTAGTACTTTTATGATCCAACTTCCCCATAAAGAAGATGTTTATGGTCCACTTAATATAAATCCATATAAGCAAGATGAGTTCTGTCATATTCTCACCTTCTATAAGTTTCTACTGCCTTTGATAGAGTAGTGTCAATACTCACTATGACTTTATCTGACCTTGTTTCTTTCCTACTTTCTATATTTGTCCTTGTAGATCTTGGCACTTGTAGCTGTCAGAAAAGGCATGGACTACCTCTTCTCCCAACATGACCTCAGCTTCCTCGATGATGTCATTCCAGAAAAGGACAAGAAAAAGAAGGAAGATGAGAAGAAAAAGAAAAAGAAGAAAGGAAGTCTGGACAGTGACAATGATGATGTAAGGCTTTCCAAAATTCCAAAGTAAAGCTAAACAAATAAATGTGAGACATTTATGGATGTCATATATATATTATACTTTATGTGAGATGAATTCAGAGAATTTACCTGGCTGTGTTACATGCCAGTCTTCCTTTGCCCTTTATTTTCTTTCTTTAGTTTTTTTTTTTTTATTTTCTGAAGTCTTTCTGTAGCCATTAATATACTGATAGCAATAAAATGACTCCCCCACCACCAAAAAAAAACAAAAAAACCCCACATCTAAAGAACTCCAATCTCCCATTTCACAGATAAAAAGAAAATTTGCTTCATAATGCTGTAAAATGTATTTGCTTTACTATTGATAATCCAGGGTTTAACTTTGAGATAATAACTCAGTTTTATGTAATTTTAAGCCTGATGTAGACACATACCTGTGACCTCACCTCCTGTGATCTAGGTATCCATTTGAGTAGGCACTCAACCAAAGTCCTCTGCTGTTGTACTTACCCTCACATTGGACTTGAAGATTATTTCTCTATGACCCTTCAAGGAAAAGGAAAGGGTCTTGGAGCCTAGTGTCGTTTTACAGAATTGTAGTTGTCAGTTTTGTAGTCCAAATGATCCTCCTGCAATTGGGTGATTAAGGTTAGAGAAATAAAACTATTGCCCATTTTTTCATCTTTAGTTTAGGAGACCATTTCATGGGTGCTGCAGTAGGGGTCTGTAATCAGTGCTAGGAGAAAAGCTGGGATTTTTATACAAACACACACACACACACACACACACACAGGTTGTCCCAGTAGCCTGGGATAAAGGACTGCCAAAATGACACTTTCTATGTGAAGATTTTTTCTGGATTTTACACAGTACAGTATATACTCCGCATTCTAGTTGGTCCCTGGTAAAGTATTCTAAAGTGGGAGTATAGTTAAGTTTTGCTGTCTACTCTGTACTTGATCATTTTGATTGACCATACATACTTGTCCTTACTTGCCATAACAGCTCCTTATAGTGTATGTTTCTGTTCCTATTGACAGGAGAAAATTTAGACTGAGAAATGTTAAGTCATTTTTCTGAGTGTACACAGCCATAGTGGCAAAGCCAAAACTCTGATCCAGGGCTGTCTGGTTATTTCCAGCTGGTCAGGCTGTCTGGTTGTATTTTTTGTGGAGAATTTAGAAATAGTACAGTGAAGGAAGGCAACAGACACAATTGGATTTCAGATAAATTGATCCAATAAAAAAAAGTCTAAATATGTGAGGCACATTTAGCTAAAGAGAAAAAGAGTCCAAGGGAAGTTTTGTGACTGTCATCATCCATCTTCAGTGAGAACAGGTGTATAGATTTTCTGTTTCCAGTGATGATAGAAAAAGGGAATGTGTTTAAATTGCAGTACAGATTAGGGTGCAGTGTTAAAAAGAATGGTTAAAAAATGTCTACACATTCAATAGAAATCAAAATTTGAAATTAATTTCTAGGCCACTCAAGACAAAAAAGGGAACACTTGAAATACTGACATAATTAAAGTAATATTTCATCTTGAATTTTCAAAACAAGTATGCCAGTTTATATACATGGACACCAAACTTAAAATTTATTACATATAACTAATATAGAAAATAATATTGTAGAATCCTCATCTCTAATAGTTTTTAAGAAAAAAAATAATAAACTGTCAACTTTTGGGGATGTTTTAAATTTATGCTCTCTAGTTCAAAAGTTGTATCAAATGAGCTCCTGAGAAGTTCTTCTAATTCTTTGATTCAATTTTCAACAGATCATATTTTATTTAAACAATGCTATTCTTTTATTAATGATATTTACTGTTTCCAGCTCTGTATTTCCAACAGATTTCTTGAAGATAATGTGTGCTACTTGTTTCTTTTCTTTTCCTCTTTTTCTTCTTGCCCCAACCCCCACCAAAAAACAACAAGCTTGTGTATTTGTCTTAGTGAACTCAACCAGGCAATTTGAGTACATGTGTGTAATAAGTTCTGTGTGTTGAGCTTATTATTTGGGGGCTCTTTATCTGGAAGGTGACTCTCCTAGTGTCCACCTGGTAATCATGGATGCTAGGATCCATGGATATAGAGAGCCACAGAGGGGCATGGGGGTTACAGCACATTTGTGAGCAGAAGTAGTGAAAAATTATGGCTTGCCAATATTTTGAGCCACTCAGTCATTTTTGGACCTTCCTGTAGGCTATGATTAAGGGTTGGCTTCCAACCTATTCATCCATAAATGCTATTATTTGGGGAAATGTTTGAAATACTGTGATTAAAACTTGTCCTTCTTGACATTCACATAAAGGTACATGCATGTGACGTCTTCATTTTTTTTTTTTTTTTGGTCAATTTAAATGCAATATCTTAGTCCCTTAAAATCATATGGTGGCTTATTACCATCTTTAGATTCACCTTAAAGGAATTTTCAATGTATGTAGTAGTCTGTATGTTAAGGTTTATTTTTTCTTTATTTTCTTTGATCTCTAGTTCTTACCCCCCTCCCCCCATCTTTCTGCTAAAGGCCATCTCTGGTAGTTTCAGTTAAGGGATGGATTTTATCTTTTCAGTCTAAACATAGACTTGGATTCAATATAATGATTTCTTTAAAAAAAGTAAGGTGGTAATCCTGTGAAAATCTGTTATAGTTTTGGCTTAGGTGACCTGTTGTTTTTTTTAACATTTATTCATTTTTGAGAGACAGAGCTCAAGTGGGGGAGGTTCAGAGAGAGGGAGACACAGAATCGAAGCAGGCTCCAGGCCCTGAGCTGTCAGCACAGAGCCTGACATGGGGCTCAGACCCACAAACCAAGAGATCATGGCCTGAGCCAAAGTCGGACACTTAACTGACTGAACCACCCAGGTGCCCCATGGTGACCTGTTTTCTTAAACAGCCCCATGAATAGCTCCCTAGTACCTTCCTTTTGATTTTTATTTTCTCATGTTTTGCTAAGCTTTCAAATATATTTGGTACGAGCAAATTGAAATGAAACTTTATAAAATAGTTTTGCTAGAGTATTAGAGTAAGAGGGAGGGGTTTATTTTCAACTGTACATACAGGGCTCCTTGATCATGAATGTTAGTCTTCTACCTGTCTTGGAAAGAAAGATGAGTCCTCATTTTCTTGAACATGGAATCAGAAAGCAGAAATGAAACAAGAATTGTAAGCCCATGTTATAGTCCAGGAAGTTTCCTATCCTAGATTTAATGTTTCATATTGAGATTATTTTCTTTATACATGTAACAAACCCATAGATATTTGATGACTGGTAATCCAGTTTATGTAAGCTTTACACTTGTTTTCATTTGTAGTGATATCTATTTGGTGTGGTTCTAGTTTTAATTAACTCCATTGACTCAGAAGAGAGGAAAACAAATGTGAGAAAGACTGTGTAGAATTTGAAAAGTTAGCAAGTAAAAATGATTATGTCAAAGTATTTTCTCCTTAAGACAATGTGAATGATATTATGATAGATTTGATCAGTACTGGGAGGTAAAGAAGGGCTGTATTGTAAAAACTTTCTAAAAACTGTTACAAATTTCTTTCACAGTCTGACTGCCCATACTCAGAAAAAGTTCCAAGTATTAAAATTCCAATGGACATCATGGAACAGCAACCTTTCCTAAGAGATAGCAAACCTTCCGACAGTGAGTAGAACTAACCTCTTTCATGACTGCGCAAATATGATTTGTACTTGCAGAGAAAAATCTTTAGAATTATCATTTAATTTCCCCTCTATTTGCTTCCTGTTTCTCTATTTGAAGATTTATACTTCATTATTATAAAACTCCATTTTTTACATCCTTGAGCTTCACTCTTCTTTCTTTTATCCATAACCTTCTAAGTTTTTGTTTGGTAGTCTTTTCTCTGACCCAAGTTCCCACCAGTTTCTTTCAATTGCTAAACTCGTAACCATGTTTTTAATTGATTTTTCTTTTTTTTCTGCTGGTATTTAGAATTGCAGCTTATAGTACTACATCACTGTCTATTACCGTTTTGTCTTCCTTAGGCTTTATTTAGCCGATGACCAAATGAGCTCAAGAGAGAAATTGCATCATAGGTCTCTAAATGATCAGTAAATCAGTTGTCCATATTGAGAATTTGGAATAATTGTTATTTTCAATTAAATTAGCAATCATAAAATATTAACAAAACTTTTTAGGTATTACTTACAAGATATAGTACATTTTCTTCCTAATTTCTTTATTCCTTTCCTGCTATTTTAAAAACACCTTTTTAAGTGGACTGGTTTTTCAGGGGTAATAGCCTGGTGACTAAGGTGGAACGGTTTCTGACATACCATCTTTCCTTTTGTAATTGAGTTAACAGGCCACTTGAAGAAAGGGGAAAACCTCTGAAGTTAACACTAGTGAATAGCTCAAGCTTTTCCAATATCAAGTAGCAGTTGCTTCCAAACTACTTTCCCTTTGGGTTCTCCTTTGAAGAAAATGTATTCTTTCAGATCCAGATGTACTTCAAAGTTTACTGATCTGTTATGAGAAAAAAGACAGTTGAGACACTTTGACTTCTGTTTGACAATGCCACTTCCACTTCAGGAAGAGGTTGCCAAGAAAAGTGTGAAATGAATGACTGTTTATGAAAATTGGGCATATTAGTTTCCTGTCGCTGTGTAACAAATTACCAAAACATTCAGCAGCTTAAAACAACAAATATATATTTTCTTCTATAGTTCCGGATGTTCAGGAATTTAGGAACAGCTGATTTAGGTGGTTCTGGCTCTAGCGACTCGTGAGACAGCAGACAAGCCTTTGGCGGGGGCTAAGCTTGAAGACAATGGGAACTGGGATCTGCTTCCACGTTCATGCACAAGGCCATTGGCAGGAGGTTTCAGTTCCCTGCCCCATGGGCACCTCCCTAGGGATGCCCGTAATATAGGTTCCCCCAAGCCCAGTGAGAACAGAGAGAGAAACCAAGGCAGAAGCTGCAGTCTTTTATAACTGAATCTCAGAAGTGACATGCCATCACTTCTGCCATGTTCTAAGGGTCACACGCCAACCAACCCTGGTACAACATGGAAAGGAATGACACAAGGACATGAATGCCAGGAGGCACCAGGAATGCTGGGAGGCCATCTTGGAGGCTGGCTGCCACACTGGGTTTAAAGAACAGTTAAAGCCGTCTCAGCTCTGATGCCCAGTCTGTAACCCATGACATGTAACTGAGGCTAATTTCTTCTCAGTCCCATTAGCAGGATTTAATTAATACTTCTTTTTTCAATTCAAGCTTCTCAAACTATATTCTGGCTTCATTTTTCATTTTATTAATGCATTCATAGCAAAACAAAACTGTGTAAGGGACACGGCACGTATGTCTTCTGTTGGCATCATGACCTAGGATAGCCCTTCTAAGTACAGTTTAAAGGCTGCTGCAAAAAAATAAAAAATAAATAAAAAACACCACCAGCTAGAATTGGAGGCTCATGAAGAAAGTTGTATGGCAAATGGTTCTTTTAGTGGTAGCTGTTATTCATTCTCTCAGAAATCCATTAGAAAGGTGCATGGAACAATTGATATGAATTAGAAATTTACTTAAGCAAAATATCTCTGATCATTCTAACTGAAATCTTTTCTAATGCCATATTAGTCTTTTATAATTCATGAAAGAACAAAATTGTTAGTAGAGGTCCAGGAAAATTAAGTTCCTCAAAATCTTCTTCTCCCCCCATGAATAACAGCAGGGCAAAACTGTGGATGCCGAAGAAGAAAGAAAATCCAAGGGCAAAACTTAAGACATTAAGTAGATCCTCTACAAATGTTTGGCCTCCTACCCCCTCACCGAAAAGAACAGCGGTCCATCCCATTGTATTCACCCAGAGGAAATGAAGCTAACAGATTTTTATCTTCATCACATTAGTTAGATTCTTAGGTCAATACAGTGTCTATTGAAATTGTCTAAGTATGCCTTTCTCTTTCCCATTGTAATGCATCAATTTTTATGACAATTTTTATTTTTACTCAAATTTTACATGTTCCTTAAGTCTGCTGTTTATGATTTAAAGAATTTTTTTTTTTCCAGGAGAAAGATCACCAACATTCCTTGAACGCCACACATCATGCTGATAAAATTCCTTTCCTTCAGTCACTCGGTATGCCAAGGTAAAGGACAACTCGGTATTTTACATTGTTCTATGGGATGATTGCCCCTCAGAAATGTAACCCATGGTGGATTATTGGCAGAATACCTTGTTTCCTGTCCTGTCTACAAGTTATCTGAAATCGCTTACCCAATCCCCGAACCTCTCCCCAGCTTTTATGTAGAAAGTGTTCTACGAGGCCTACTATACTGCGAAGTAATGGAACTTTCATTGTCATTAAGGTAAAGCCCAGGACTCACATTCGCTTTTATTGCTTCCGCATCATCTCTGTTTGAAGGGTAACTGCTGGCAGCTCTCCAGTAGTTTTCTTCCCTAATCTTAACACGGCTGCAGAGACCTCAGACCCTCCTTGATTTTCCGAAAAGCAAAACTCATGAATATTTTCTTCATGTAAGTCTGTTTGTCCCTTTAATTTCTCACGGTATCACCTGCATGGCCGTCCTTCTTCTTGATTTTTGTGTGTGTGTTTTTTTTGAAACCTAGGTATGAAATTTTTAAGAAATTTTTTACTTGAATTTCTTGACTCTTCTGGTACCTTCCTCCCATTTAAGAATGTTTGTGTTTAATACAGAAAGAGCAGATAAGTATTTTAAAGAGAACAAAGGGCAGACCCATCCAGCTTCTGCACAGTGCAGAAGTATATTTGACACATGATAAAGGAAATCTGATTTACTTACTATTTCCTTTCTTTTCTTTTTTCTCCAGTCCTCCTAGAACTCCAGTAAAAGTTGTGCCTCAAATTAGGATAGAACTTGAGCCTGAAGACAATGATTATTTCTGGAGGAGCAAGGGAACAGAAACTACATTGTAACCTGTTTGTCTTTCTTTAAAATTGACAGTTTTTGTTGTTAATGTTCTGGGGTTTTGTCTGGTTGTTTATTTTTTAATTTTTGTTTTGTTTTGGGTTTTGGTCATTGGCCAAATAATATAGTGCTCACTCTGCTTCTCTCTTGCATAGGTAAAATCAAGACCATACTGCACTGTTCCTTAAAAACATCTGAAGAATCCCCTTTTCTTTTCACACTTTCAGATGTGTCCTCTGACAACCAAATTCCTCTGTCACTGAAGACACACACAGACCCTGTCCTTTTCCTTTATTAAGCAGAGGGCAAAAGTATTAAGGATTTTGTAACACCTTTTTAACGTATTGAAGGAACTTACAACTAGCTTTGGAGCTGTGCTTACTGGCTTGTCTGTCTGCCTGGTAGAATAAACCTTGACCTCCAGGCAGAGTCCCTTCTTGCTTCTAGAGCTTTCCAGGACTGGAAAAAGTGCTGCAATGCGAACTTGCTCTTGCTTGTAAGCCCTAATCTTAGAGTTATCAAAAGAAGAAAAACTAAAGGTACTTAACTCCCTGTAGAGAAACTGTTGCCATCATTGTAGCAAGTGCTGGAATATCCCTTTTTCCTATGCAACTTTTTTTAACCCTTTAATGAACTTATCTGTTGAGTACATTGAAGAATATTTTTCTTCGTAGATTTTGTTGTTTAAATTATGGGGCCTAACCTGCAACTTATTTTTTGTCAATTTTTTAAACTTTTTTTTAATTACTGTAAAGAAAATGAATTTTTTCCTGCAGCAGGAAACATAGTTTTGAGTAGTTCTACCTCTTATTTGTAGCTGCCAGGCTTTCTGTAAAAATTGTATTGTATATAATGTGATTTTTACACACACACACACACACACACACACACACACACACACACGGATACACAATCTCTAAGGTAAGCCAGAGGGCTGGATCAGATTAAAAACACCATGTTTCTAAGCATCCATTTTTCCCTTTCTTTAAGAGAAATTTACTGTTCTATGAAGAGATTGGGGAAGAAGGGAGAAGCTCCTATGTAATGGGAATAACTGATGTTTTGATAATAGTAATATCCAGACATAGATGCTGATTGTATTACCATGTCGATGTCCTATGCAGTATTTTGGACATTTTTTTCATTTTGAAATATTTGTGTGTTTGTGTACATACTCTGTGTGTGGCTGGTGCACATATGTGCAGAGTTAGAAAAAGACAGAGCGAAGGTAGGCAATGGACAGTTATCCAGACCCCTGTGTCAGTTTTCATAAAACCCAAACCCCATTATATATGAAAAATCCATGAGAGGTCTGAGAGATTTACCATTATGCAAATAAGGCTAAATATATTTTATTGCCCAGATGCCATCACGGATCCTACAAAATTCATAGAAATATTAATAGACCATTGACCTATTTATAGTGTTTATGGGAATACAGACAGATCTGCTGAGGTATGTATATGTACATATGTGTATGTATATATATATGTGTATGTATGTGTGTGTGTATATGTGTATGTATGTGTGTGTATGTATGTGTATGTATATATATACACACACACACATTTTAACATTGCTCACACATGTTTTTTAGGACAGATATATTTCAAAGTACCATACTGAAAATTAGAAAAAAGAAAATTGGGTCTTTAGTCACCAAATTTAGCATGTTATTTAAGTGTAATCTTTTTAATAGGTTGCATTATGTGTTGTGAGTCTGCATAACTGAATTCATAATTTTGGATTTATGTAACCACATTTGTGATATATCCTAACTAAAACAGGTTGCTGGAGGAGTACCAGAAGCAGGATGAAGCCATTTATTTGGTTTCAATATATGCACATAGTGACTCCCACTCATTCTTGTGTTAATTAAATTATAATTCTGTCCTCTTAAAATTTTGATTATAAAAATCTTATTATCCTGAATTAGCTGTTACTTTTATAGTATCTGCTAATCTTAAAACTTTAAATTTTATACAAATTAGACATAAATGGCCTGCAATTTGTTTTCATTAAAATGAAAGCAGCAGATTACGTGTTATTTGTTAAAACCTTACACACCAGATTTTGGCATCGCGTTTGTATTTAGAGCTATCCTTAAAATGATTATACTACCTGGGTTTTCATTACTCTAATATAAAACTATATAAGAAGATTTTCCTTTTTCTTTACCAAGGGAAGCATCAAAAAAAAATGTCTAAGAGCCATGCATAATAAGTTCAGTCTAACCTATGATCATGTTAAATTAAAGACACCTTTATTCACTTTTATAAAAGCCCTAGATATAATACTTTATCTTTCTGATCATGAATCAAGTATTTCAGGATCTGTGGCTTTCTCCATCTCTTTCAAAGAACTCCTGAAGCGACTTAACTCAATATTTCAGCCTTTGAGCAGATCTCAAAGCTATCTGCACATCCACTTATGATCCATATTCTGTGGCAAAAGGTTGAAATTCATGATGTGAATGCAGTATAGTACTTTCTGTCTGCTAAAAGTAACAGTTAATATCACACCCTTGCAATATTTTGGAGCCCAGGGAAACTTTTTAAAAATCATTAGTTTCAGAGGAACAGAAGTAGTTACCCAACAAGCATACAAAACCTGAGGTCCATACAGAGCCACCAGATTATCTGCATTTCAGCTGAATTTACTCATTGTCTGAGGACCAGCCGGATTTGGCGGTGGTTTTGTTTGTGTAAACTGGACACACAGAATACAGTACAAAGGTGAATTTTTCACACAGTGTCATTCCCCGATGTGAATACAGAGACATGAGTTGTTAGGAGTCCAGGATGAAGTGTACACTCCCAAGATGTCAAGCAGAAGTCCTGTGGTTGTACAAACTTACTGTTGAAGAGATCACTGGGCCAAGAGTTGGCCTTATCAAAGGAGCATAAAGGCCTCTCATTTTGTATTTGAAAGAAAATCTCTTGGAGACACTGTTTTCCTTGATAAAGATCACTCTTCTTCTGTGTGAGACAAGGACTTGGAATCCTAACTATTTTCTGTGCCACAGGCAGTAGTGATCCTGCCTCTTCTTCCAGTCAAGCAGTGGAGTCAGGGGGTGGGGGACGGAGGCTTAACGATGTGCAAAAACAAAAACAAAACCCTCTCTAATGAGCCCCCACCTCAAGAAATGGGGGAAGGGTGGGAAGAAGTGATTATCTGCCATCAGTAAGTCAGTTTGTGTATGTTTTATGCACACGCACCAACACACACAGAGTAAATCTTTTATCAGCTATATATTGCTGTATAATATAGAGAACGATTGTCTTCCGAGTTTTTGGTTCTTTTTTTTTTTTTTAAACTGTGTTAAAGTACTTGAAATGTATTGACTGCTGACTATCCTTTAAAAACAAAACAAAACCATTTGAGTTGTATTACAGAGGTTGACATTGTTCAGGGATGGGACAAAGCTTTCTTCAAATCTTTTCATACCACTTAGTGATTTTGGTGCAGGAACTTGAGATTTTCTTATTTATTCCATTATATTTCACATCTACTCTTCACAGCATGAGCATAAAGCCCAGTGGCACCAAGTGGCTGAATACAATCAAATGATATTTTATAGCATTTGACTGGCTGAAGGGCCTTGGGAGTTTTCACATGATGATTTCATTGAGCTTCATTGCAGCCTGAAATTAAAAAAAAAAAAAAAAAAAAGTTTTGTGATATATGCTAGCCAGTCAAGTTGTATTTTGACCAGAAATTTGGGTATGACCTATTTCTTAGCTCATTTCTCTGTGCTCTATGGGTACATACAAAAATCCTGAATTCTGTTTCCCAGGCAGATAATTGCAACTCAGGGCTAAAGTCATCCAGTGAAACTTTTAGAGCCAGAAGTTAACTTTGTCCCAGTCCTACAATGTGAAAAGAGTGAGGAGTTGCCTCTTTTTTAGCCATTTTCATGGCTGGTACATATCTGTACACCTTACTTTTCAGAATCAATACGCACTTTCAGATATTCTTATTTTTATTCTCTTAAGTCTTTATTAACTTTGGAGAAATGATGCATCTTTTTATTTTAAATGAAGTAGATCAACATGGTGGAACAAATGATAAAGAACAGAAAACATTTCAATATATTACTAATAATTTTTTTCCAATATAAAACCTAAAATTCCTATAACATTATAGTATTTTACAGTTTTATGAAGCTTTCTATTGTGACTTTTATGGAATTAAGAGATGAAGAAGATGAGATATTTTAGCATTTATATTTTTCAAAATTAAATGTATACTTAAAATAAAGTAACTTTATGCATTTATGAGTGTCAAGTGCTTCTGTTCAACTCTTCAAATAATTATGAAGTGCCTGTTATTTTACTCTTTGGGTGTTACAAGGAATACAAAGATGAGTAAGTTAGAGTCCCTGACCTCAGATGGCTTTTTATCACTCCAGGCAGAATGATAAAATAAGCATCCAAATTATATAAAATAAGAGATTTTTCAGAATTACCTATTCAAGTATTAATGAAGTAATATGCAGGGGTTCAAAGAAAAAAATATGTCCAACTAAGAGCAATGAAATCGTTTTACTGAAAAAGTTGTGTTGTTCTTCCTCTTCTATAAAGTTAGTGAAATATAAAATGCCATTTTTTGAATCCAGGATGATGTATATAGTCAATTCTCAAAGGAAAAAAAAAACTGCTAAGCATAAGCACTTATTAAAAAATTATCATTCAAAAAAACGAAATCTTGGAATGGTACTCCTCAGAAGGTACATGACACCTACTTCCTCCTGCTGGGCCTATCCAGGCTTCCCTCTATTATTTACGATTCTCCAGGAAACTTCAGTTCTGCCTGTGGTTATAAACAGGGAGTGGTGGTTGGTGGACCGGGGAGGCAGCACATAGAGGGGATGAGAAAGAACCATTGGTAGCAGTAAAAAAAAGTACATTAAAAAAAAAAAAAAAGTAATGAGACACAGACATTGGCTATAACAATCTTTCAACCTAGAAACTTAATGTAGAGTCAAGAGCTCTGAGCATCTGGATGGTGGTAGTGGTGGTGAAAATGGGGTTTGGATTTCATCGCTGAGCTGGAAGAAGCAACAGAAGCCGCCACACTTAGAATAGGTAATAATATGGGTGAATCTGTTTAATTCTTCAGTGTACCCACAGAGAATTGTAAATGTCGTCATGTGTAACAACAACTGAGTCAAGAAGTTAAGATCAAATTGTATTTGGTATGTTATGAAAAAAACTGGGCGCTTCAGCGGCTCTTCTTTACTTGATGTACCTGAGAACAGGGGAGGAAAGCACAGAAGCCTCTGAACAACCAACCCGCATGTCTCAAGGGCTAGGTGCCACAGTTTGAACACCATCATTTTGGGAGAAGAGCTCAAATCCTCCCACAGAATCTATTTCCACTTGTTTTATTCAAACGCTTCAATGTGTTAAGCTTGGTCATCTGTGGCTTTCTCGGAACATGGGACATGAGAAATAACAGAAAATTACTGATAGGAAAAGTGAGTTAGCAAGAATCAAGAGCTTCAGCCTGGTAGGAAAAGAGGAAATATTTTTAAACCTATGAGAAGATACTTTTAAAACTATAAAACATACTTAGGAACTTAAAAATCAGGCTATTTGGTACAGAGGCAAGGACATCACAACAAATCTTAAAGGTAGATGTATTGGTTTTACAGGGAAATGATTGAATTGAGTAAATGTCTTGCCTGTTGAAAATATATACTCCCTATTCTGCCTCCAGGATCTTTTTTAAGAAAAAATTTTAACGTCCATTTATTTTTGAAAGAGAAAAAGCACGAGTCGGGGAGGGGCAGAGAGAGAAGGAGACACAGAATCCAAAGCAGGCTCCAGGCTTCGAGCTGTCAGCACAGAGCCCGATGTGGGGCTCAAACCCATGAACCATGAGATCATGACCTGAGCCAAAGTCAGACACTTAACTGACTGAGCCACGCAGGCACTAACCCCCCTCTCCTTTTTTTAAATGTAAAACTGACTTCTGTACAAATTGATGAACCAAGATTTCTCCTTTTCAAGACTCCATAAAATGATTGTAAAGGAATAAAACAATTATGGAAGGTGGCACATGTGACCCAGAGACACCTACAAATTCTAATGATGAAAGGCAAATGCATGTTTGGATGATAAAGCATTCTGCAGGAAGCTGCAGCTCAGAACACAGAGGAGGATACAGTTAATGTCATTGATGGATGGCCAGGAGAATCTCAGTAAGTCTCAGACTCAAGTATCAGAGATGGGAATGCGAAGTAGGACTGGCTGAAAATGGGTATTAACAGGATGTGTGTGTATATATAGAATCCGCTCTCCTACCTCTGCTCGTCAATCAGCCTAATGCCACGCTCTTCTCCTTAGATTAAAATAAAAAAATTTCAGAGTTCTTCTCCAAGATAATTGAACAAACTGTGTTGAGAAAAAGTGGGAACACCTATTGAAAACACTAAATTCCTCATCTGACAGACAAGGCCTGAAAGTCAACAAAACTCACCCATAGGCAGAACGTTCCTTGTCAAATATTTTTTCTCATTCAAAATGTGAAGGTACATATGGGCAGTAAGAATCACAAATCATTTGAAGAAATCCTTTAAGCATTACTGAGAAAGACCAAGCTAATAGAAAAGATTAATCCTTTAAAAACAAGTGTTTCAAAGACCAGAAGAAAACTTACAAAAAAAAAAAATCATTGTAATTTACTTTATACTTGAGAAAACACTACCCATGCAAAATTTGAATGGGATCATTTTAAAAAGAAGAAAGAATTAAGAGAGAACACTTGAAAATTTAAAATACCATTCCATAGTTTTTACAAATTACAGAATAGTTGGAAGATAAAGTTTATAAACTATCCCAAAATAGAGAATCCAAAAGAAAAGAGAAAATATGTAAGAAAAGGCATAAAGTATCAATCTATAAAATAAATAAATATTCTCAGAAATGAAGGTAGGTACACATCTTCATATATAAATCTGAATGGCCAGAACAACAATTATCTACACATAATACTGTGGAATTTCAGGTAACCAAGAAAAAGATTTCAAAACACAAAAATAAGAATCAGAAAAAGAGGTCACATACAGAGAAATAAAAATCAAGACAATGACAATGCTTTCAACAGCAAAATTAGAACAGCTAGAACATAGAGTGCAATGTTGTGAAACTTCTAGAGGAAAATGATTTTAAACCTAATATTCTAGATGTAACTAACCTATTAATAAAGTATAAGGTAGAATAAAATATTTAGGAACCATCAAATTCCAGTTTATCTTCCCACTTACCTGTTCTTAGGATATTACTCACGAATATACCTCACTATTCAAGTGAGACAGAGTCAGCATCACAAAAATCAATCAGCTTTGTTGAACAGTAAAGTCCCAGAATAATAGGTGTGCATCAGGCTTGGAGAGCAACCAATCAAAACTAAAGTAGAAGGACAGAGAGTTGGGGAAGGGACATAGAAAAAGTACTCTGTGGAATGGCTAAAGTGACTGGAAACTTGGAGAACTTGGGTATAAGATGAAGGCATTGAAAAAAAGGGCAATTAGAAAATTCTGGAAAAAATAAAAGTTGCACAAGAAAGTCATGGTCCAAATATTAACAAATCGATCCAAATTGGAAGAGAAGGTAGGGAAATTCAAGGAAAAGAATATGCTTCATTCCAAGAAGGAGTCAGGATCTGGAAGATATTGGGGCTATGATGAAGGCATAGGTTTATTTTCTCAAAGCAGAAACAAAAACACTCAGGAACTCCAGGAAAAAAAAATTTAATACTGTATGAATAGTAAATACTCCAAATATATAGTAGACTCATGCTTTGACCTATTGATGGAACACATAAGGAAAGAGCATTTACTTGAAGTTGACATTCTCCTTTGAGTGACTCAGGTGTAATTATATTGGATTTGTAATTATACCCTACTACTTGGGTGTACTAGAATATTAACATAGAATATTAATATTGTCATAATAATGGAAATAAATTTATTGCTTTCAACATTCAAAAAATTTTAGGGAACCAGCTGCAAATGAGATTATTACCTGTGACAATGTAAAAGGCAGCTGACAGAAGGTTGAAAGTAGGAGTGAGAAAGAAAAAAATGGAGAAAAGTGCAAGGACACTGTGTGGCCTTGTGTTTGGACAAATGAATGTGTATGAACAAACTAATAACTTTTAATTTGGGCTTAAATAGTCTGGGGTTAGGCAGCTTCTGGATATTGTTCATTGTGTAGATACTGTCAGAGCTAACATCTCTGTACTTCTCTTGGTTGTTTTATTCATGTTGAAAGAGAGCTGTTACATTTTTCATAAATATCCAAACAGAAGAAGCAGGTAAATACACAAAGGGTTTTCTCTTAGCTAGATTTTGTCTTTATATTTGGGAAAGGAGGCTCTGTCTCCCAAAGAAGCAGACTTCTCCTATGTCTAGTTGGGTAGATCTGAATCACCCACCCACATTTAGATCAATCACTGGCTAAAGGGAATTTGATTGACATCTTTTGGGGGTGAAACTAGGGTTGAGGTCTATCCTTCATGACCTCAAGGTATATCAGTCTAGTACCTGAAAAAAATCACAAGTGGTGTGATGGGGTGGAAAGAATGGATTAAAGGTAAAATTTCACAGTAATATGTTGTTTTGAAAATAAACATTCTCCAGTGTTAGGAATGCTCTTGTCTTCTTTTACCCTATTTAACCTGATCTTGGATGTCAGATTGACCTGGTGAAAATTTAGCTCAGTCAGGATTATTTCAAACATTAAGTTTCAGTGATCGAATTGTCAAAGGGTGCATCAGTTGAACATTAGCAGTTATGAAGCTTCAGTTATTGATTAGGCTTCTCAACTGGTGGCCACAATAGAACTACAAGTAACTATGAATTAGTGGATTAGTGACTATACATATAAGCTGTTGTTAAAGGATCAGCTTTTTTGAAGGGTAAGACTGTGATAGATGCTATGATTAGAAAGTGCTGAATCTATTTTTGATGTCGTGATATACATATCCCCCTACTAAATATGTAATTTAATACAAAATGTATCTTTTTATATAATGCTTCTAGAACACTGTGCAAGCTGACATCCACGATATGAATACAAGTTAGGTTTAGAATTTCAATATCTTAATTATTTATTATCTAGGATGAGAAGCTTGAGTATTCCATTAACAAGCTTAAAAATGATGTTGTTGGGTTATTTATGAATTTTGTGAAGAGTAACTCCGGTAGGCTACCTTTTCTTTGAGTGCAATGCTTAAGAAATCAAACAGGTATTTCAAAGACTTGGAACAGCTGAGTGTGTGGATGACTTATATGGAAGGATTCAGTGGTTAAGTATCAAGGCTTTGGAGTTAGCTTTGAATTCCACCCTTGCAAAACCTTCTGAGTCTCAGTTACCCATCTGTACACAGAGGTAGTAACAATATAGTATTTTATCTCTTAAAGAGATTGTAATGAGAAATGCATGTAAGATATTTAGTGCAGCACCTGTCAAGAATCATACCCTTTTATTCATATTTCAGCAATTCGATAATTTAAATTAAATTATGCACGGGCGCCTGGGTGGCTCAGTTGGTTAAGTGTCTGACTTTGGCTCAGGTCATGATCTCACAGTCCATGAGTTCGAGCCCCACATGGGGCTCTGTGCTGACAGCTCAGAGCCTGGAGCTTGCTTCAGATTCTGTGTCTCCCTCTCTCTGCCCCTGCCCTGCTCATGCTCTGTCTCTCTCTGTCTCAAAATAAATAAAAACATTAAAAAAATTTTTTTAATAAAAAAATAAATTATGCAATAATTTAAATAAAGCCGGAGATAAATTGTATATGCATGATTGCTAAAAAGCTGCTTCCAAGCAAATTAATACTTCTCTTAAAATTTTCATGGAGAACTTCCAAACTACTTGAGAATTAACTGCTTTCAAACATTCAAAAGCACTTTCAGAGTAAGTGTCCCCATAGAAACAATTAATGGACTAATTATAAAGCTCCCCCATCTATTTGTTACAGTATATTCCCTGAAAACCTCCACTGGAGAATTATTTAACAGTCACTTATATGGTCTCAGTATGTGGTAGGCAATGTTCCAGATGCTTTACAAATATTAATCTATCCTCATAACAACCCAATGAGAAAGGTACCATTATCTTTCCATGTTATAGTCAAAGAAACCAAGGGATAGAAGGTTAAGTAACTTGTCCTTAGTAACTGACGTGCTGCAGGGCACTTCTCAGCACTTTCTCAGGACCCGGGCTGTCATTGTAGGTATTCTGGCTGCTGACAGTCACAGGTGAGTCTTCCTCAGAAATTTCCTTTAGCCACAGCAAACTTCTGTACCCAGTTATTCCCCTCCCTCAAAAGCAACCCACATCCAATGACCCTTACCTCAGTTCAGGACATCTCTGAAAAACCATTCTAGGTCCTGAGCAACCATGAGGGGATCAGCTGAAGCCTGTATTGCAACTATGTCTGCTCCAATTTGTCCTTCCACCCAGTTCTGTTCTCTTCACTCCCTGTGAGGGTTGATCCTGAGAGCACCGTCCAGTAAGTCTCCTGCATGGACATCTCTTCCCAGGAGCCTGACCTAAGACAATTGTGTATCTAATAAGTGGTAGAGCTGCCTGGAACAGTCTGGCTCTGGAATCTCTTCCCTTAACCACTAAGCTATGCTAATACATGATAACAGTTCACGTTAATAATATGCTTTGTAACGTAAAAGTTCTCACTTAAGAAATATCCCATTAAACAGATTTTTTTTAGTAATCCATTTTTCTTCCCCATTCACCCAGACAGGCAAGGTTGTTGATGCTGTTCCTTTTTTGGATAAATATTCTGAGGTCTTTCAGCTCTGTTATACCCTAGATCCCACTGCAATGGCAAGCCAGTGAGCTCAGCCAAGGCCTCTCCGACTAAGATGATAGATATATACCTTTAGAAGCCAATAAATGGCAACCAGCTCTACAGTTGAGGCTTCCATGAATCCTCTTAGGCACTCAAGACTTTTGAGTTTCTGTGACACCATGAGAGTAAATTCAGTTTTCTGGTTCAAAGCAAGCACAGACAATATGCTGGTGGTTCTTTTAATTTCTTACAGTAGGTTTTCCATATCTTGTGCAGTTCCCTGGGAATACTACTTCTTGATCCCAAGCCCAAGTGGAAACCGGTTGAGCTAAGCTTCCACAAGTGTCTTCCCAACTTCAGCAATGTCATGAGAACACAAGAAAGCAAGCCTGACTCCCCCAACACTACATGTTAGCACTTATTCTTGTAGCACAAGAGAGTGACTCATGTTCTTAACAGCTGAAGCACTCTCTAGTGGGGTGGCTGCTACAGGGCTCAAGTACATCTTTAGAAGGTCATTATGTTCAAAAAGACTCCCAAAGGGGGAAAAAAGCCCTATCATTTAGCACGGGAAAACTTATGTTGAGGAACAAAGGCTTCAAAAACTCATGGGCTTATAACAACAAAGATTTGTTTCTGACTCTTGCAACAAGTCCATTACAGGTTGGCTGAAGCTCTGCTCCCTGTCGTCTTTGCTTCATGATCCAGGTTGATGGAGTAGCCCCCATGGATATAGCTGAATTCCATACTATAGTGAAAGTAGAGCACAAGAGAACTATGGATAACTTCTGCTCATATTTCATTGTTTCAAGCAAGTCATATGACCAAGCCTGAGGTCAACAGGGAGGGTTATATAATCCTTCCTCAGAGAAAGACAAATGAAGAATAGTATAAAACATAATTTAGCACAGACCTCAATTTTATTCAGAAATATTTGCTTCCTTCCTTTCTGCATACAAAATACACTCAATTCCCTCAGAGGAGAAAAATCCAAATTTTCAGGAATAGCATCAAGACGAAGGTAAACCATTTTGGTATTGTCTTTACTACATCAGGTCTGAGTGTGGTTTCTCTTCATTAAGAGACCCACACACCCACAACTTAATGTTAGAGGACAGAGAGCATAACTGCAGGGAATATTCCCTTTTCAGGAAGAGAAATCACAAGAAACATGAAGCAATTCTGAAATCACATTGGGTAAGTGTTTCAAGAATGCCTCCCACTCCCCTGCCCCCTGAGAAGGAACACTTTTTGATTAGACCCCTCTTCTGTTCCCAGAGAATAAGTTCCCTGGCTGTTAGCCTCTGTAGCTCTTGGCTTGACTCTCTGGAAAGTTTATCTTCTCCAAGTGTATCTTTCTTGGCCACAATTGAAGAGGACATTGGAGGATATGTTCTCCTTAGGGGTAAACCACTTTCTTAACCTATTTCCACTACATGGACTATTGGGGGCCCCAAGGGTCATTTTTAGTCAAGATCACTCGCAATTATATTTAGTCCCAACTAGTACAATGTTCTCAGAATTAGGATTTTTTATTTATTTCCATCCTTAATATTCCATCCAGTTTCATGTGCCTATAGCCTCATCCCTAATCTTTTCAAGACATGCCTCTTTCTCTAAACTTAATTACAGATGACTTTAGCTAATCAAGTTCCTTGGCAGTGGGTGTCAATTCATGGCCTTAATCTCTTATCCGTGAGCTATTTTATCTAACTAAAAGGACTCCCTCTTAATAAATTCAAAACTTTTAACAAAGAATATAATGGCCATATATTTGATTTGGCCCTTGAAATGAGGTGAGTTTAATTTGCCCTTTTGTAGGTCAAATGACTCTCAGTTTCATCTTTTATGTTTAAGGAAGAGAAACAATTTTATTCCCTTTCATCTCTGATTGCAAATTGACTTTATTTTTCTTAAATTAATCTGTCTTGTAATATATAAGAAGTAAGGTGTGCCACTAATTTTATTTTCCAACCTCTATACCTAAATCCAAAGATCACTCAATATGTTAACAATCTCCCAAGTTAACACAAGCAAATGTTCTACCAAATGTTTTGCCAATGCGTAATATGGATTGTCATCTTTCGAGACTCCATTAACAAAGTTTCCATATTGCCCATTGGCTGGCCCCTGAGCCAATGTCACATAGCTTAGGTTTTTGTTAGGGTAGCACTGAATTTCTTGATACCAATTTTGTCATAAACTAGTTTAGGCTAAATAATACTATGCTAATAGAGATCTTAAAAATCTCAGTGGATTTTAACATCAAAGATTAATTTGTCAGGCTACTTATCAATATGGTCCTTCACCAGGTCTTCTTCATTCCAGAACCTAGGTTGTTGGGGCAGCCTCTGTCTACACACTGCCAGTCTTTTGGCAGAGGGAACAGAGAAGATGGCAGACATCCAAAAGCTCTAAAAGCTTCTGCTCACAGGTGGCCCGTGTTTCTTCCAATTACTTTTCATTGGCCAAAGCAAGTGATGTGGCCATGACTGGATGTGGTAAAGTATAATCCTCCCAGATGGAGGAGGAAACACAACTCTATAAATCCATAAAATCTATAAATCAGTAAAGTCTAACATAACTCTAACCTCATCAGCTCTATAATAGGAAGTTAGAGACACATTTTATCCATCCTATAAACATATGCTGTAAAATTCCCTTGCTTTAGCTGCCCAGTAGCATTAATATAATCTATGGGGCCAGAAACACAATTCCTATTTCTTATGTAAGATAACATATATATAATTTATTTATTCACTTCTATAACATCTTTTTACAGCTGAAGCATACAGTACACTAAAGTATTCAGCTCAATGAAACCCTACATTTGTATATACTTGTATAACCACCATTTAGATCAAGATGTTGGATATCTTCAGAATTCCAAGAGGTACTCTTGTGAGCTTTCTCAGTCAATACTTATCCCATCTCCTGTAAGTAACCACTATTCTGACTTTTATCATCTTTGATCACCTTAGTTTTTTCTGTTCTTAAATTTCATGTAATGTATACTCTTTTCTGTTTAGCTTCTTTGGCTGAACATAGTAGCTGTGAAAGCCATCCATGTTGTGGCGTGCATCAGTAATTTGCTTTTTAGTGCTGTGTAGTTTTCCAGTATATGGGTCATTTCCAGTTTGAAGCTATTATGAATGAAGCTGCTACGACCATCCTTATATGTGGTTGTGGGTACTGCAGACTCTTAGGTATAAACCTAGGAATGAAATTGCTAAGAAATTTCCCCCAAGTCTATGGCTCACCTTTTCATCTTATTAATAGTGTTTTTTGAAGAGTGAAAATTTTAAACTTTGCTGCCAATCTGTTGAAAATTTTCTTTCAGATTTTGTGCTTTTTGTGTTGTATATAAGTGATTTTTACCGAACCCAAGGTCACTGAGATTTTAGAAGTTTTATAATCTTAGCTGTTACTTTTAGTTCTGTGGCCTATTTCAAGATAAATTGTGTATATAATATGAGGTAACAGTCAAGGTTCATTATTTTGCATATGGGTATCCGATTGTTCCAGCACCATTTGGCAAATAACTATTCTTCCTTCATGAAATTGCTTTGCGTCTTTGTTAGAAATCAATTGACAATATGTGTGAGCATATTTCTATTCTCTCCATTCTGTTCCATTGATCAATTCGTCATTCTTGACACAAATAGTATACTATCTTGATTACTTTCATTTTATAATAAGTCTTCAAATCAGGTAGGTTAACTCCTCCAACTCTTTTTCAAAACTGTGTGGGCTATTCTTAATCTTTTGAATTTTACGTATATCTTAGAATAAGTATTTGATTTCTAAAAAAAATTTTTTTTGCTGAGTCTTAAAAAATTATATTGTGCTGAATCTATGGCTCTGACAGGAATTTAATTCCTAGTTATATATCCAAGAAAAATTTAGGCTTATGTGTACAAGGACACATGGACAGAGATGCCCATAGTAGTATTATTTATAACCATCCCAAATTGGTATTATAATAATCCCAAACAAAACATTCATTAATATTAAAAATAAATATATTCTATACAGAAAAGGAAATGAACAAACCGCACATATTCATCAATGTATTGATCAGGGTGCCCGAGAGAAATAGAATCAATAGGATGTAGAGAAAGAGAGGGAGTGGGATTTATTATAGGAATAGGTTCACATGATTATGGAGGCTGACAAGTTCGGAGACCTGCAGGGTGAGGTGGCAAATTGGAGATCCAGTAGAGTCAATGGTGTAGTTCCAGTCCAAGTTCAAAGACCTGAGAACCAAGACAGCTAATGGTGTAGTTTCAGGCCAAATGCCAAGTAGGCCCAAAACTCAGGAAGAGCCAGTGTTTCAGTGAGAGTCCAAAGTCAGGGAAAAAAACCAAAGAATAATGAAGTCTCAGCTCAAAGGTAGGCAGGAAAGAGTTCTTACTCACTGGAGCGTTTGTTTGTTTTGCTTTTGTTTTTGTTTTTTCCATTTAGACCTTCAACTAATTGGACGAAGCCTGTCAACATTAGGGATGGCAATCTGCTTTACTACCTGCCAATTCAAATGTTAATCTTATCCAGAAACACTCAGAACAATGTTTGACCAAATGTCTGGGCACTCTGTGGACCAGTTAGGTTGACACATAAAATTAACCATCACAATCAACATATATCAATCTCTCAAATAGTATGTTGAAGGAAGAATCAAGTTATAAATAATATACTAGTGTAACTCTGTGTCTGTAAATTTTTTAAAAGGAAAAGTAAACTATATTTTATGGATATGTATATAGTCTACATAATGGTAAAAGAAGCCTAAAAATTGGAATTATGGTTACTTCTAAAAATAAGGGAAGGGAATATCAATCAGTGATTTCCTTCTATAGTACTGGCAATTTTGTAACCTTGGTGGTTGGCTACAAAATGTTTATTTATTTTTATAATTATTTTTTATCTTAACCTTGGTAGTAGCTACACAATGTTAATTTTATAATTATTATATAATTATGTTTATTTTATAATTATTATATAATTATGTTTATTTTATAATTATATAATTGTTCTTCATATATGTATTTTCATATATACACATATATAAAAATTGCATATATATTTATGTACATATAACATTATATAAATATGTTATACACATTCTTTATGCATGATACCTTTTACAACAACAACAAAAAAAGGTGGGGGGAGAAGAAGTTCCTACAAGTTACTTGTGGTGTTGTCTTGTGAGATTCATTGCAAGGGAGGATGACTGGATCACTTATGTTGGGACCCCCCCCCCCCACAACTGTCACTACACGTGGGTCTTTCCTTTTGGTTTATCCAGAGAGAAATCTTCTAATCTGGCTGATTGTGCTGTCAGAGACAAAAAAGGGTGGGGATAGGAGGTCTCAAAATTTCATGTAGAACCTTTTATTTAATTCTCTTGTTTTCAGACACTCCCTCAACTAAGCCTACAGTTCCCAAGTCCAGAGTTCTTTTGGTTGGACTTCTCCAGAGAGTAAAGCCCCAGTCCTGTGCTAGTGTGGGAAGGATAATTGCTTGGGTATACATGGTGTGGGAGGGAAACTAGGGATCAAACAGCTTATTATATCGCTGTTTATCCATTCTTCTCTTTTTAGCCTACCTGCACTCCCATTTTTCAGAGGTAGCTTGAGCCCCCAATCCCAAGTCTTTCTGGAATTCTGTAGTACCAACTGGCTTGCCTCTGTATTTCTGCCACAGCTGGTTTACTTCTATTTTCCTTTGTCTGTTAAGACATTTACACTTGGCCAGTTACTTTTCCAGCTTCCATTATTTTTTGACTGACATTTCTTCTATTTCCTTCATCCTTGTGTTTTTATCTCAGGTTATAAACACACTGCAAAAATGCCACACCCAGTGTGCATATCTTGGTTAATAAATACTGTTTTCCCATAAAATGAGACAAGGCTCACTAAGAAATGGTTGATTCTAAGACTGGTTCATGGATAATACCATGTGATCTTGTAGCATCTTGTGCCAAAAAAAACCAAGGAAATGCTAGAAGAATGTAAATATGGGGGTCTGTCAGAAGACCCAGGAGATAAAGGGAAAGGGTTCCCAATGGCCAAAGCTGGAACAATTTTAGCAATAAAGTAAATACTGTAGTCTTCAATAATAACCCAAAGTATACAATAAATATATCTGTCCCAACTGAAATAAATAAATTATTACATAGAAAAATAAATAAGGGAGAAGGAAAAATCTTCTTCACAAAATCCTGCTTTACAAAGTCATTAAAATGGTGTGTGTAGATACTATTTCCTTGAGTGTGGGATGGACTTATTGACTCTTCTACAAAGAAGAAAATAGAAGAAGGGAAAAATGATAACTTTGCTATACTTGGAAGGCTTGCTATACTTACTTATACTTGCTATACTTACCCACGTGATGGAGGTTTTAACATCGATGATGCTGTCAGGTTGATGCTACGTGCCTCTGATTTGATGCTATGAACACACTTCACCTCTGTGATATTCTTCCCCCGAACCCATAATTCCAATTCAATCATGAGAAAACATCAGAAAAATCTAAACTGAAGTAGTTTTACAAAATGCACGGGCAATTCTCTTTAAAATTGTCAGTCATGAAAAATACTAGAAATCTATCACAGAGTGCTGCAAGCTCAAGGAAGTGACAACTAGATGCAATGCTGTATGCTGAATTGGACCCTAGAAGAGAAGAAGAACGTCAGTGGAAGAATTGGTGAAATGGGATTAATGGGTGTTGTTTACTTAATAGTATTACACCAATGTTAATTTCTCCATTTCAATAAATGTACCATGGTCATGTAAGATGTTAATGTTAGGGGAAAACTGTATTTTTTTGTAAGTTTTTTTGTATTTCCTTTGTAAATTTAAAATCATCCCAAAACAAAATGTTTATTTAAGGAAAATCCATGCAGAGGAGTTCCAAGAGGGTACTGTGTGCTGCCAGGTTTGACTGCAAGTTCATAATCCTGGCAAAGTCCTCCTAATGCTTCAAGACTCAGCTGGATGGCAACTACCTGAGGTATGCCTCCCTAAACTTCCCCAGGATCAGGGTTTCCATAGCACCTTTTACTCATCTCCTTTCCATAGGCTTCTCACACTGTCTCCCCAGGGGCCTGGGCAATCCCAAGGGCAAGGACCAGGAGCTATTCATTACATTGTGTTCAGTATCTGGTAAAATGCCTCTGGAAGGCATACATGCATTTAGTAAGTACATGTGTATTTCAGCCATGTTGATTATGGAGGAAGCATGGCCATTTCAATGAAAGAAATAAAGTGGGGTGCCTGGGTGGCCCAGTCAGTTAAGCATACAACTTCAGCTCAGGTCATGATCTCACACTTTGTGGGTTGGAGCCCTGCGTGAGCTCTGTGCTGACCGCTGGGAGCCTGGAGCCTGCTTCAGATTCTGTGTCTCCCTCTCTTCCTGCCCCTCTCCCATTCTTTTTCTCTCTCTCTCTCTCTCAAAAATAAATAAACATTAAAAATTTTGAAAAAATTAAAAACAAAACAAAGAAATAAAGTGAAGAAAACCCACCAATTACTATTTCCTTAGAAATCAAGTTCCCACTGGAATATTCCTTTCTGTTTACTGTTTGCTCCAAAACACCCTGTATATCTTTGGAAGTAAAATATAGCCCAAGACCATTGCATCAAATCTTAGGGAACTATAGCAACCAGAGCTAGATGGTGATGATAAAGCAAAGCTTTAATTAGCCTTGTTCCAGTGACATTTTCCATAGTAGTAAACTAGGCACCCTGAGAACAATCCCATTCCTAATTATTAGAGGAATTATGCCTTTAAAAGTAACCCCCCAATCATATGATGTTTAACAGGCCTGAAATGTAGAAAATATTTGACACTGGTAGCCTCTTGCTGTGGTGTGGTGTTTTTCTTTTATCTTCACTGGCTTCTTTTCCATTAAATGATCAGAAAATTACCGTGACTTTATTCCCATAGGCTGAAAATCAGCCTGCTAAGCTTGAGTCTAAATCAGATTCTGATGACTAAGAATTAATCTATTTTAGAAGCATGTCTAACGGAAATCAGTATAGCTCTTCTCTGTCACAGCAGAGTGGTTCCTGCCATCACCTGTGATTGATAGGCCAGAGCCAAATGTGGAAATCATTCAGGTCTGAACCCCTTTGTTCTCTGGCCAGTATTGATCAAATTTTGTTTTTCCAGAGTACATCTGTTCACATGCACCGCTTTCACAAGGTTAACAAAACCTTCACTTTGAAGGTTGCAAAGAAGTGTTTTAAAAGAGTGTTTGAATCCCTTCGGCATAACTGTCTGTAGCAGTGATCTTCCGACCCTGACTTTGTGAATTCTGGCTGACTCCAATTATTTTGAGACATGGCAGAAAGTTGTTATTGTTTTTAAATTCAAACTCTAGAGTCTCTTAAATTCATTTGTATTTTAATAGATCACAGAAAAAATTGCAAATGATTAGACAGTAGGATAAAGAAAAAACAAACCCCTGCACTAAGGAAGCTACACATAGGGAATTTATTTATTCACAATATATTCAGCATTTATTTATTAAGTACTGATTCTTGCTAGGTATTGTGATATATGCTTAATAATACTGGTGGATAAAATAGCTGCTGTCCTTACTCTCATAGGGCTTTTGTCTGGAGGGAAAAAAAGAAAAACCATGCCTCTGTTAGTTTTGCCATTGTTTTCATTACTGCATTTATCTACTGATGAATGGTGCTGCCCTTGCTTCAGGCAGAAACTCACTTTTATTTTCTATTTTTTTATAGTGAGTTCAATTTTTTTTCTTAACTTGTTTATTTTTTATTTTTTTAAATTTACATCCAAATTAGTTAGCATATAGTGCAACAATGATTTCAGGAGTGGTTGCTTAGTGCCCCTTAGCCATTTAGCCCATCCCCTCTCCCACAACCCCTCCTGTAACCCTCTGTTCTCCATATTTATAAGTCTCTTCTGTTTTGTCCCCCTCCCTGTTTTTATATGATTTTTGTTTCCCTTCCCTTATGTTCATCTGTTTTGTCTCTTAAAGTCCTCATATGAGTGAAGTCATATGATTTTTGTCTTTCTCTGACTAATTTCACTTAGCATAATACCCTCCAGTTCCATCCACGTAGTTGTAAATGGCAAGATTTCATTCTTTTTTATTGCTGAGTAATACTCCATTGTATATATATACCACCTCTTCTTTATCCATTCATCCATCGATGGACATTTGGGCTCTTTCCATACTTTGGCTATTGTTGATGGTGCTGCCATAAACATGGGGGTGCATGTGTCCCTTCAAAACAGCACACCTGTATGCCATGGATAAATGCCTAGTAGTGCAGTTGCTGGTATGTAGGGTAGTTCTAGTTTTAGTTTTTTGAGGAACATCCATACTGTTTTCCAGAGTGGCTGCACCAGTTTGCATTCCCACCAGCAGTGCAAAAGGGTTCCTCTACTCTTCTGCATCCTCACCAACATCTGTTATTGCCTGAGTTGTTAATGTTAGCCATTCTGACAGGTGTGAGGTAGTATCGCATTGTGGTTTTGATTTGTATTTCCCTGATGATGATTGATGTTGAGCATTTTTTCATGTGTTGGTTGGCCATCTGGATGTCTTCTTTGGAGAAGGGTCTATTCATGTCTTTGGCCCATTTCTTCACTGGATTATTTGGTTTTTGGGTGTTGAGTTTGATAAGTTCTTTATAGATTTTGGATACTAAACCTTTATCTGATATGTCGTTTGCAAATATCTGCTCCCATTCTGTCAGTTGCCTTTTAGTTTTGCTGATTGTTTCCTTCACTGTGCAGAAGTTTTTATTTTGATGAGGTCCCAATAGTTCGTTTTTGCTTTTGTTTCCCTTGCCTCCGGAGATGTGTTGAGTAAGAAGTTGCTGCGGCCAAGATCAAAGAGGTTTTTGCCTGCTTTCTCTTCAAGGATTTTGATGGCTTCCTGTCTTACATTGAGGTCTTTCATCCATTTTGAGTTTATTTTTGTGTATGGTGTAAGAAAGTGGTCCAGGTTCATTCTTCTGCATGTCGTTGTCCAGTTTTCCCAGCACCACTTGCTGAAGAGACTGTCTTTATTCCTTTGGATGTTCTTTCCTGCTTTGCCAAAGATTAGTTGGCCATATGCTTGTGGGTCCATTTCTGGGTTCTCTATTCTGTTCCATTGATCTGAGTGTCTGTTCTTGTGCCAGTACCACACTATCTTGATGATTACAGCTTTGTAGTATAGTTTAAAGTCTGAGATTGTGATGTCTCCTGCCTTTGGTTTTCTTTTTCAAGATTGTTTTGGCTATTCGGGGTCTTTTCTGGTTCCATATAAATTTTAGGATTATTTGTTCTAGCTCTGTGAAGAATGCTGGTGTTATTTTGATAGGTATTGCATTGAATAGGTAGATTGCTTTGGGTAGTATGGACATTTTAACAATATTTGTTCTTCCTATCCAGAACATGGAATCTTTTTCCATTTTTTTGTGTGTGTCTTTTTCAATTTCTTTCATAAGCTTTCTATAGTTTTCAGCATATAGATTTTTCACCTCTGTGGCTAGATTTATTGCTAGGTATTTTATGGTTTTTTGTGCAACTGTAAATGGGATCGCTTCCTTGATTTCTCTTTCTGTCACTTCATTGTTGGTGTATAGGAATGCAACCGATTTCTGTATGTTGAATTTATATCCTGCGACTTTGCTGAATTCATGTATCAATTCTAGCAGGTTTTTGGTGGAATCTTTTGGGCTTTCCATACAGAGTATCGTGTCATCTGCAAAGAGTGAAAGTTTGACCTCCTCCTGGCCAATTTGGATGCCTTTTATTTTTTTGTGTTGTCTGATTGCAGAGGCTAAGACTTCCAATACTATGTTGAATAACAGTGGCAAGAGGGGACATCCCTGTCTTTTTCCTGACCTAAGGGGGAAAGCTTTCAGTTTTTCCCCATTGAGGATGATATTAGCGTTGGGGCGTTCATATCTGGCTTTTATGATCTCGAGGTATGATCCTTCTGTCCTTACTTTCTTGAGGGCTTTTATCAAGAAAGCATGCTGTATTTTGTCAAATGTTTTCTCTGCATCTATTTGAGAGGATCATGTGGTTCTTGTCCTTTGTTTTATTGATGTGACAAATCACTTTAATTGTTTTGTGGATATTGAACCAGCCCTGAATCCCAGGTATAATTCCCACTTGGTCGTGGTGAATAATTTTTTTAATGTATTGTTGGATCCAGTTGGCTAATATCTTGTTGAGGACTTTTGCATCCATGTTCATCAGGGAAATTGGTCTATAGTTCTCCTTTTTAGTGGGGTCTCTGTCTGGTTTTGGAATCAAGGTAATGCTGGCTTCATAGAAAGAGTTTGGAAGTTTTCCTTCTGTTTCTATTTTTTGGAACAACTTCAAGAGAATAGGTGTTAACTCTTCCTTAAATGTTTGGTAGAATTCCCCTGGAAAGCCATCTGGCCCTGGACTCTGTTTTTTTGGCAGATTTGTGATTACTAATTTGATTTCCTTACTGGTTATGGGTCTGTTCAAATTTTCTATTTCTTCCTGTTTCAGTTTTGGTAGTGTATATGTTTCTAGGAATTTGTCCATTTCTTCCACATTACCCATTTTACTGGCATATAATTGCTCATAATATTCTCTTATTATTGTTTTTATTTCTGTTGTGTTGGTTGTGATCTCTCCTCTTGCATTCTTGATTTTATTTATTTGGGTCCTGTCGTTTTTCTTTTTGATCCAACTGGCTAGTGGTTTATCAATTTTGTTAATTCTTTCAAAGAACCAGCTTCTGGTTTCATTGACATGTTCTGTTGGTTTTTTTGGTTTCAATAGCATTAATTTCTGCTGTAATATTTATTATTTCCTGTCTTCTGCTGTTTTGGGGTTTTATCTGCTGTTCTTTTTCCAGCTCCTTAAGGCATAAGGTTAGGTTGTGTATCTGAGATCTTTCTTCCTTCTTTAGGAAGGCCTGGAGTGCTATATACTTTCCTCTTATGACCGCCTTTGCTGCATCAGAGGTTTTGGGTTGTGGTATTATCATTTTCATTGACTTCCATATACTTTTTAATTTCTTCTTTAACTGCTTGGTTAGCCCATTCATTCTTTAGTAGGATGTTCTTCAGTCTCCAAGTATTTGTTACCTTTCCAATTTTTTTCCTGTGGTTGATTTCGAGTTTCATAGCGTTGTGGTCTGAAAATATGCACGGTATGATCTGGATCTTTTTGTACTTACTTAGGGTTGATTTATGTTCCAGTATGTGGTCTATTCTGGAGAATGTTCCATGTGCACTGGAGAAGAATGTATATTCTGCTGCTTTAGGATGAAATGTTCTGAATATATCTGTTAAATCCATCTAGTCCAGTGTGTCATTCAAAGCCATTGTTTCCTTGTTGATTTTTTGATTAGATGATCTGTTCATTGTTGTGAGTGGGGTCTCCTACTATTATGGTATAACTATTGATGAGTTTCTTTATGTTTGTGATTAATTGATTTATATATTTGGGCACTCCACATTTGGTGCATAAATGTTTACAATTGTTAGGTCT
Source organism: Lynx rufus (assembly GCF_022079265.1). Classification (NCBI taxonomy): domain Eukaryota; kingdom Metazoa; phylum Chordata; class Mammalia; order Carnivora; family Felidae; genus Lynx; species Lynx rufus. Next base: position 54,807,410 of record NW_025814845.1, read on the forward strand.
TCTTGGTGGATAGACCCCTTGATGATGATATAATGCCCTTCTGCATCACTTGATACAGTCTTTATTTTAAAGTCTAGATTGTCTGATATAAGTATGGCTACTCCGGCTTTCTTTTGTTGACCATTAGCATGATAGATGGTTCTCCATCCCCTTATTTTCAATCTGTAGGTGTCTTTAGGTCTAAAGTGGTTCTCTTGTAAACAGCATATAGATCCTGTTTTCTTATCCATTCTGTTACCCTTTGTCTTGGGTAACAGAATGTCTTTTGATTGGAGCATTGAGTCCATTGACGTTTAGAGTGAGTACTGAAAGATATGAATTTATTGCCATTATGATGCTTATAGAGTTGGAGTTTCTGGTGGTGTTCTGTGGTCCTTTCTAATCTTTGTTGCTTTTGGTATTTGTTTATTTATTTATTTATTTATTTATATGTCTCTCTCTCTCTCTCTCTCTATATATATATATATGGGTTTTTTTTTTTCAATCTTTTCTCTCCTCAGAGATTCCCCCTTAAAGTTTCTTGCAGGGCTGGGTTAGTGGTCACAAACTCCTTTAATTTTTGTTTGTCTGGGAAAGTTTTTGTCTCCCCTTCTATTTTGAATGACAGCCTTTCTGGATAAAGAATTCTTGGCTGTATATTTTTCTGATTCAGAAAATTGAATATATCCTGCCACTCCTTTCTGGCCTGCCAAGTTTCTGTGGATAGGTCTGCTGCTAAACCTGATCTGTCTTCCCTTGTAGGTTAGGGTCAGTTGATGGTTGGTTTTTGTTGAATCTAATGGGAGTCCTCTGTGCTTCCTGGATTTTGATGTTTGTGTCTTTCCCCAGGTTAGGAAAGTTTTCTGCTATGATTTGCTCATATAACCCTTCTACTCCTATTTTTCTCTCTTCTTCCTCTGAGACCCCTATGATTTGATGTTGTTCCTTTTTAACAAGTCACCGATTTCTCTAATTCATAAATTGTGGTCTTTTGCCTCAGTCTCCCTCTTATTTTCTGCTTCATTATTCTCCATAAGTTTGTCCTCGATATTGCTGATAATCTGTTCTGCCTCATCCATTCTTGCCGCCTCTGCATCCATCCATGATTGCAGCTCAGTTATAGCATTTTTAATTTCATTCTATTTTTTACTTCTTTTATCTCTGCAGAAAGGGATTCTAATCTATTTTCGACTCCAGCTAGTATTCTTATTATCATGTTTCTAAATTCTGGTTCAGACATCTTGCTTGTATCTGTGTTGGTTAAATCCCTGGCTGTCATTTCTTCAAGCTCTTTCTTTTGGGGTGAATTCCTTCGTTTTCTCATTTTGAAGGGAGAAAAGGAATTAATGACATGGAAAAATTAAAATTAAAAGAATTAAAATAAAAAAATATTAAAATTAAAAACTTAAACACACACACACACAAATACACACAAATCTAATAAATGATGCTAGATCCTACGTGTGTTTTGGTGTGGGTGTTGAAAGTGGTTTGACAGGTTAGAGAAAAAAAAGGGGAGGGAAAAAAAGGAAATCGTTTGAGAATTTGAATAAATGAATACACTGAACTAGGCTAAAATGAGATGATGGGAGTAAAATAGAATTTGAAAAAAATTACACAAAAGTAAAGAATACAGTAGGGAAAAATTAAAGAAAAATATTTTTAATAAAAATTAAAAATAAAAATGAATTTTTTCACTCTTTTTGTATTCAAGAAAAGAAACGAAAAAGAGAAAAGAAAAAAGAAATCACTTGAAAATTTGAAAAAGTGAATACACTGTGGTAGACTAAAATGAAATGATGGAAGTAAAATAGAATGTGAAAAAATTTGCATAAAAGCAAAAAAATATATATAGTAAAAAAATTAAAGAAAAATATTTTTAATAAAAATTGAAAGTAAAAATTAATTTTTTTACTTTCTGCCTTCAAGAAAAAGAAAAGAAATGAAAAAGAGAAAAAAGAAAAAAGAAAACAAGGAAATCATTTGAAAATTTGAAAAGGTGAATACACTGAAGTAGACTAAAATAGAATGATGGAAGTAAGATAGAATTTGAAAAAATTTACGCAAAAGTAAAAATATAGTAAAAAAAATTAAAGAAAAATATTTTTAATACAAATTGAAAATAAAAATGAATTTTTTCTCTTTCTATATTCAAGAAAAAGAATAGTGTAAAAGAAAAGAAAAAGGAAAAAAAAAAAAGAAAGAAAATTGAATAGATGGACCTGCTAACAGATTGAAATAGGACTGAAATTACTTTGTTTTCCCCTAGAAGTCAGACTAGGTAGCACTTTATAGTCCATAAACTAAGCCGGTGGTGAGACTTGTGTTCTTGAAGAGCGAGGTTGGGCCAGTTGGGCGGGGCTCAGTGTAACAGCTCCATTCTCCACTAGATGGCACTGCTAGCCTACTGGGGTGGATTGTTGCAGCGCTCATAGGTGCCTATGCTCATGTGCGGGAGTGGTGAAAATGGCGTCACCCAGCTACCCAGTCTCTAGTGCGGGAACTCTGTTCTCTCCAATCAGCAATCGTGCACCCATCCTCTGTCTTCAGCTTTCGTCCACTCCCCGCTTCTTCACTGTCTGTGACCAAGCCCCAGGCAGTACCTGTCTCCCAAGTTTTGTGTCAGATGTGGCTGTTTTCCACGGCCCCTTACTTCTGAAGGACACGGCTTTGACCTGTTCCATCTCTCTGTGGGAGGGTCTCACCGAGCAATGGCCTAATGCCTGCTGCACCCAGGAATGCCTGCTGGACCCTGCTGCTGCTGGTGCCCTGAGACTGCGGCCAGGTGCCAGCCTGCCCCAGAAAAAGCTCTCAGCAGCTTTTCAGGGATTATGGAAAATAACAACACACATCTGGCACCAGGCTTCACCCTTAACAACCTTGTTCCAGCACCAGCAAATGTGGCCATGTTCTGGGGGTCTACTGGGACCAGGTGGCTTCAACAGTCTCTACCAAATGTCCTTCCAGCAGTGGAACCGCTTTTCCCCGTGTGGCCTGAGAACCTCCTGGACCCCACTCTGTTCCTGGGGATTCACCCTAACGAACAGAGCACCGCCAGGTATTGAGCTGCAGGGTTGCAGACTTTGCGCTCCCCTTGTTTACAGTCTTAATGGAATTTAAGCCCTCTTCTTTCTCCCTTTTTAGTTTAGTCCCTGCGGCTGTTTCCAATTTTCCACTTTCTCTCCAGCTGCTTTTGGGAAGGGGTGCTTTCCCGTATTCTCCCCCACCCCAGTCTCTGTCCTCTCTCCACCTGCAAAGGCAGCTCCTTGCCCACTGCTGGCTTCTCTCTCCCCAAGTTCGCCTCTCCACGCCATGTACCTGCTGAATTCTGTGGTTCAGATGTGCAGATTGTTGTGTTAATCCTGTGATCAGTTTTCTAGGTATGTAGGATAGTTTAGTGTTGGTCTTGCTGTATTTCATGGACGTGAGACACACAAAAAACTTCCATGCTGTTCTGCCATCTTGGCTCCTCAGAAACTAACTTTTAAATATCAATCAAGGGTGGGGCACCTGGGTGGCTTAGTCAGTTAAGCATCCAACTTGGGCTCAGGTCACGATCTCACAGTTCATGGGTTCAAGCCCCGTGTTGGGCTCTGTATTGACAGCTCAGAGCCTGGAGCCTGCTTCAGATCCCGTGTCTCCCTCTCTCTCTGCCCCTCCCCCACTCACGCTCTGTCTCTTTCAAAAATAAACGTTAAAAACTTAATAAATATAAGTCAAGGGGAAATATATATCATAGAGTTGATCTATATGATAGGACCTGTGGGTTCTGCTGCTTTAAAATATCTCTTCAATCCAGGTCTAACTTTCCAGGGTTATTAATCCTCCTTAAACCACAAATACTCCTGAGAATATTATAAACTGCTTCTTCTCATAGTGTTTCCCTCTAGTCACCTGCCTGCACTTTCCTCTCAGCCAAGCTAGCCTCATAATTCCACAGTCTGTGCTCTGCGCTCATTCTTTCTGCCTCCAGATCCTTCCCGTCTAGTCTACCTTTTAACCACGCCCACATCCAGTGCTGCCTCCTCTTCTGTGAAGTTTTCCCCAGTATTGTTTGTGATATATCAGTCTCATTGTTTATATCACATATTTGACACTTCATATGTCTTTCCTTGTATCATAGCAATTAGGTAATTGATGTATTACTTTTAATGTTTATCTTAGAAAAGAAGAAAGGTCTGAATCAATGACTTAAGATTTTACCTCAGAAAGTTAGAAAAAACCCAGAGTAAACCCAGACTAAATAGAAAGAAGGAAATAATTAAAACGAGAACCAACATAATAGGGAACTAACAAACATTAGAGAAAATTAATAAAACCTAAAGCTGGTTCTTTGAAAAAAATCAAACTGGTAATTCCCTAAGCTAGACCAATCATGAAAAATACAAGAGTGAATCACCAATATCAGGGATGAAGCAGGGGTTATCAGCACAGTTTTAATAGACAAAGATATTCAGGACAACATTATGCCAACAAATTCAACAATTGAGATGAAATGGGAAAATCCTGTGAAAAACTAGTAAAGAAAAAACCTATTCTAATAGGAAATTTTCTCACTTGGTTTTTCTTTAACTTTTCTTTTGTATTTGGTTCCTTGCCTTTTTAGACTGTAATTATAGCAAAGAAGTTCTAGAAGTTATTTAGTTTACAATAAATTTTGTCCTGTGTTACATCATCTGTGTTACATTTGCCATTATTTACAATCAAACTGCCTCAGAGGTAGCATCTTTTACTCTTTTAGGGATAAAGTCTTTATTATGGAGTCTATATTACTTGTGTTCTCAGTGCAAATGATATACTGAATTAACTACTCTTTAAGTCCACAAATATTATATCAACATGATTTGAGAAACCATCTCAAACCACAGGGAAAGGCCTGCAGAGACATGATTTGTACACAGAATGTCTACACTGAGAGAAATTTCCCTTCCACACATTGACAAGCTTCTCTTCATCTCCACAGACAATATGGAGAGTTATTATTACAATCCCAGAAGAGATTATCTCCCTTTCCCACAGCTGTTTGTGGTTCCTTAGTTAAGTACAACACGGCGAGGGTAACTAATCTCACCACTTCTTTTTTTTTTTTTTTTTTTTAATTTTTTTTTTCAACGTTTATTTATTTTTGGGACAGAGAGAGACAGAGCATGAACGGGGGAGGGGCAGAGAGAGAGGGAGACACAGAATCGGAAGCAGGCTCCAGGCTCTGAGCCATCAGCCCAGAGCCTGACGCGGGACTCGAACTCACGGACCGCGAGATCGTGACCTGGCTGAAGTCGGACGCTTAACCGACTGCGCCACCCAGGCGCCCCTAATCTCACCACTTCTATTCAACTTGATACTGGAAAACCTAGGCAGGGCCAGTAGGTAAGAAAAATGAATAAAATGCATCCAAATTGGAAGGTAAGAAGTAAAATTGTTTGTAGATGACATGATCTTCATATAGAAAACCCTAAAGACTTCCCCCCACCCCAAACTGCTACAACTAAGAAATGAATTCAGTAAAGCTGCAGGATACAAAATCAGCATACGAAAATAAATTGTGTTTCTGTACACTAATAATGAATTATCTGAAAGGGGAATTAGGAAAACACTTTCATTTACAATAGTAGCAAAAAGAATAAAATGCTTATGAATAAATTTAACCCATGAGGTCAAAGATCTGCACACTGAAAACTACCAATAAGTGATGGATGAAATTAAACAAAACACAAACAAATGGAAAGATATCCCATTTTTGTGGATTGGAACATTCAATATTGTTTAAATGTGCACACTTCCCAGAGTAATTTACAGATTCAATGCAATCTCTATCAAAAACTCAATATCATTTTGTACAGAAATAAAAAAGAACACTTCTAAAATTCATACAGAGCCACAAAAAGCCTGAATAGTCAAAACAATCTTGAAAAAGAACAAATCTGGAGACATCACATTTCTTATTTCAAAATATATTATAGAGCTACAGTAATTGAAAAATATGGTGTCAATATGAAGATACACACATAGACCAACAGAACAGAATAGAGAGCCTAGAAGAAAATTCACACATTTATAGTTAACTCACCTTCAACAAGGGAGCCAAGAGTACACAATAGGAAAAGGATAGTCTCTTCCATAAATGGCGTGGGGAAACTGGATATCCATCCGCAAGGGAACACAAGTGGACCCTTGTCTTCTACCACACATAACAACCAATTCAAAGTGGATTAAAGACTTAAACACAAGACCTGACAATATAAAACTCCTAGAAGAAACAGGAAAATCTTCATGACATAGGTCTTGACAATAATTTAATAGATATGATACCACAAGCATAGGCAACAAAAAAGCAAAATTAGACAACTGGATCTACATCAAATTAAAAAGCTTTTGTGAATTAAAGGAAATAATCAACGAAGCAAAAAGGCAACCTGCAGAATGTTTTCAATATCTATAATAAGGGATTAATTTCTAAAATATATAAGGAACTCCAAAACTCAAAAGCAAAAAATCTAATAACTCAATTTAGCAAATGGTCTAAAGACTTGACTAGACATTTCTCCAAAGAAGATGTACAAATGGCCAACAGTTAAATGACAAGACGTTCCACATCACTAGCTATCAGAAAAATGTAAGTCAAAACCACAATAAGCTATCACATCACATCTATTAGGATGGCCATTATAAAAAAGTAAAAACACCAAGTGTTCATAAGAATGCAGAGAAATTGGAGTATTATACACTATTGGTGGGAATGCAAATGGTGCAACCGCTATGAAAAACAGTATGGAGTCCCTTGAAAGAACTAAAAATAAAACTGCTAAATGATGCAGCAATCCCACTTATGGGTATTTATCCCAAGAATTGAAATCAAGACCTCAAAGAAATATAAGCACTCCCAAATTCACTGAATCACTATTCACAATAGCCAAGATATGGACACAAACTGCCACCCAACAGATGAATGGATAAAGAAAATGTGGTGTATGTACAATAGAATATTATCAGCCTTAAAAAAGAAGGAAATCCTACAGTATGAGACAACATGGAAGAACTTTGAGAAAATTATGCTGAGTGAAATAAGCCAGACACAGAAGGACAAATACTGCATAATTCACCTTATATGAGATATCTAGAACTTATAGATAATATATATAAATACAGATAAATTGAAGTTGACAGAGTCTGGGGGAAGGAGGAAAGAAGAGTTGCTAATCAGCAGGTGTAAAGATTCAGAAGTGCAAAATGAGTAAGTTTTAAGATCTGATGTACAACATAGTAGATAACACAGCTGTACTGTACACTTAAAAATATGTTAAGAGGGTAGATGATATATTAAGCGTTCATAAATAAATAAGTAAATACATACATAAATATAAAAATAGGCAGTTTTAAATGTGGTAAAGAATAGTTTAACATCAAGATAATAAAAAATTTTTGGTGTGCCAGACAATTCTCTTAGTATTTTCCACACACCAACTCCTTTATTCCTCACAACGCCAGGATGACATTCTATTATTGTCATTCCGTTTAAAGATGAGCATTATGAAACTGAGAATGATTAAATAAATTAAACAATTATTAAAGTGGTGGGAGACGAGAAACTGAGATTAAGCCAAAAAGTTCAAAGCAGGATTCTGGTTCTTAATCACTACTACATGGGGCCACTCAAGAGACAAAAGAGTTCTGAACTGAGAGCTACCAGTAAAAAGATTTTAACACAACAATGTCAAAGAAGACTTCTCGGCAGCGATGCAGAAGAAGAGATTACAATGACCAGTGATAGTTGTTGACTACTCACACACATTGCATCGAGAGGTCAGTAAAAAATAATCATTTCATTTACTGGATTCAAATTATAGGGTTCTATATTTCCCTCATTGTCATTTCCAACAAATTTAGACGTCAGGATTGGGCACATGAGCGGTTCATGTTCTCTCTTCTTATTTGCTGGAGTTCATTCTTCCATCCCTCTAGCCCTAACCTACCCCTACCCCTACCCCTACCCCCACCCCTAACCATAACCCTAACCATAACCCTAACCTAACCTAACCTTAACCCTAACCTAACCCTAACCATAACCCTACCCTACCCTACCCTACCCTAACCCTAACCCTCTCACAGAAGTGGCCATGTTAACCCTTAGACAGTCTCACAGCACCCCCCAGCAGGGATATTAAGAAATTGAAAGGTGGACTTAAACTATAATTCCCAAATTTATGTGAGTGGCATGGTTCCAAGAAAATATACAAAATGTGTTCCTGATCTAGGCTACTGAGAGATGAGGTAGGGGGGAAGCAAACTCACATTTCCTTGACTTCACACTTCCGCTGAAGGGCAGCTAGGGCCATGCTGCTCGCACTCATTTTGTATGGAGTGGTGCTCACCCCACAGGATGCTGGCTGCAGACCTAGGGTTAAGAACAAGATAAATGAGGCAGCAACAAACTGGGTAGCTCAAACAAGCAATTGTGTCCCTCAGAAAGAAATCATTTAAAATTAGAATTATCGGACTTCGAATTAGTTTGGGTCTAAAAGGGAAAGGAATGTCTGCACAGAAGCTCGAGACGTACTATTTCTCTCTTGAGGTCGACAATTTTAAGATTAGTTGGGGCAATACAAGTAGACTTTAATACTTCTCATTTGTTCTGTCCAATAAATATTTGTTTGGCATTTGCTGTGTGAGGAGACCTCTCTTTGAGGGGCTCACAGTCTAATGGGGGAAGACAGATCTGAGCACACACTGCAGTAATAGATATTACCTTAGCTCTAAGTAATACCATTTCATCTGGGCTAAAGGCGGCTAGGAAAGCTCTCTGTCTTTGCTTATAATTCCAGAAAGCAAGCATGAGTTCCGGACTCCCTCATGCACAAGTCGGCTAGTATATATTTGTATATATGCATCTAAATATAGATCTTGAAAATTTGCTTGACTATCTCTAAGCCTGTTGCCACTATTACAGTCCTTATCTTTACCCACCTTCCTAAACACCTTCGTCTATAATACCCCTCACCCCACCTTCCTAATTACCATACTCTGTCTCTGATTTGTTAGAATTCCTAAGAAAGGGAATTTTCTGATAACTAAACCCCTTTCCAACGTATGTTCAGAGATTCTCTTCATCAATAATCTTTGTTTTATTAGTGGCTTTGCTTTAAGTTTTCCTTAATTTCAAGATTCTGAAGTGGTTCAAAGTGGTCAGGTTGTTGGCTCTCTGTGTGCTCCTCGCCTTAAAAGAGAGTGCTGTGTTTACTTTTCCCAGCAGCTTGAGACCGGTTATCTTTGTGATGTTGATTCTGCTAAGAGAAACATGGTATACTTTTCCGATTACTCATTCCAGCCCATTGTTTCTGATTTCTAGAGTTCCCTTCCAAGCATCAGTGATCACGTGTGGCAAGACAATGAGGATATCTACATGGTGTGTTACTCAGATTCACCCCCGTTGGGGTCTGCTTGAGACGTGACAGGGTGAGAGGACTCAGAGGGTCTGTTCCTTCCCTTGAGTGCACAGACTCCATATATAGGTGACACTCATAGATGTCGTGTCCCTTTACTTCATGATGATCATTCTTGCTCTGTGTTGCAAATTATCCCTAAACCCTCCACAAATGCCCCCCCAAATCTAGGTAATACTATCTATGATTGCCCCTAATCACTGTTTACTTCATTTGCATGTGGTTTTCTCATCAGGAAGCCATTACAATGAGAGTTGATGCTAGGGCTGGAGTGACTCAGGCTTGAACACGGGCAGGACAGTCTTTTTTTTTTTTTTTTAAACGTTTACTTATTTTTGAGAGACAGAGAGAGACAGAGTACAAGAAGCGGAGGGGCAGAGAGAGAGGGAGACACAGAAACTGAAGCAGGCTCCAGGCTCCAAGCTGTCATCACAGAGCCCGATGAGGGACTTGAACTCATGAACTGTGAGATCATGACCTGAGCCAAAGTAGGATGGCTTAACCGACTGAACCACCCAGGTGCCCCCGCCGCAGGACAGTTTTGATGGACATTTAACTCAGGCTGGACTCTTGGCTACTCTGTGATTAAAGGTTACAAATGATTCTTCCTGATTTCTCTCTTTGTTTATCTCTCTCTCTTCCTGAGTTCTGGATGGCTGGCACAGTGCCTCCTGGATTTAGTAATCAACTCTTTCTATGGCTGACGTTGATACATTTCTACTTCTTCTATAGCATAGATGCCCCCTCTGACGTTTTCTTCACAGAAAATTGTGGGGAGTCTGTGATTTACTCTAGCATTTACTCTCTATTGTTACCCTCAACTGTAATAGAATCGAGACTCTGAATAAATGCCATGTTTTTAATATAGCCAAACACTGACACTTTAATCACTTAAGGCTGTTTCCTTGAAATTTTTAAATAACTAAACCTGTAACACATTTAAATCATTTGACTCTGCTGAGAAGTGCACAGGAAAGCCCTGGACAAGGAGTTAGAGGCTTGGATTTGAAATCCACTTCTGGCAATCATTGCCTGTAAGCTTTGGAAATTTGGACATGTTTCTTAAACTCTTTGAGCCATGCTAGGATCATCTGTAAAGGTAAATAACAAAACCTGCATCACAGAAACTGTGTGTGTTGGAAATGAATGGGAAATATATGTGCAGGGTACCTTAGGCGATGATATTGCAGCTAATATATTCAGGCAGTTGAATGCATGGAATTTGTTGTCACACCAGGGTTTGATTCCTGCCAATGCCATTCAATGGTTAGGTGACCTTGAGGTAGGTGTTTTGTTTTTTTTTTTTTAAGTTTATTTATTCATTTTGAGAGAGTGAGAGGGGAGAGGAAGCATTAGGAGGGGAGGGGCAGAGAGAGAGGGAGAGAGAGTATCCTAAGCAGGCTTCACGCTGACCACACAGAGCCCAACACCAGACTTGATCCCAAGAACCGTGAGATCATGACCTGACCTGAAACCAAGAGAGTCGGATGCTGAACTGACTGGGCCACCCAGGTGCCCTGAGAGAACTATTTATCTTCCTTCTGCTTCAGTATTCTCATGTATTAAATGGGAATAAGATTTCCTGTGCACTAGGGCTGTTGTATGGATTCAATCAGATGATGAAAGTGCTTATATTTAGCACAGTGCCCACCAATTTAGTAAATGCTCAATAAATGTTAGCTGTGTTAATGGGATAAGTTATTCCACATCTACCATTAACAGTAGTTCAATAAATGTAGTTACACCTAAATTTCACAAAAAGAAGCTTCTCTGAGAAAAAAAAAAAAGATTCTTTTGAAACACAAACAGGAGGCACTGTGAATGATCTGACTAGGAAAAAGCACTCAATTAGGCAGCCTAGCCCATGATCATGAATCATTTTACAAGGAACTTCCACAAATCTTAGAAAAATCAGCATTGAGAGAGAGTCATAGAGGTTTGCTTGCTTTTGCTTTTGCACTAGGATGAAACCAGAGACGCATCTTGTGGCTGGTGTTCCAATATTTGTGAAATACTTGCTGTTGTATAGCATGTGGGTCTTTGAAAAAGTTTCAAATGTATTTATCAAAATATATCTTTATTTCACATGGGTGGCAGGCATCAGGGTATGCTATTTTCCTTGGCAAAGACAGACTTAACAACAAAGTTATTTTTCCATAAATGACCTGAGGAAAGGCTGATATGGAATTTGCTCCAAATGAAATACCATGGTATACAGGTAATGTTTTTACAGAATTATCTGAATGTAGATTTTTTTTTCTTTTCTTGGAACATGTGAATATTATTTTCCTCTATTAGAATGCTTGCGAAGTGAGTAAATGCCATGTAAAAAAAAAATTCCAAAACTCTACTTGGAACAGTCTGAAAGCAGGTGGAAGTTTTAAAAAAACCTCTTTTTTTTTTTTTTTTAACCTTAAAGCTTTTCATTTTCTTGTCACGGGATAGCTAATGTATAATTGTAGTTAAGAGATGACTTTAATCCCAGAATTTTGTTCATGAAAAACCATTGTAAAAGTTAATATCCCTGCTGTTTTTATAGACACTACTTGTTGGTTGCACTCACAGGGAATAAATCGGTCTTGCAGTAGCGTAGCGGGTCTGTCCTCTGCACCCTTTGTCTTCCTAACCCCAGTCCTGTGGGCAAAAGCTCCCATTCAGGAGTTTCTGGTAAATATTTAACACTCTGCTTTCAGGAAAATTAAAAAAAGTATTGGGTTGTGGTGTATGCTGATTTCTATTGTGTAAACATTCCCACCATGGCTGACTTCAAGCCAACGCCCCTAAAGCTGGGAAGAGCTGCACAGTCCATGCCCAGTGAGCTAGAGCTGGCCCAACCCACATCACCGCTCCTACTCCTTACCCAACATGGACTCTGATGGGACCGACGTTAGCGACACGAATGAATAAGACAGAGTAGACAAACGGATGATGAGACAGAGCCAATCTTTGTGTGACTGGCTACATATATTACAAAACTGTTAAAGTGGTGGTTTAGAAGCGTAATAATTCACACTTGTTTTTTCTATAATTACCATGAATTTTATTCAAGAATTTTTAAAAGTTCCTAATAATGCTGGGGCGCCTGGGTGGCTCAGTCGGTTGAGCGCCTGACTTCCGCGCGGGTCATTATCTCGCAGTCTGTGAGTTCAAGCCCCACGTCGGGCTCTGTGCTAACAGCTCAGAGCCTGGAGCCTCCTTCAGATTCTGTGTCTCCTTCTCTCTGTGCCCCCACCCCTCCACTCCCTGTCTCTGTCTCTGTCTCTCTCAAAAATAAACATTAAAAAAAATAATAAAAAAAATAAAAGTTCCTAATAATGCTTATGGATTAAAGTCCTGTGATTTCTATGGCTTTTGGATCCCTCTGTCCCTTGAAAATTATCACTTAAGTGGGCCAAATGATCCATACTATGGACATATTAATTTTTCATTAAGATGGAAATATACAAATACAAAACACCCACAAGTAATAACCTCAGACCCCAACCTGAGTTGAAGACATAGAGACCTAGAGAAATAATGGATAGAGATAACTACATTGTTTTCAAAAACCAAAACCAAAACCAAAAATCCCTTCTCCCAATACTGTACATATTATCTTAGAACCATCTGTTTCCATGGATGTTCTGATAGCTATATGATTCTTCTGGTGTCAGAAGTTGGGATTTTGATTCCAAAAATGTCCACAAATACCTCTTGCACATTTTTATTTATTAAAGAAGCCGCCACAAAGGTCTGAATGGTGAGGCACTGTTGCATCGTTCTTCAGAGTCATGGCTGAGTCTGCACTGTGGCTCAGCATCTCCAAGCTCTGTGACCTTGGCTTAAGTATTTAACTTAAAAAAAAATTTTTTTTATGTGTATTTATTTTTGAGAGAGAGAGAGAGCGAGAGTGAACGCAAGTGGGAAAGGGACACAGGGAGAGGGAGACATAGAATCCGAAGCGGGCTCCAGGCTCTGTGCTGACAGCACAGAGCACAACACAGGGCTGGAACCCGCGAACTGTGAGATCATGACCTGATGCTTAAGCACCAAGTCAGATGCTTAACTGACTGAGCCACCCAGGGGCCCTGGTATTTAACTTTAAGAATCCGTTGCCTTACATGTCAAATGAGAATATCTATATCCTAGGATGTTATTATGTTTTCATCTGCCCTGCAACCATGCCAGCACTTTTTCTGAAAATTTCCCTTTCCTACCTGTCATGTATGTGACTGTCCTAGAAATTGCCAAAGTGGTAAATAAGGGTGAGTTTTCCCACTCTTCAGCCCACTCAGATACCTGTACTAGGGCTTTCCCTTTTCTACCACTGCTGTATTTGGGGAGTCCAGTTTCCTATGTTCTGTTTTGGGGTACTTATGAGTGTCCTGGACTGATGGTAAAGATAGTGCCCACAAGAGGCTTTGCAGAGTTTTGGGCACAGATGGATGCCCATATGCTGGGTAATACGTTGCTGAAGTAGAGGCAGCTGACACTGACAACCATTCTCTACCCAATAGCGATGACAACCACTGACATGGCTTTTCTGTAAGCACAAGGAAAGTCCATTATCTTGGCTTCCACTCTGCTTCCTAGAGCTGGCCACTTTATGAAGGTTGGCCATAATTTCATGATAACTTTTCCCTCTCATCCCTAATTCCCCTGTGATCCTCCTGGCCTGGGGATTCTGTCTTCTTCTGAAGTCTTGGCTCCACCATTCCCTTTATTCTTTCTCTCTCTCAGCCCAGGTAACCCTCAACCATCTCCATTCCAAGTGTACGAGTTGGTGTTTTAATCTTTGTAATGTAAACTCTTTGGCCCACTTTCTTCAGGGACTTCCTTTTGAGTCTCAAGAAATTAGTTAGGAAGCATAAAAAACAAAACAAAACAAAATTCAACCAACCAACAACAATTAAGCCAAACCTACAAATGAATGCCAGTGTATTTTTTCTTTAAAAAATTTTTTTTCAAAGTTTATTTTTGAGAGAGAGAGACAGAGTGTGAGTGAGGGGAGGGGGGCAGAAAAACGAAGGAGACCCAGAATCCAAGCAGGCTCCAGACTCTGAGCTATCAGCACAGAGCCTGATGTGGGGCTCGAACTCACAAACTGTGAGATCATGACCTGAGCCGAAGTTGGACACTTAACCAACTGAGCCACCCAGGCACCCCTGTATTTTTTCTTTTTACTTTCCTTGTAGAAAAATGCTAAAGCTTCTGGATTCCTCTAACTGGGAGAAGGATGAAAGTGTGTGAAAGAAAGTAAAAAGGATTGACATTTCAGACATGACCTACTGAACACTGTTGATGTGGTGTTAGGCATCTGAATAAATCTTGGCTTATAGTGTCCCTTTCCAGGAATTTCCCGGAATATTAGAATTGCAACTCAGAAAGAATAGCCTTTCTTTGGAATTAAAAATTTAAGATGTAAAACTTGAGAATTATTAGCAGTCTTGTTTTCTGTCATAGATACATAGGGACCAGAGGAAATCCATTTATAGACCAAAATAGAAGAATGTGGGAGACTTGCAAAGAGAACAGAGATGATGGACCCAGTGAGGAACTTGATAGCACTTCTAGAAACTGGTGCCTGGGATTTCAGAGTTCTAACTACGTTCTCATTTTACTGGGTGTTACAAGTTGGGTTTCTGTCATTTGGGACCCAGAGCCCTATTACAAATATCCATTTTGTGGGGTTTCTGTGCAATTTAGACACAGTAAGTAAGCTCTTTTGATTTCTCAGTAACTGGCACTTAATAAGCCCATGGGATGTTGTTATTGTTTAAAACAACTCACTTTTAGGGGCGCCTGGGTGGCGCAGTCGGTTAAGCGTCCGACTTCAGCCAGGTCACGATCTCGCGGTCCGTGAATTCGAGCCCCGCGTCAGGCTCTGGGCGGATGGCTCAGAGCCTGGAGCCTGTTTCCGATTCTGTGTCTCCCTCTCTCTCTCTGTCCCTCCCCCGTTCATGCTCTGTCTCTCTCTGTCCCAAAAATTAATAAACGTTGAAAAAAAAAAGATTTTAAAAATTAAAAAAAAAAACCAATTCACTTTTGCCATCTGAATTGTGGTATCAAGATTTCCTAGTCACTGCCCATGCTTGTTCAAGACAAAATGGTTTACTTACTTACCATCCATTCTATCCAAGTTTAGGTTAAGAAATTCTTCCTGTTACTTTTCAGCATTACAAACCCTTAGGAACTATTACCTACTTAGGGCAGCGTCTGGCGCATAGAAAGCAGTGAATTCATTTGGGATATGATATAGGAATAACTGATTAATTTATGTGATTTAAGAACAAGCAAACTAAAATATCACTCCTAACTGTTGCCATGTATGTTGAAATCAAAGTTTAGTGTTAATGAAAAAAATTCTTTCATTTCCTTGAAAATGTCTGATAAAACTTGTATTGAACAGACGATACTTTGGTTTTGTACTAATTCAGAGAACTGACCTACTCCTGAAAACTTGGAATTATTTAATTAAAATCCACAAAAGGTTATCACGTGCTGAACTTGTCTTAACCTAATGAAGGAAGATCAGCTTTACTAGGAATAAAAGGTGCAGAATATCACCATTTAACAAAGTTTGCCCTATATCTTTTACTAACACATTATGTATTTAAACTTCCTTGTTTGCAGATTTTAAGAGATATTTCAAAAATGACCTGTGTTGTGCATTTGTTGTGTGATTTATGGTAAGGAGAGGATCATTTTCTAGGAAACCATGTTAATATTAACCTCGACTATTTGAGAGAAATGTTGACCTAGCCAAGGTAGTTTCCTTATGATTTACCTGGCTTGACATTCCATTATGATTCCACTTAATACTATAGAAGGAACACATTATTTATCAGCAAGTTTTGTATATTATTTTAGTGTTCCAATGTGGACATAAATATCTCTAAAGAGACTTAGACCTTGGCTTTTGTACTTCCTTTAAAACCATTCCTCTCAACTGTTATTCTTCCCAGTGAGGCCTTGTTTGTCTTTCTTTTGGAGAAGAGAATGTCAGGGTGTTACCTAATGAAAGCCTTCAAGAATAAATTATATAAACACAAGGAAAAAACTGTGCTTGGTCTTATCTGAAGACAGATGGAGAAGATCCAGAGTTTAAATTATGGAATGAAAGAATAAAGACTGGCTTTAAAGCAGTGAAAGTTTGTTTTGTGATGCTTTTGTTTGCCATGGATGCCTTCGAGAAACTGCTGAAAACTGAGTCCACTCCCTAGAGAAATCTGTACATCAATACATAGAAAATTCGTGACATTTCTGAGTTCAAAAACACGCTGAAACTCTTCTATGAATTCTGTGTTAAAAACATTTGCTCTAAGGAACAAGTTCCAGGTTATAAAGACTGTTTAATACTTAACGAAGTTGTGTTCACAAAGCTTTGTTCAAACAGGAAATATGGCCTTTGCTGTTTTACTTTGGAACTTAATATCTGTAGCCACACTAAAGTCACTCTCTGCTCTGAGTCTTTGAAAGATATGCTTTTTGTGAAATGCATATCTCACATTCATATTACAAATGCATTCATATTACAAATACTGAAACTGACGGAAGCATCTGCTCTGTCTGAAATAGCACCTGCTATAATGGGACTTGCATCATAATTTTGGGGGGGGGATGAATTTGTAGAGAGGTGACTACATAGGTTTGGATGGAAACTTAAATTTAGGCCTGTTAATCACAAAGAGTCAATGCACTGACATTTTCTAAGTATTATCCTCGAATACCATAAATAAAATTGGGGTGAATTATTGTTTCACATGAACTAGTAAATCGAGAACACAAAAGTGGCCTGGGGAAATTTGTTGCTATTTTATGGCCAGAAGACCTCTATGGGTGGTCATGAGTTTGTACATGGTTTCCAAGAATGTTAATCCACAGGGGCAGCTCAGCCCCTCCAACAATATGTATTTTTAAAAACGTGAATGAACATCATGGTAAACAAAGGATATTTGATGTTTTCCTTCACTAGTGTATGCTTAGAACAAAAGCACATTATGTAAATATATATATATATATAGATGCAGATATAGATATATATGATATATATGATAATATAAATATGCATAAGGTGCTTCTGGCATAGATACTAGCAATAAATAGTTACCTTTGATGATACACACTAAAATTTAAGAAGCCCAATTACTTTATTATGAGATCATTAGATCCAATTTCCTCCTCTTCGATTACCATCATTATAAAACACCATTATCTCTCTCACTGTCATCTTCCAGTCAGGGTTCTTATTTAAACACATCCATCCAAAGAATTTTAACCCAGTGTCTCCTACTTTAACTTGAAAAGCACACAATACATGCCCTTTAGATTCTTGTCTGAGATGCTACACGCAACTGTTTGCTTTTGGTTCTCAGATCAGAGAAGACTGATATTTTCACGTGAATTTTCGTATTTTCATGTGAATTTTTCATGTGAAGCCCAGAGTAAAGATATGTATGTATGACTTGTACTACATGTAAACATAAAAATAAAAATGTCTGAAAAATATGCTTATGCTTACCATCTGTATTATTTAAATACGTATTTAAATAAAGTGCAATCCACTATTAACATTTAGTATTCTTTCTATTTTATTTTAGTCTCTTGCATAAAAAATGCTGTTCCCCAAATTGATTTCCCCAACCCATGAAGAATGAAAACAGTTTAAAACCTCCTACTGAAAGTTAAGTTTCTCAAAATTTGGTGTGTAAAAGAAAACCTCAAGGAGCTCTTTCAAAATGCAGATTATTAGGCCCTCTTTCAGAGATTCTGATTCACTAGTGCAGTCCAAACATCCACAATATTTCAGAAGCTTCCAAGGTTATTCTGAGGCAGATTTTGAGATGTAGTTTCTATCTAGTAATCCGTGTCCTATTCTTCGATTAAACTAGATCAGCTAAAAATTATACACTGGCACTAGGCTGTGTTGACTGACTGCAGGGTTACTTTTATGGACGCAAGCTTTGGTGTCCTACCCTCAGTCCTATCCTTCACTGAAGGATGCAAAAAAAAAATTTAATATTGCACTTTCGTAAGCATGTCATTAAGACAAAAGTCTTCATAGCATAGCAGGGTTGCCTATGGAAAGCCTAAAGTAAAATTATTTTCAATACTATACATGTAGGAAGGCTTCACTTCCCTTAAAGACTTGCTATTTTCTCTTATTATCAAGAGAATCTCATAACTGACTATTTTGTGTCATGACAGCCAAGACTTTGTTCTGTTTTAACTCTCATATTCCTAGCACCTAGAACAATGGTTGGCTCATAGGAGAAACTAACAAAATAAATATTTGTTGAATTGAATTGAATTGAATGCTTCCCTTTCACAATGGCTTCCAATGATATCGGAGACAAATTCATAACTCAATCTCGACCTATGTATTTGCACATTTACTACCTTTGTACTTTTTGGCAATCTATGCCTATTTGTGTCCTTCTGGGCTTTATGTGGTAAACTTATTTACGTGGCAGTTTATATATAAACATCACCAACAACTATTATGTTGTATAATATTATGTATAATACATAATATTTTGAACTTATTTTCATGTGTATAACCTTTTCTACTCATAAGAAGTTAATACAAAAAAAATGGTTTTCCTGATTTATCCAATTCAGACTAATACTTCTGCCTATATGACTACTCATAGTCCTTGCCGTATGCTGGGGTTGGCAAATACCAACCATGGGTCAGTTCCTGTTTTTGTGTGGCCCATGAGCCATACAAAACATTTTTAACTGATTAAAAAACATTCAAGGAAGACTAATATCTTATGCCATGTGGAAACTCTAAGACTTAAACTTCAGGGTTCATAGCTACAGTTTTATTGGAGCAAGACCACACCCATTTGTTTACATACTGTCTATGGCTTCTTCCAAGCTATAATGGTAGGGGGGACTAGTTGCTACAGAGGCCAGATACCATATGTGTGACCTGCAAAACCCAAGATATTTACATCTGGAACTTTATGGAAAACTTTGCCAACCCCTGCATTTTACCTTCTGCTTCAACCAACCTACTTCTTCCTGGGAAAATGTTGACTTGCAAAAGAGGAGCCGCAGGTATGGTGGCTGTCTGTAAATGAGAATACTTACCCTGATTTTTAGATAAGCTTCATAAAGAAATCTCTGCTCAAGTGTAAATTCATTCTGCTGGGGTTTTTAAAATTTTTAAACTCTATTCCTTTCTGTTCAATGTATTGTGCTGGCCAAAATTTAAGCCATTTCACATTCTTCAGTTAATAGCCATCGTTCAAATACATTGACATTCCTTTTAATCTTAGTGGGTCTATGCTTTAGTATTTTCTCTAGGGATGGTCTAGTTTCTATAACTTGACCTAATGTGTAAAGATAATCATGTTATCCTCTGAGCTACACATCGTTCCCAGTCTATCCTTCACATCAGGTCTATGGAGAGCACAGAGGCTGGGAGGGTCTGAATAGGGTTATCAGTCTTGAAACGTAAAGTTTCTGTTCTTTTGACCCTTTTAATATAGTCTCAACCTCATCATAGGAGGGAGGGAAAGAGGGATGGGGAGTAGAAAGAGGGAGTGAGACTAAAGAAAAAGGTGGAGACGGTTAGAGAGAGCTGAACAAGTGATACCCAACTCATCTTCATTAACTCCTGTCGAAGTTTGGAGCTCTGGCCTTTACATGTGGAAATAAACTATGTAAAGTAGTATTTACTCAAGGTCACAATCCCTGCTGCTCCTGAGTTCTTGGTTTCTACAGGCTACCCCTCTGCTATGTGTGTCTGTCATGAAACTCATAATCCTTTCAAGCCTTCAGGAGGGGCTGAGGACTTTGATGAAACCATTACAAGAACAGCATAAGCCTGCGGTTGTAGAGTATTTGTTTCCCTACAATGTTGTGGAAACTTAGCCATTCAAGTTTGCTGCAGAGATAGAGCTGGAGACTGTAGTATGTGTCTAATTGTGCTCCAAACTTGTCTTCAGAATCTTTCCCCCTCCCTGCTCCCCATTTTGTGTGGAAGCACGTAAAAATAATGCCTTGTTATGCAATAATCTGGTGTTCCCAAGAAGAATCACTTAATGATCTGGAAAGATGTGTTATGGTACTGAACGAAATATTTAAAGATGTTAAGTCACAACCAAAAGGGTTGCATCAGAGCAGGAAAGTTAGCACCTGTCTCTGTTTTTCCTGTGTATTTTCCTACACTCTGCCATTAAGGTCTATCTTGTCACTCTAGTCTGAAAAAAGAAGGAATGGGGGTCAGAACTTCTCAATTATTTGGGGGTAATTTTGCCTTGAAAGGGGTTCCAGATCTAACATTCTTTTGGGGAGGCTAGCCTGGGTGTATTGAGCCTCAGGGGACTCATCTGCCTCATGGTGGCATACAGTCAAATCGTCCAACTGACCACTCTTGCGTAAGTGGTTGTCAATGAACCCATCGCCTTTATTTGTTACGCCATGAATGACTATCAACAGGGAACTTGATGTGGTGGCAGGAAAAAGAAAAGATGGAAGTGAACATTTATCAAGTATTTCCTAAGTTCTGTGCGTTAAGTGCATTTTTTACTTTATTTCAGAACAAATTGCAAATGTGGTTAGCCCCTTGGAAATAGCTCTAGTGGATATTATTATTCTTCACACTTTATGGATGACAAAAACTACTTCTCAGAGAGGTTAAGCAACTTGCCAAAACCACATGCTAATGAGTGGGCAGCATGTTTGTCTAAATTCTTTGTTTTCACCAGGCCACAAACACTCACAAATCCAAGAGCTGCCGGGGAAAGGCACCTCCACCTTCTCTGAGAGCAATAGTAGTAAATACATTGCTGGGTTGCTGTCATAGATTATCCAAAACTTGTGTATATACTCCTCTGTAGGGAAATTGTATTAGTGTTTCTTTTTCTTGTTCTGTACTGATATAATGAGAGTCTGAGGTTTTAAGTTAAAACCTGTTAAAGCACTGCTTGTGTGTTACATTGCTATTCATTACTATACAACGACCATTCCAGAACTTTTTATTGTACAGACCCTGGTCCCTTTTTAGTGTTAGTTGGTTGGAGTATGTATCTGAACTTTCCAGACAGGCGTTTCTTACCTCTTCCCAAAGCATCTGTTTATTGCTTCGGATGCAGGTCTCTGAGTTTCCTCGCAGTTCTATGGACTCTGTCCTCCTGACAGACTGTCTATAACATAAAGTAGGGCCCCGGGCTTATGCTACTTCAGAATTCAAGGAAGAAAGCATGAAAGCAAGAAAGGATAAAGGAAAGAAATGGTCTGCTCACTGGCAGAATAAAAAGCACGGATTGTGGTAAGAAGGAACACGTCCGTATTTCAGAGTATTCTTTGAAGCTCAGATATGAAGGCTGGTTATTACTGAACTCAGCATGAGGTTACTTTCCTTCCATCATCTTAGAGATTTACGTAACCCCCAATGGCCACCTCTTTTTTTTGGTGGGTGGCTTATTTCTTCTTTATCTGTGTTAATTAAATATGTCATTTGAGTAAATCTCTCAACTGAGATTAAAAATTGATGACCAATGAAAGTGATCCAGTACCTGACTGATCACTAACTGGTAATTTCATTACTGTTCTGGGAATAAATTAGGTAATTATTTCATATTACACATGGTCCAAACCAATGGAGCCCAGAGTAACTTCTATTTTCATATGCTCTTTAAAGAATGCCCTCACCCAAATTTTCATAAACACATCAAACAAACTAAGTAGTGGGATATCAAAAGACCTTTCAATCTTCATTCTGGAATAGGTAAAAAGCTCAACAATCCCTTTGGAGAAGTAGTAAGCCTTTTGTGACTGTCCTTTTTGGGATTACATAGACACTGGGCTTCTGGACCTTCAACATATGCTTTCCAGGTGAAGTGTGCTTCTATGGACTATTGTCATATCATTTCTGCTGAAGTCGCCTTTCTCTCTGCCCATTAGCACAGAATTCCACAGTAGTATGTTTCTGTGGTAGACAACTTCATTTGATTAAATCAGTTTTGCTAAGGCACTCAAACTTAGAAATATTTCTTTTTTTCTTTCTTTCTTTCCTTCCATTTTTTTTTTTTTTGTAGTAAACATATATTGTGACTCCTGCAGGAATTTGAGGCTGGTGTTTTGAAAAATGTGACCAGTGATGTGTTGATACCAAGAAGCAGTTGCATGATTATGGATGTTTGTTTTTCTGTCTCCTAGCCTCCTTACAGTTTTAGATAAAATTTCTGCATATGATATTAATCATGGCTCTTTAATATCTTCCAATGATCCATTTATGCTGAATTTTAATGGCGAGTTATGAAAGAAAGAATTGAAGTAATTTTTGCCCCCTCAGAGGAAGGCCTTTCATTCATTTTGCCTTTCATTCATTTTGGCTGTGCTCACAGCCCTCAGCCTATTGGCCTCACCTGTTTCCCCATCTTTTCCAGGTCTCTCCCCTTCCTGTTGGAGTAACAATGGCCCTTCCACGTGCATAATTGGTTAGTATGGATCAAAGGAAAAGTAAAGAGGAAAGCAGAGTGTTCTGGGAACTCTCCATGATCCAGATAAAGTAACAAGGCATTAAATCAATACAGAAAGCAACTCAATGTACTTCACCCTTATTCTTTATTCCACAACCTGAAATGCCTTCCACCATCTGTGAACATTTCCAGGTTTTATCAACATTTTGTATACTGTCCAGTCATGCTTCTCTTTATGGCTACCTGAGAAAAGAATGCTCCTTCCAAACCTGAAAGCTAGAAAAGTCTGCCATGGTAGAGGTACACTTTTTATACAGCAATATATGGAAATGTCTCACTTCTGATGAGCTGTAGTCCCAGGTAAGAGAAATTTTGTATCATTTAACTCCAAAACCTTAGAAAATATATTGGCGTCATATAGAGAGAATCCTAGAAATAACTTTACATTTTGTCAATGACTCAACAGTATCATTACGAATATTAAATCTCTGTACCTTTCTAAAAGAATTCTCTCTTGATGGATTGGTAAGTAGATCCTATACTAGTAAAGGGAGAAAAAGTACTATTTTCTGATAATATATTGAATTTGTTTGCTAGGACTACCATAAAAAAATAGCAAAGGATGAGTGGCTTAAACAACAGAAATGTATTTATTTTCACAGTCTGGGGGCTGGAAGTCTAAGATCAAGGTGTTGGAAGGTTTTGGTTTCTTCTGAAGCCTTTTTCTTTGGTTTTCAGATGACTACTCGCTCTGTCCTCACTTATAGGGACACTAAACTGAATGAGGGTTCAGACTGTGGCCTCATTTTAACTTAATCGTCTTTTTAAAGGCCCTCACTCCAAATATGGTCACATCCCAAGGTTGTGGGAGTAGAGGCTTCGACATCTAAATTTTGGAGGGACACAATGTAGCCTTTACCACATACCTACTGTTGAATTCTGACAACTGCGTTTGTAATTTCAAATCAACTCGGGAAAAGTTGTGAATAACTGAGATGTTAGGAAGAGTTGAAGAGAAAAATGCTGACTCGCTCTTTCCTTTAAAAAATATTTTTCAGAGTTATCATCTTAGTCTGGCCTTCCTCAAAAATCTGAGCCTCAGACAAGGTAGTTATTTGGGACACGATCCCAGGGGACAGGCGTAGGTAACTGAGACAAATAGAGAAGGAGAGAAAACCAGTACAAGAGTATGTTATTCATTCTGTCACCACCTTGGGCAACCCAGGCTCAGTCTTGCTGGGACCCTCGGAAAAGCCATGCAGAATGACTATTCCTCAGAATTTTCTCTTGGAGGGACAAATGAGGGTAAGAACTACCTAGGTGCTTTGAATCCCCATTGGTTAAGACTTGTCTGTTAGTTCTCTCACTTGTAAATTTTGCGTGCGTGGGTGTGCCTCGCCAAGATGTCAGGGAAGTCCCAGAGGATGCGGTGGAGCTGAGGTGATGAGTTATCAGGGCTCACCTGAAGGAAGCTCGTTGCCTCAGAGGCTGGAGTGAAAGGTAGGTGGAGAGGCTATAAAGTAGGCACAAGAAATATCCAAACCCTTGACAAACACCACCTCCCCCCACCAGCAGTGTCATTATTATTAATATCAACAGGACTGTCAACGTCCTAATATATATAGACACCTACTGACAAACACACTTGAAATCCCCTATCTGCGGTTTTGCTTCAGCAGTTTAGTTACTGATGTGTGGAAGCAGGTGATCCTCCTTCTGATGAATCGTGGGAAGGTCAATAGTAGCCTAGCTCTGCGTCGAGGTGCCTCTTAGGCGTTTTATCTCCTCACATCGTCACAAGAAGAAGGGTGAGTAAAGTGCAAGGAGATATTTTGAGAGAGATATAGACAGAGAGAGAGCAAGAGCAAGAATGAGCACACTCGTAGAACTTTTATTGCAGCCCACAGACTTACAACATGTTGACTTTAGGATGGTGCTAAAGTGATACGCATTCAGTAGAAACCCTACTCGGAATTTTGAATTTGGGTCTTTTCCTTGGGCTAGCTGGGTGGCGCCATACTCCCCTTTGAAGCCGGGAGTGGCAGCCGCAGTCGGCCACACCATCACGAACCTAAGGGACACACTTACAAGCGTTCTGTACCCGTCCAGCCACTCCGTTCTTCCCTTTCCGTGCAGTGTTCACGAAATCACTTGAGACAGTCAACACTTTATTATAAAATAGGCTTTGTGTTAGATGATTGAACCCAGCTCCAGGGTCATGTAACTGTTCTGGGCACGTTTAAGCTTGGCGAGGGTAGGCTGTGATGTTCTGTAGGTTAGGTGTATTAAAAGCACTTTTGACTTATGATGTTTTCAACTTACAATGGGTTTATCAGGACGTAACTGTATCGTAAGCTGAGGAAGATCTGTATTGTTATACTTGTTTTCTTTTATTATTAGATATTATTAATTTCTCACTGGGCCTGATTTATAAATTAAACTTTATCCGAGGTGTGTATGTACAGGAATAAAACAGTATATATGGGGCTGGTTACTATCTGTGGTTTCAGGCATCCACTGGGGATCGTGGAACATATCCCTTACTGATAAGGACAGGGACTACTACCTAATTACCACATGCAGAAACTTTGTGCTACAACATTTATTCCTAAACTCTGGAACTCAGAACGTAATCTTACTATTTCAAATTATGTTAGGGGTTTGTATATGATCTACATAATCAGGTATGTTACCCTAACATTCACATACTCACGTATAAAATCCATTCACACATTCATTTTAGCAAATATTTAGGTTCTTCACCTGGTGTTAGGACTAGGCGAGTTACGAGACTTAGAAACGGGAAGATCCAGCCAATGCTTCTAAGAACTCACACAGTAACTGTTGGGTTTATTGAATGTGAGCAATAGAAAGATCCCACATGTAGCTTATAGAAGGAACATGGGAGGATCACAAGCTTAAGAACAGGTATTGAGAGAGGCAGTAACCAGGGGCCCTGCAGACAGTAGGAAGGGAAGCATAGCACAGTTCCATAGCAGGTGCTGGTTGGTCAGCAACTGCCGTCATGATGGGCAATGGATCTCCAGTTGTTCCTTCCCTCATTTTCTGAGTCAGTCAAGATTCAGAGCCAGGGAGAAAGCACATAAGGGGCCAAGCTTAGCTTCTAGGCCTGTCCCTTGATTCCTTATGGTGGAGGGGAGACCTGTTTCCTTTGGTCTCCTTTACGAAGCATGGAAGATGGTCCGTCCTACCCAAGACCGCCCATGACCAGTAGGGAAAAAGCAGAGGTGTGCTAGACTGGCGTGTACTGCCCATCACAGCCAACTGCTCAATTTTCAGGAAGTTTAAAAGCCACTTGTTAAAAACAATAATTATTTAAAATTAACTGATTTTAACTTACAATTAAATAAATTATATTAAAACAAAAATAGTACTCAAAATTTACCACCTCCTAATTATTTTACTACATTTTACTATTCTTTATGTCCTTAAGGTTATTTACATCTACTGTGGCTGTGGAGTGGAAATATGATACATTGATGTGCTACAAAATTGGCCGGGGTGGGACTGTTTTGTACCATACAAGTTCACAAATGCTACAAAATAGGACTTGATTTATTGTTTTGTTGGGTGTTCAGACTTGAGAAAATGATGGAGAAATAATGCAGATTAAATTTAAAATTGTGTCACAGCTGCAGCCATTACATTAGGAAGAGCTCAAAAAATTGAGGAAATATTTTGCCAGTAGTCAAACACCGTTATGAGATTCAGCAAAGAACTTAGGTCATCGATGAACCAGAAAAGTTCTGACACACCTCTTTATTGTTTCCCTTTGCCTTACTCATTACACACATGACAAAGCCAGCAACATTTGCGTTGTAATTACACTGTCATCAACTGCAACTGCAGTTTGGCTACTAGAGTTACAAACACGACAAAAGCATTCTGGGAGAATTAATTGCCATACGGAATTTACAATGGAGAGGCAGAGTATTATATTCTTTATTATTATTTATAGATGGTTACATGCTCTTTAAATGAGTAAAAATTTATAGTAAAATGTAAAGTTTATGAATAAAATTTATAATAGAAATTTATAACAAAATAACATTTTATTATTAAAAATACTATTTAAAAATGTATTTTTTCTCCCCCTGGAGAGCCAGTTTTTAAACATTTATCAGCACACCACTGGGTAGAAGAAATTCCCCAAAAGGAAATCGAGGTGCTAAACAGCCAAAAATATAAATAAAAAATGTCTCTTGGAGTGTCCATGAGTAACAGCGTTTAAAAAAGAAAACAATGTAAGCATAGAGAGAAGAATGAAAGGAGATGAAGACCTGAGTTGTGGGTAGGTTAAAGTCAAAGTTAAAGTCAAACAAGATACATTGTTGATCCTGTATT
Source organism: Lynx rufus (assembly GCF_022079265.1). Classification (NCBI taxonomy): domain Eukaryota; kingdom Metazoa; phylum Chordata; class Mammalia; order Carnivora; family Felidae; genus Lynx; species Lynx rufus. The sequence continues at coordinate 54,834,606 of NW_025814845.1, forward strand.
TCAATTATGACATATGAGACTACATTATATCCTTTGAAACTGTGGGGTGGAGGTGAGGAAGAGGGATTAATGAGAATGGCAAATGTTTGGAAGAGGTTTTCAGGTATCTTTTAGAGGGTGCTATATCGTATTATTTCCTGTAATACCCAGATAATACTTTGTGTATGGTAGCTTCAGTAAATATTTAGCTAATGGACATATAAACCGACCATCACGTGTGTTATATAGTGACCCTCGATTTGCTATTTGCTAGCCGAGTGTCACTGGGCAAATGAATCTCCCCATCCCTCAATTTTCTCATCTGCAAAATGGGGATAATAATCTTAGCTAATTTGCTGTGTGGCTTTGAAAATTAAAAATGTTTGGTGTATGTAAGGCCTTAGAATCAGCAGCCAGTTTACTGCTGTTGCCGCTTCTTTTCTTCCTCTCCCCTCCTCCTCCTCCCCCTTTTCCCTCTCCTTCTTTCTCTTCCTCTCTTCCTCCTCTTCCTTCTCCTTCTCCTCCTCCTCCTCCTCCTCCTTCTTTTAGTTCCATGTTTTCTTCCCTGCAGTGATTACTTCCTCTGTTTACAGTGTCTTCCTCTTACAGGCCTACTTATCCCCTACTTCTTTTTTTTTTTTTTTTAGTTTATTTATGTATTTTGAGAAAGAGCTAGACAGAGAGAGAGAGAGCACATAGAGTGGGGGAGGGGCAGAGAGGGAGAGAGAGAGAATCCCAAGCAGGCTCCACACTGTTAGTGCAGAGCCCAGTGTGGGGCTCAGTCTCATGAACTATGAGATCATGACCTGAGCCGAGATCAGAGTTTGTACCGATTGAGCCACCCAAGAGCCCCTCTCCTACATTTTTGGTGAGAAATTGAAAAATAGTCCTGATGACAACCAGACCACAATGTTCTCGATAGAACATGAACGTTGCTAAGAACAGGCCATAGACAGGCCACTACATGACCGCAGAAATGACTAAACACCTCCCTCTTCTGACTAACGTGTATGATTGCTGCTTCTTTACCAACGACGATTCTAGGCTTGCCTAAATCCTCCATTTCTTAGACAAAAAATGTTAGGATTCCCAATCACTGAATTTCCCCTGCTTCTTGATGGCTTCCAATCCAGAATTTGTCCCTGCTCCTTTAACTCCTTAGAATCATCCAGCAGAAACTCAAATTCCATTAAAAGCCTTTCTCAACTCCCACTTACTGAGATACTCCTGTGGTTCCTGTGGGGTGCCTTGTCCTTTGCTACAGCAAGCTAAATACACTCACTTTATTTTATTTTATTTTATTTTATTTTATTATTTTATTTTATTAATTTTAGTGTGCTTCTAGTAATCTTGGTCTATCAACCTCAACCATGGTTATATAATATATATAATTGGCTGAAAGATTGAAAACCAAGTATAATTTGTTAAGAACTGTGTAAGTGAGAATGGTCGTGACTTTTAGTAAGTTGCTAAGGGAAGTAATATATTGCCAGGAGTTCAAAAGACGAAGATCCACCTGTGGCTTGAGTTCAAGCTAAATTCTGGAGAATTGAGCTGATATAGAAATGTGATATTATTGTTTGCTTTTTTCTTTATTTAGAAGAAAAATCAACTCTCAGAAATGTTGGATCTACAGTAAGTACAAAGAACTTCGTTTTTCCTGAACCTATTTTTGAGTACGTTGCTGATATTATGCTTGAGCACCCTGAATACTTGCATGTGAATTTTCTACAAGAAGGGCATAACCCCAGTGTAACCTTCAGAATTAGGAAATTAACATTGATACCTTACTGCCATCTCACCCCCAGATCACATTTAAGTAATATCCTTCATAGTGAAAGGATGAAGCTCAAAATCACATTGCATTTACTTGTCACGTCTCTTTAGTCTCTGTCCTCTGGAGCAGCTCCTCAGCCTTTCCTTGACTAATGATCCTGACACATTTGAAGATTGCAGGCCAATCATTTTACAGAATGTCCTTCTATTTAGGTTTGTCTAATATTTCCTCATCTTTAACTTTTTTTAATGTTTATTTTTGAGAGAGAGAGAGACAGAGTGCAAGCAGGGGAGGGGCAGAGAGAGGGAGACACAGAATCCGAAGCAGACTCCAGGCTCTGAGCTATCAGCACAGAGCCCAACACGGGGCTCAAACCCACGAACCAAACCATGAGATCATGACCTGAAGTGAAGTGGGATGATTAACCGACTGAACCACCTAGAAAAGATATTTTGAGAAGATGTAAAATCCCTGGTCTCATCATAGTTTCGATTTGTTCAATGGATTATTTCTATAAACATGGGCTCATGATTTCCTATTTAATTTAATTTATTTTAAGATTATTATTTTTTAGAATAGTTTTAGGTTCACAGCAAAACTGAAAGGAAGGTACAAAGATTTACTATATACCCCTTGCCCCCACACATGCATAATGTCCTCCATCACCAACACCCCTCACCCCCTCACCAGAGTGGTACATTTGTTACAAATGTACTTAATTTAATTGGTTATTATCTGTTACTTTGTATTTATTTTGACCTTGAAATTATCTCTGACTTGGCTGGTGGGAGCCCCTCCAACCTAGCTTTTGTGGCTTTTGACAAGTCCCTATTATTTTTTGAATGCTTTCTCGCTTTCAGACACAATAAAATACTATACTCTCACCTTGTACTTTTTCTTTCCCAGCCTTGGAATCTTCTGTTTCTTCAAAGAAGCTCTTTTTCCAGTGGGTAAAGGTCTTTAGAAACCAAGGTCTGAGTGCTAGGTGTGCATATGGCTCTTGCCCTTATCATGCCCTTGCAGTGGACAGAACTAGAAAATATATGTAAACACACACACCACACATGCACAAGCACAGACATCTACAGTAACATCCCCTTGTCTGCAGTTTTCCTTTCCATGGTTTCAGTCACCAGGTTCAACCAACAGCAGTCTGGAAGAGGATGATCTTCCTTCTGATATTGTCAAAATGTCAATAGTAACCTAACAACCCTGTCACAATGCCTGTCATTCACTTCCCTTCATCTCATCACATTTATTTTATCACATCATTGCAAGGAGAGTGAGCAAAGTACAGAAAGATTTTTTTAAGTTTATTTATTTTGAGAGAGAGAGAGAGCATGTACATGTAAATGACAGGGAGGGGCAGAAAGAGGAAGAATCTCAAGCAGGCTCCATGCTGTCAGTACAGAGCCTGATGCAAGGATCAATATCACGAACTGTGAGATTACTACCTGAGCCCAAATCAAGAGTCAAATATTAAACCTACTGAGCCTCCCAGGTGTCCCAGTACAGAAAGTTTTTTTTAAGTTTATTTATTTTAACACACACACAGAGCAAATCCCAAGCAGGCTTCAAAACTGTCAGCGAGGAGCCTGACACTGGGGCCTCGAACACACGAACCGGGAGATAGTGACTTGAGCTGAGATCAGGAATTGGATGCTTAACCGACTGAGCTACCCAGGTGCCCCCAGAAAGATGTTTTGAGGGAGAAAGAGAGACACCACATTCACAGAACTTTTATTACAGCATATTGTTATAATTGTTCTATTTTATTATTAGTTATCATTGTTAATCTCTGAAATCTCTGATGTATAGATTAAACTTTATCATACATATATATGACAGGAGAATACATGGTATATATATATATATATCATGGATGGTTTGGTACTAACTGCAGTTTCAGGCAGTTCCCTGGGGGTCTTGGGACATATCCCCTGTGGATAAGAGGAGACTACTATATATTTATTTCTCTATCATATAAGTAATTTTATAAATTACTGAGTTTATAAATCCCTGAGTCTACATTGAACTCTTCAAATTCCAATCAATTAGGATTCCTTTCCATATTTATGATTCTATTCTCTGGCAGTAAAAACCCTGCACCATTATTTTTAGTATACTTAATGTATGCTAAATATACTTAAGTATACAGTGTATTTAACTCACTCCTGTCACCTCTCCTGCCCCTTCCCTCCCAGGGATATCTTCCTCATTCCATTTGGGTTTTAAGTCCTCATGCTAGGTACCTTCTTTATTCCAACTGGACTCTTACACCCTACATTGGGCCACTCTCCCACACAGAAACATTCCTCACCTCTCCTGGGCTCTGACACCCTACACTGAATCACCTTCCACCTTCATACCTAGGCTTCCTCCTCACCCAGCTTGGGCTCCAATTCCCCATACCCAACCACCCTTCCCTCACAGATGCCCTCACCATTCTGCTTGGGCTTTGACACCCTGTGCTAGACACCCTTCCTCATGGATGTCGTCCTTACCCTCCTTAGCTATGATATCCTGTACTGGGCTGTGATCTGTGGAAATACTCAGGCTCTGACACCTTATGCCCATCCCCTATGGATGGACCCTATGGAATCCCCATCCCCTACATGGATGTCTTCTCACCCTTCTGGAGCACTGACATCCTACCCTGGGCTGCCTCTCTGAGTGGGAATACTCATCGCACACTGATCTCGGTCCAAAATCACACTCTGGATCCCTGTGGCTGTCCTTTGCTGAGGGGGACCCACCCCTACCATGTACCTGTTTATCTGGGACTGATATGTCCAAGCAAGTGAATGGAGTAGGAAGAGGGCTGTGGGTTTATTTTAATTAGGAATTTCTAACATCTGACTTTAATTATCCATATGCTTTAATAAGTCTGGCGCTTTTGTTTTCCTGTGGTAGAATCTGTAGACTTAGCTTTTTAAGACACAGGAAGTACATGGAATCTTTTTATTTTTGTTAGACCAAAACTATCACTGGCTTTCCCTTGATCAGATTAGATTTAATGCAGGCCTTTCTTAATCTGATCCCAGCCTATTTCTTTTGCATCCTTTCCTTGTTCTTTCTGCCCTGTGACTGAGCGCTTTACCTCCTCTGAACTCTTGGCTCTACCACAAATATGCTGTCCCCTTCACACACACGCATCTGCTTTTCCTTCTTTCTGGCATACCCTCACCCGCTTTTCTGTCTGGAAACCTCCGACCCATTCTTTAAGACACAGATAAAATTGTTACTTTTCAGTGAAATTTTTCCCAACTTCCCAAGGACGAGTATGTCCTTTCTGCTTCTATAGGGAGTAGAGCTCGTGTATTAAACTTCTGCCACTGATCGGTTGTGTAACCTTGGGTGACTGCTTGACCGTGCTGAGTCAGTTTCTTCATCTGGAAAGTGGGGATAAAAACACAACTGTACCAACTTTGTAGCATTGTTGTGAAGATGAATTTTGACGATATATAACCCATCATGAATCCACAGAATACTAATTATTGCTATTAGGATGATGATCTGATTGTGTCTCCCAGAAAAGAACATGTGTTCTTAGATACAGTTCCAGAACTTATTCCAACATCCAAAACATGATGTGATAAACGTTTTCTGAAGGAATTTATCCATTATGCAAATGTTGAAAATTTTCATTCTGTGCAAGGCATGTCTTATTCAATATTGTGACCAAAATAGGGATGCTCTCTGACCTCGTGGGATTCATAGTCTAGTGGGAAATAGAGAATTTAGCAAATAATCATACAAATGTATAAATAAATAAATGCAAATTGTGATCAGCCTCAAGATGAATAATAATTGTAAGACCAGTAAGAGAATGAAGAGGTTGCTAATTTAGAGTAGAAGGTAGAAAAATGTTTCTGAAAAAGTGAAAAGAGGGGAGGTGTGATGCAAGTAAGGACTTGACTCCATCACACCAGGAATGAGGATGAGGGGGAGTATATTATAAGATTTAAGAGGTGGCTGGGGCTATGCCATTTTGTTTTTTTTTTTTTTTTTTAAATTTTTTTTTTTTCAACGTTTATTTATTTTTGGGACAGAGAGAGACAGAGCATGAACGGGGGAGGGGCAGAGAGAGAGGGAGACACAGAATCGGAAACAGGCTCCAGGCTCCGAGCCATCAGCCCAGAGCCTGACGCGGGGCTCGAACTCACGGACCGCGAGATCGTGACCTGGCTGAAGTCGGACGCTTAACCGACTGCGCCACCCAGGCGCCCCTCCATTTTGAACTAAAGGAATTTTGTGGACTATAAAGCCTACAATAGAAGTCATTGAACTTTTTAATCAGAGGTATGACGTAATTCTTGTTTCCCTCACAGCATATTCTGACAGGAAGCTATAGCAGGGGCACCTTTAAAAAGAAATGGCAGCCTCAGAAAGATGTAGACCAGGTCGGGGCAGTGGAGACAGAGAGAAGGTGAGAGATCGGAAATGCACTGGGGAGATAGAGTAGACAGGTCTGGTGATGGTTTGGGTGCAGTTTGGTGAGTGGGAGGAGTCATTCAGGATGACCAAGGCTCAGGATTCAGTGGGAGAAAGAGCAGGAACAGAGGGGCAGTTTACTCTCAGATGGTGGAAACTGGAGGAGGAAGAGTTTTTTAAGGGCAGATGAAGAGTTCAGTTTTGGACATGCAGAGTGCATTTGAGATGATGGCACGCTCTCTCAGAGGAAATGTCAAGGACACTGCTGCCAACATAGAGATGGAATCCCCATCCCCCACCCCCTTCTTCTCTCACTATTGACAGACCATCAGTCTTATTTACTATGATCTTTCTGGATAATTGTCATATTAAATGTAATGTATAGATGAGTTGCATTTGCAGAAAGCTAGTGGCCTTCTCTGAAGTGTAATACAGTCAGTTCTGCTGTAACACCATTTACGCAGTCCCCAAAATGAACGTGCTATGAAAATTGTGCCAAAACCACAGGGTTTATGGGAAAAATGTGTCACAACACTTCAAGACTTCATCAGTGACATGTTTAAAAACAAAAATAAGAACCGAATAAAAATGGTAGCATAGTTTTGCACATGTTAAATGTTTAGGAAATGCGTAAGTACTACAATCAATACGGCAATTTATTTTGAGAAGGACATGCAGTTTTAAATTTTTTAATGTTTGTTTATTTATTTTGAGCGAGAGAGAAAAAGAGAGAGAAAGAATCCCAAGCAGGCTCTGTGTTACCAGCACAGAGCCTGATGTGGGGCTCAAACTCACAAACTGTGAGATCATGACCTGACCTGAAATCAAGAGTCAGACGCCCCAGGCGCCCCAGGATCTGAATTATTATGTTCACAACCTTAAATACTGGGACATGTTTTTCTGTCTTTGAAAATTGTTTGAGGCTTTCTTATTTGTAACTTACGGCTTGAGCAAACAGCCAACAACTTTGGAAATTCAAACCATGTTTAAAATCATTCAACATGCCACTAAAAGGAGTGGTTGGCCTAAAGGGAGTCACTTACTGGGTTTGGTGATTTCTGTATAAGGTCTTTGTATATAGATAGCATTTTCTCTCTCTCCTCTTTAAATGGAGTTTTCATATTTGGATGACTGGGAGAAAATGACAGGAAAACAATTTTAAGGGATTCTCTGCTCTGATCAGAAATCTTTACATCTTAGCCAAGGGTGGTGGTCAGAAAAGAGCTTAGAAAATGTGCTTTATCTTTGATTGTGAAAAAGATTGTTTCTGTTTATGATTTTCTTCTTATGTGGTCTTCAATCCATGTGTTTCACAATCTTCCTATGTTTTCTGCTTCTTGAGGCCTTATTATTGAAGTTGTTCCAAGCATAGGTTTTTCTTTTATTTTCTCATGTTGTCTCTGGTTCTTGGGAAATAGCACATGTTCTCTGATTTCTGTCAAAATGCTTTATCATGTCAAGTTTCTCTTCTATCCTTCAAGCTCTCCTTTTGCGTGCACAGGTTGGCACTTTGAACTATTTAGGCCTATCTAAGACGATGAATAGATTTTTCTTTTAAATAGACAATTTACAAATGCAAAAGAACACCCATTAACTGAGTCACATCCATTAGCTGAGGTCCTTAGTAGATGTTCAAGGTCTGGTTGTATATGCATTTGGTGCATGTGACTTGTCTCAGGTCAGCTGGATGCAGGTTTGGGTGTTTGTCTGTTTGTTTTGTTTTATTGCCTTATGTAGTGTTTTCTGCAGATAAAATCATGCACAAACAGATGTAAAATTCATATTATACTCAAACTGTTTGCTAATATGTAAGTTACCTTGGAACAAATTTGCATTTTCAAAACAAGCATTATAAAAGAAATGACTCTATTGACTCTTATTCTCAGTTTTTCCCAGGAGAATATCCAGGGTTTGTAATAGCCTGGGAAACAAGTTCCACTCCTGAAAATTTGTAGTGAATCCATCCTTGATGAGATGGAAAATGGTGGTGAAATGGGTAGTAAGTGGCTTAATTGTTTGTTTATACTCTAGATCTTGAGTGACTTTTTTTTTCACCTCAGCTTCGCAATAGTTTAATTGGATTTCAGGAAATGACAGTTTTTGTTTTATGCATGTATCACAAAAAACTGTCTCTCTAGTCTCTTCTTTTCCTTCCTCATTACCTACCTATCTATCTATCCATCATCTATTTACCCATTTGCCTTGTGCCAACTCAGTCTAAATAGAGGTACATATGTAACAAATATACGAGCCCCAGAAGAACTTTTTAGATCATTTTAATTAAAAGCAACCTCATTTTTAGGTGTAGAAGTAACCTAAACATAGAACTGAAAAAAAATCTATTAACTCTTATGCAAACTATATATTTATTTTACACATATTTCTATAAAGGATCTGGTGTTTTAATTCTGGATATGGTGACAAATAAACACTGGTTGCTGTACATGACAAGGTTTATTCTGCTTGGTAAGTACCAAAATTAGAATCTTTAACAGCTGACGGTGAAAAATTCACAACTTATTTTCAGAAAAATTACAGATTATTTATTTCCACCATCAAATGAGTCCAAGTTCAGGAAAACTAAAAGTGAATACAAATCTCACATGCACACACATACACACACACCCATGTGCACACACAAACATACGGAGCAATGGGGCATTACCATTTATAATCCTGAAAAGGCAATTCTTCTTAAAGGTGATTTTTAGAAGGAGAGATTACGGGTGCCTGGGTGGCTCAGTCAGTTGAGCAGCTGACTCTTGATTTCAGCTCAGGTCATGGTCTCACAGTCTGTGGGATCAAGCCCTGTGTCAGGCTCTGCACTGACAGCACAGAGCCTGCTAGGGATTCTCTCTCTCTCTGTCTGTCTCTGCCCCTCCCCTGCTCTCTCTCTTTCTCAAAATAAATACATAAACATTTTTTACAAAGGAGAGATTACATAGCTTTTACATCAATAGTGACAAACAGGTTTCAATTGCTAAAGAACATTCCCAGGACCCAAAGTGATAGTGTTTTCAAATCTGGAGTTTTGTTAGAAAAGAATACGATATAGCCACAGCATTAAAGTAAAAATATCTTACTTTAATACATAGTCCAAACCTGTCTCACATTAGTAGTCCACAGTGGCCAGTAGGAGCTTCAATTTTCCCATCTTTGTAAAAGGCTAGATGGATGCAATTGTTCCCTTAGATCAAGAACCACTGACATGCGTACTGACACCTCAGAATCAAGAAGACTAAAATGGAGTCTTGGTTATGGTATTTTATTTCATGTAGCCACAGTCTTTCTGTGTAATCACCACCAATGCTGTTGATACTGTATGCTTTACTTGCAAAACTGTAGATTGAAAACACCGTCACCTGGGTCCTGGGAATGTTCTTTAGCAATTGAAACCTGTTTGACTGTCACTACTGGCATCACCAATGGCAGAAGGGTCCCATGAAGATTAGGTCCAAATCATCAGTCTCACTGTTATCAATAAACAATGCTAACAAGCTGGTACAAACTTCCCCGAAAATTTTGGTACCCATGGGGACAAAGCAATATTATAATCGTATGTTTCATGCTTTGACCAGGGATGAAAGATTTTTGGTAGTTCTTTTATTTGATAAAATAACTCAGGCCAATTCTAGTCTTGCTGGAATCAAGCCTTGAACAGTCTGAAATATTAGAAGGAGTTGGCCTGGCATGGAGATGTGACGTTAGATTTGGGATGACTGTTTTTTCAAAACAATGGTGAGCTATCAGTAGCCCTTCATAGAATGACTGATCCATTAACAGATGCAGCTTTTAGACTGTGCTGTTGACTACGTATCCATCTTGCCACTACTACTGCGTATGTGCATAGAGAATCTAGCAGGAGCATCCTGGGACTCGAAGGACATAGTTGTGAATTGTTCATTTAAATGCAAATTAGACTCACCAGCTGTTGTTGCTACTAATATTACCAATCTTAAGGAGACATTTCGTCCAAGCAACCAGAGAGGATAATAGGTAATAAATTTCACTTGTATAAGAAAAAGAAAAATGGTCAGAAAGCATAGGAGCAATACTTCATTCAAATTCATCTATTTCACAACAAGAAGCCTTCTAAACAGAATTTAAGAAGGCCACAACCAATTGCTTCAAAAGATTTTAGCGAAGTAACTGTCATCACCAAATGGATGAGGTCAACAGTCTACAACAATATTTGCTAGGTTTTTTTTTTCCCCAGGCAGTAATTTTGTTTCATAAGTTAACAGGAACTGAATGAGTGGAGTCAATAATTTAACTTTCTAGCTTAAACTCACCAGTGTTGATAAAGCCAAATTTGCATGGATGATCTTTCATTTAGCCAAAGTTATTTTTAGGTTATCAGCTGGGTCTTCTATTTTGCATGGCAAATATTTATTTCATAGTCAATGTTCCTCTTGGGAAATTACTATAAAAATATTTTAAATCACTTTAGCTTCTGCTGAATGAACTCTTGACATGTAGGGACTGATTCTCACTTTACCACAAGCAAGCTGTCTTTGTATCATATTCTTGGTAAAAATTTACTGAATTAAATTCAAATTATCATTTGATTTAGCATCAAGTTGTATCATTTATCTAGGCTGTTCTTGAAACTTCACTTTCTGGAGTCCAAGGCTTAATCATTACAATTTTCATAAGTAATATTTATGACAGTTTTCTACAGAAAACACATTTATGCAAAAAATTAGTTCTTTTTAGAATGTCTAGAAGTATTTTTGTGAGTATATTTAAACACATTGTGTCTTTTAGCATACTGATCCCATAGCAGAACTCAGGTAGGTAGGTAGGTAAGTAGGTAGATTGATAGATACTTTTTTTTTTTTTTTTTCCCCAAGAGGCTTTTGCCACTTTGGAATTTTCCTAAAACCTCAAAGGGAAAACTTCATTGTTTGTTACCATATGTTTTTCAGAATTGTACATGTTCTAAACCTGCCACACAAAATCACTACTATATATTTTCTAATTTACTTTATTGTTCTGGGTCTCAGTTTTGGTATGGATGAAGTAAAAACAAAAAAATAAGTGTTCAAGTGGGTCTCCATAATTTTATTTCTTATAAAAGTGTGACTTATCACAATTTCTCAGTTATCTGTGTTGGTCTGGAAAAAAGCTAAGTTATTCATGCAATCATGGTATTTTATATAAAAAAAATTTTTTTAACGTTTATTTATTTTTGAGACAGAGAGAGACAGAGCATGAATGGGGGAGGGACAGAGAGAGAGGGAGACACAGAATCTGAAACAGGCCCCAGGCTCTGAGCTGTCAGCACAGAGCCCGACACGGGGCTCGAACTCACAGACTGTGAGATCATGACCCGAGCTGAAGTCGGACACTCAACTGACTGAGCTACCCAGGCGCCCCTCAATCAGGGTATTTTAATCAATATTTCTAAAGCCTAAATTGTCAAGTTATTATCAAGTAAAATTATTGGGTTCGTTTGACTTTCACCTTTTTTTTTTTTTCCTGTCAGCCTTAAGTGGATGATCAAGGTAGAATTCAGGAGAAGGATATAAAGGATTTATGTAATTCATAAAAGAAGACATAATCTGACCATTCCCTGAGTGACTGAGAAATAGATATGTAAGGGGTGACTAAAACAAGTCTTGGTGACGAGAATCAGATACAGGACCAATTCTTCTTTGCATTTAGAATATATAATCTCTTCAGAACATGTTGCCACTCCAAACTGTGTGAAGATGTACCCACCTCTGCCTGTCTTGGGGATTTTGAGATCCTTACATTTAAGTCCAAGTCATATACACCAACTTTTTAACTCCTTGGGGGCTGATTATACAGTTGAAAGGTGACCCAGGCTGGTAAGATAGTTCTGTGGTCAAGTCATTTTTTTTTTTTAATTTTTTTTTTCAACGTTTATTTATTTTTGGGACAGAGAGAGACAGAGCATGAACAGGGGAGGGGCAGAGAGAGAGGGAGACACAGAATCGGAACCAGGCTCCAGGCTCTGAGCCATCAGCCCAGAGCCCGATGCGGGGCTCGAACTCACGGACCGCGAGATCGTGACCTGGCTGAAGTCGGACGCTTAACCCACTGCGCCACCCAGGCGCCCTGTGGTCAAGTCATTTTAAGAAACACCGGGTAGGTAATTCTAAATGTTTTCACTCTGGGACTTGTTATTGGGCTAATGTGTTTGGACAACCTCTAAGAAAAGGATAGAGTACACAATAAAAGGATATAGTGTTTCTCAAAACTTCTATTTCCTTTTTTTAAAATGATTTATTTATTTATTTATTTATTTATTTATTTATATTTGAGAGAGAGAATGAGAGTGTGAGCAGGGGAAGGGCAGACAGAAAGGAAGAGAGACTCTCAGGCAGGCTCTGTGCTGTCACTGCAGAGCTTGATGCAGGGCTCAGACTCACAAACCATGAGATCATGACCTGAGCCGAAATCAAGAAGCGGCCACTTGACTGACTGAGCCACCCAGGCACCCCTCAAAACTTCTATTTCAACATAATTCAACCATCCTCTTTTTACAAGAGTCCCATTGTTCTTGTGTCCTGTACAGGTGCTGGAACTGCCTCCCACTTCTGCGTGAAAGCTGATTGTGTCTGTCACCTCCCAGCTCCTCAGTGACATCATGTAGGTAGCTTGAAATTGGCCATCGTGGGAGTATTTGCACCATGGGAATCAGTGAGGTCTGCAAACCAGAGCTTTTCATGCTGAAGAACGGGTTGTTAAATATTTACCACTGTTGTGTTCATCAGACACACTTTGTCTTATTCACTGCTATATTCCTAGCATTCATAGAAAGTGGCAGTCACATATAAAATAGATACTCCATAAATATTTGTTGAATGAATTACGGCTACACTAAATATAGAAATATTTAGAAATAAATGTTTAGAAATAAACAGTTGGTTTTTACTCTTCTTGAAGATCTTTCTAGGATATAAATTTTACCATCACTCTATCCCTAAAATGTCAGTAACTTCTCTCATACAGTTCTTTTTCTGGTTAAATGTAAGGATATTGGTTGTAACCTTTTTAACCACTAGGAAGCTAGAGAAGAAGTGGCATCTTTTTGTTATAAACTATTTGCTACAAGAAATCCTCACACAAAGTTGGAAGATATGTAGTCCCCTGTTGAATGGTGCATTAATCAGTCTCCCAGGTGGAAAGAATGTGTCATATCTGGTTTGTGTTAGTGCCATGGCAATCAGGTTGTTCCATATTGTGAATTTAATATGGGGCAATTAATAAGTTTGAATGGCCAATTATAAATCCATCCTGTTTCATTCTGGAGCTGCCTCAGGTGATAGTCATTCAGGGCTTGTTAGAAACAGAGTAGGGAGCACTTAGGTTTTGGCATTTGGATTAGAATCATGCAATTCTTTTCTCAGCTCACCCCCTTTTGCTGTAAAGTTCTGCTCGGAATGCTGTCTGACAATAGTTAATGTGCCATCTGGCTTTTTGCCAAGGTAGTTAGTGGAAGGATGATAGCCATACAGTTAAACTTTTGATTCATGCTAATAAGACTTTATAAATTTCCAGATAGAAAATGTTAACCTAAAGTGAATGATATTCTGGGAATTGTTAACTAGACGCCAGTTAACGACACTCAGATCTCATAAGGAATTCTAGTAGTATCATATTGGGCAGTGATTCTCAAACTCGAGGGCATCAAAATCACCTATGGAGTTAGTTTAAAATTCAGTAGGAAGAATTTCTACTAGATTTTTCTGAAGTTATCTGTAATTCCTCTTTAACTTGATTGCTGTTAAGTATTTAACATATATAATTAAAAGGAGGGGAAATATATTAACTATATTTTTAATGCATCCACTCTTCTAATTATCATTTTCTGTCATTGAGTCCTAACAAATTCTCATTAAGACCTTTCAAAACTGTCCCCTTTTCCATTCCAACCATAGCTACTGCCTGGGTTAATGCTCTGAAGATTCTAATAGCCTCCCAACTGGTTTCCATACGTATACGTACACGCGTACATATACATATACATATGTGTGTACGTATACATACATTTGCGCGTGTACACGTATGTGTACACATACATATACATGTCTTTCTTTCAATCTCTATTATATAGTTATCATATCAATATACAATTATATACATAACTATATAATATAAAATATCTATATCTATATATAACTATATCCATAAATCACAATTCTTCAGTAATTATTCATTATAATCTTTCCAATCTGGGGATTGTGCTAGTGGAATACAACAAGATTTTTAGGTAGGACATGGACAAACATTTAACAAATAATAAAGATTTATTTTCATGTGTATTAAAAATTTAATTGGCACCCTCTTTCAGAGACAGGTTTTCAGTACATGGTAGCATAGCAGATGCTGTCACTACCCTGTTCGCGTTTCCTTGGCCTGAATGGATCTCACGTACAGCTACTATGGGCAATAAAAACCTATTATTTCTGCCTAACTAGCTGAGGAAGCATGTTTGACCTGTGCCTGAATGGGGCAGAGGGTTAAGTCCTCTCAGAGCAACCGATACATGGGGAGAGTCAGGAGTTTGTGGATAACTTCCTTGCCCCTTGGTGATTCAATTCTGAGGTATATTCTACAGTTTCTCAGAGAATATCAGTTGTCTGCCATGATAATCTGCTCTCTGACATTCTGTTTGTTTGCTTTCCTCCATTTCCTTTCACAATTCCCTACTCCCCTTCCCATGCTTCCTGGAATTACTTCCCAAGGAAATTACTTACACCCAGATCTTTGACTCAGGGCCTGCATTTTAGGAAACCCAATCTAAAACACTTGGTAGCACAAGTGGTCTTAGAAAACAGACCCTTAGAATGAGTCTGTAATTTGATCATTCTCTGATAAAAGAAAGATCCCATTGCTGATACTATTTGGGATGGTGGTAATCCTGGCATGTTGTAGCATTGCTGTTAAAAGCTTTTCAGGAACCCTAAAGGTCTACAGAAGCAGCCCTTCTCTCCAGCTGGCAGCTTCTGTCACCTGGAAGCTGTGCAAAGGCTTCACTTGAAGACTTCCAGAAATGATGCTTGCCTTCTTCAAGATCTGCTTACACCTTTTCTCATTGTTCCTGGGCCAATAAGTAGGGTCAAGTCTTAGCATGGAAGCAGAACAGAAATATAGTCTCTGCTATTGGAAGAAGTGAATTGTTAATTAAAGAGCTGAGGGACATGGCTAGTAACTGATAAGAACTGGGGGAAGAGTAAGGAAATAGTGTAGGATGGTGGTGGGCACAAACCATAAAACTGTGGAGGGAAGAGTTTATTGCTATGGAGATGCTTTCTTATAACTCAGGGTTAATATACAGGCAATAATGCCTGGATCTGGTCCTAATATGCTGCTTGGATCTCTCCTTGAAACCATGGAGATAATGATCGCCTAGTAAATGAGATGGAGATGCTGTAACTGCCTTGGTAGACAATTGAGCAAGGGATCAGAAACTCAAAACAGTGGCCAAGCTAGAATAAATTTATTACATAAAACAGCTATGTTCCCCTATTGTGTGCAGATGACACTTCCTTCACTTAAGTAATGAAGAATGCACTGGTAAGGGGGACATTAGCATCACTTTTGACTGTCCTCTGTAAGCAAGTTGATATAGGAGTTGCTACTATGGAATTAACTGTAGTGTCAATGGGGGTGATAGGATTCTAGACTAGAGGAGGTTCAATGGTGGGCTTAACCACCAGAGGTAGCGTGGTCATAATTAATGGAATAAGCAGCACAGTTGGATAACAACCATGGGATCTATGTACAGGTTTTGTGACAATGGCTGATGGTACATGGTTTCTTAAGAACAAGAGAGATGGGCAGCCAAAGAGCTTGAATTATATAACCAAATATTAAGATCTTGCAAGTAAAAGATTGAAGTCAACTTCTGCAATAGAAAAAAAAAAATCATCCCTACCCATTTTCCAGACCTGAGCCTATTGACTGAAAAGAAAAGGCCAGTCTCCTCGAGGAAGAACTATGTATTTCTTCAACAAGTATTTCCAGAAGCTGTTTACCAGTTTATCATCAAAGGGCTCTATGGCCATTTACTAATACACTTTATACTAGGGTTGGGGAATGCCAGATGCCTCATGT
This sequence comes from Lynx rufus, assembly GCF_022079265.1. Lineage (NCBI taxonomy): Eukaryota > Metazoa > Chordata > Mammalia > Carnivora > Felidae > Lynx > Lynx rufus. Next base: position 54,850,885 of record NW_025814845.1, read on the forward strand.
CACTGTGTCATGGATTCCTTATTAGAATTGCTAAATGTGAGGGCCAAGAAACAGATAGAATCCTGGTCCAATGTCAACTTACAGCAGGTCCAGTCCACAACCCTTCTGGGGTCCTTTCTTAAGTTCCTGAGGGTATAATCATGGTTACACTCAGCCACTGGCAGAATCATCACTTTGGTGTCCTCGCCTGTGCAGTGAGAACCATTCTGATAGGGAAAACAAGTGGAAGCCTCTGAAATTCCTCCCCCAAACCTTCCAACTTCCACCCTATACTCTGGTGAAGGTAGTAAACCAGAGTACTACCACAATACTCCATCCCAGGAGGAATTGCAGGAATTCTACCAAAGACTAAGAAGATGCGGGAGTAGCTCTCTCTACCATATCAAAGTTGAATTCATCTATATAGCCTTTATGAAAAACCAGATGGATCATGGCAAATGCAGGTGAACTACAAAATGGAGCAGTGGTAGCCTGTGTTAGTCATTATTATTGTTTTTATTGCAGTTATGCTGGAAGTGGAAGGAAGAAACTGTTTCCAGGAAAAGGAAGTGATCATCGATGTCGTGTGCTGCTGATATGTCAACTAAAATGAGAACTGAGACTTGACTATTGGGTTTAATAGCCTGAAGGTAACTGTTGACCTTGACATGAGCTATTTTGGGTAAAGTAGTGGTGACAAAAGCTTGGTTGGGTAGGATTCAAGGAAGAGTGAAGGAGAATAACGGGAGCTAAGAAATATAGGCAACTGTTTTGAAAATTTTTTCTATAAGGGGAAGAGAGGCTAGAGGGGATGTGAGGTGAAAAGGGTTTATTTTTTAATGGGAGAAATTGTAGTATTTTTATATAGATAGGAAATGTTCAGGAAAAAGGACAGAGTTATGTGGGTTAGGGAAGAGTTGCAGCAGCAATTTCCTTGAGTAGGTAAAACGAGTTGGAATCCAGTGTACAGCAGAGGGATGCAATTTTTTTAAATTGCTTTTGAACAGATGAGGTAGTGTGTAAATGAATGAAATTAATGAAAAGTTTTCTCTCTAGATAACTGTGGTTGGTTAGTAGTAGGTAAACATGGCTTCAGAGAGTAGCACTCTGGGGAATTTTTAAAAACTTAAGCATCTTATTATCTATAATTGGTCAAGTTTTGAAAGTTGGAGATGTAGTGCTGTACTTATGTTTACTTTCAACTTAAATAAGTGGCTGGGCCTTTTCCATTCACTAAATGTAAAAGGTAAGTACTTTTACCCTTTTTTTATTTTTCTCTAACACATATTTCAAGGGAAACTACTATGGAATTCTAACAATCCAGATGAGATGAGACCAATATTTTTCTACATACATATGAGCATTTGTGTAACCATAATGCTTATGATTTGATGTTCTCTTGTTAATTTTTAAGCTATGTGTCCAGTTTTCAAGAGCAAATCTCTGAGAAGTGATAAGGTTCATGGTGGTTTTGTGTAGGTTTAAAGTAGACAGGGGAAGGAGAAAATCTCAGGAAGGTTGAGCATCTGTAAAAGCACTGAGAAACAGACTTTTCTGAAATCTGAAATTTCTCAGAAATCATCTCACTCAACTCCTTGAGTTTGCAGAGGAGAGTCAGGATGATTAAGTGATTCACCCTAAATGACATGATTAAATAATGGCAGAGCCAGAGTTACAGGCAAGGTTCTAGAGTTTTATCTACTATACCTTTCTTTTTGAATGCAGGAGATTTGCAACAAAGTCAGTGTGTCAAATTTTAGGATATACATAATTATTTTTAAAATGAGAAGGAGTTTATATAAATGACCCATCAACAGTTTCTTTTATACAAACATAATTTTTATTTCAGAATAAAATAACTTAGATTTTTGGAAAATGGTGTTAATTAGTTTTGTCAAAGAGTAAGCAGGTCAAGAGATATTTTTCCTGTTTTGTTAGATGTAGGATGTTAGAGGCTAGGAAACCGTATTGTTTTAAATTGAAGAAGAAAGCAAAAATGCTTTTCATCAGCCTGTATGGTTAGATCACTAAGCAAGGATTTGCCTTTATCATGTAATCTTTCCAAAAGCTTTATGAATAGGCATTATTTCCAATGTACATGTAAGGTAACAAGCTCACAAAGGTAAGCAATGGTTCCAAGGTAAAAATATCCAGAAAGTGAGGAACTGATATTTCACTCAAGAAAACTTTATGAAAGAAAGGAAAACATTACTGATCTCACAATTCTATGCAGGTCTAGCTGTTCTATATGAATTTGCTCATATTTACTGTGAATAATGGCATAGTGATAAAAATAGACAAGTATGGGCAGTCAATGAGGTGATAGATTGATTGGTTGTCTGCTGTATTTTCTTTCACCACCTTCTTTGTGACTGTAGAAAAGTCACTTACCTTCTCTTTGTCCTCATCTAATTTTTCAGATCAATTTCATGTTCCAATATTTATGAGTCTATGGGCTCATAAATCTCCTGACAATTTAAAATTTTCATGGAATAGATATAACCTTTGTACCATTGAAAATTTTGGTGACTATTCTGATTCTATTTCTATTGAAGAAATATTTGGACATTATACAAGCTAGTAATTTGATAGATGCATTGACTGATTCATATGCAATTTAAAGAGACTCTGATAAGTAATATAGAAACAAAATATATGTGTGTGGGTTTTTTGTGAAAAGGCGAAGGAACAGAAATATATCTAATTTTTTAAAATGATATAATATATAGTAATTTCCCAAAATTTTCTATTATAAGAAAACAGCTAGTGTCTGGGAACCCAAAGGGACAGTGGACCAGAAATCAATATGAAACTTTTGGTGAAAACTCTTTTAAAATTTGGTGATATACAGATATCAATATCCCCGACTTTTTCTTTAAGTTTATTTATTTATTTTGGGAAAGAAAGAGTGTGAGTGAAAGAGGGGCAGAGAGAGAGAGAGAGAGAGAGAGAGAGAGAGAGTCCTAAGCAGGCTCCACGCCATCAGCACGGAGCCTAAGTGGGGCTCAAGCTCAGAAGCATGAGATCATGACCTGAGCTGAAATCAAGAGCCAGACGCTTTAACCGACAGAGCCACCCAGGTGCTGCAATATGCCAAACTTTTACTAGCACTTTAGCCAGTTTAGGATATAGTCAGTGATAACATTAAAAACTATAGGAAAAGAAATGAAACTGAGAAGCCATTCAACCTTGAAGTGCTACTTTATGAACCTATTTTAAGAACTCTTTCTAGGGCAAATCATGAAAAATGGAAAATATACCTTCAAAATATTTTTCCTCCTCTTCTTCAACATATATTTCTGTAAAGCACCTTTCATACAAGGCTTGGTGTTATTAGGTGCTCTGAGCAATTTTTGAAAATGGAAGAGACATTACTATCCTCAGATGACTTAGGGTTTAGCAGAGTGAATAAGACAAATATACATATAAATGTGATGCAAGTGAGAAAATCTGAAAATCCCAGAAAAGTAGTAAAAAAAATCTGACTGGAATTATGGTTGAGATGAGTTTGAAATTATAGATGTAGAGTCACCCAACCATGAACATGTAGTATCTACTCCATAAAGTTCTTGTACATTCCTTGTAAGATTAATTCCAGTTCACACTACTATTATGAATGGATCTTTATTTTGTAGTTGGTAATTGCTGGTGGGGAAGAAAGCCTTTGATTTTACAAATCGATTCAATAGAATTTGCTGATTTATTTAAGTTGCTATTGGGGCACCTGGGTGTCTCAGTTGGTTAAGCATCTGACTCTTGATTTCGGCTCAGGTCATGATCTCACGGTCATGAGATTGAGCCCCACATTAGGCTCCCCACTGAGTGTGGAGCCTACTCAAGACTGTCTCTTTCTCTTCCTCTGCCCCTCTCCCCCGCTTGCTGTCTCTTTCTCAAAGAAATAAGTAAACAAACAAACAAACAAACAAACAAATAAAATTGCTCTAATGGTTGTTAATATTGGTATAGAATTTTGGTGGTCAGGCCTTAGGAAACTAAGAAAGTTCCAAGTTTTGGGGTACCTGGATGAATTACCTGGTTATTCATTTTGTCTCTTGGTTTTGGCTCAGGTCATGATATCATACTTTGTGAGTTTGATCCCTGTATGAGGCTTTGTGCTGATCGTGGGGAGCCTGCTGGGATCCTCCCTTTCCTTCTCTCTCTGCCCCTCCCATGTTCTCTCTGTCTCAAAATAAATAAATTAAAAAAAGAGAAAGTTCCAAGTTTCTAGTCTTAGTCTCAGGAGATATTTTCCTTTAGTTTGGTTTTTAATTAATAATGTCAAATACTGTTCTGTATCATTGGAGAAATCACATGATTGTCCAGTTTGCATTCACTGATTTGGTGAATAATTGGTAGACTTTTCTGTTATTCAATAATTTTTTTTCAATCCTGGGTTAAACTTTACCTGATTGTTATTTTCAAATACACTATTGAAGTTAGTAGACTAATATGCTATTATGAATTTTGGCATCTATGTTCATAAGTGAAATGGTTGTAATAATTTTCTCTTATTATACAGTCACAAACTAATTCTGTAATCAAGGATATATTAGCATCCTAAAATCTATTAGACAACTTCCTCCTCAACCACGTTTAAAATTACATTGGTATAATATTAATCTAAATTATTCAATTTTTAATAGAATTGTTCAAATTATCTGTTTATTATTTTAAAAACCTCTATTATGTCTATACTTATTTTCCCTTGTTTCTTCATTATTTTTGTATTTTAATCTTTCAGAAAAGAGAAAAGAGAAAAAGACAATTGCTTTAGGAGGCTAACAAAGGCTTCACGGATCAGTTGCCTTGGGGGAAGGCGAGATTGTAAGAACAAGGCGATATAAGTAGACATATATGTGAGCAGTCACATAGGTGAGAAAATTTTGTGTGTGTGTGTGTGTTTTGATTAAAGGAGTGGATAGAATATTGTTAAAAATGCTTGGAGTGTGGAATACATTTATAAGGAAAGGACCCGGATGAAAATGCCTTAAATAGAGATTTGGCACTTGGACTAGAGCAAAAGAACTTATCTAGGGATTAGTTCAAGAGGTAATGACCAATGGAAGTTTTTTGACAAAGAAAGTAACATGACTAGAGGTAAGGATTTACCTGGCATAGGTTGTGGAATAACTGAACAGGGGACAACCAAAGAAGGACATTAGTCATTCATGCTTGGTTATGAGTTATCTTAATTCAATAATTAAGAAACTCCTGAGTTAAAAAAAAAATGTTTAGACTGCACTTACCTCGTATAGCACTTACTGTTTGCTGAAGTTTTTGCTATCTGGTTTCTACCCCAACTGTTCAATATATCAAAGACATCATGGACCCACTGTGGCCAAGTCAAATAACATGTTTCTATTTTTCATCCTATTGGAAATTCTGTTAGTCTTCAATGCTATGACATTAAGGCAATTTTCTCTTATCTTAGCTTCTGTGAGACTTGGTTATTTTGGTTTTCTTCTTTTCTGTAATTACTCACTGTGTGGCTCCAGCTTTTACCTTCTTCTCCTCCTCTACCCCTGCATGTTAATATTTACCAAGAGTTTGCTTTTGGGCAGTTAGGGTTGGGTAAAGGATTCTAGGCAATTTTATTTCTTCTCATAGTCTCAGTCATAACTTTTACTCTGGTAGCTCCCAAATCTAGACTGTGAACTTACTGAGAGCCTGGTCCATACCTTCTTCACCATTGTAGGTCCATTGCCTAGCATTCATTCAATAAGTAGGTTCCAGGAGCCTGCATTAAACCAGGAATCTGACTGATACTAGACATACAATGTTAACAAGATGGGCACAACCCCTGAAAAGATGATAGTAATAAACAGTTCTTGAATGGATGAGTGAATACTTCAGTCTTAGTCTCACTTTTTTTTTAAAGTTTTTTTATTTATTTTGAGAGTGCAAGTGGGGGAGGGACAGAGAGAGAGAGGGAGAGGAAGAATACCAAACAGGCTCCATGCTGTCAGCACAGATCGTGACATGTGGCTCAAACTCTCGAACCGTGAGATCATGACCTGAGCTGAAATCAAGAGTCTGACACTTAACCAACTCAGCCACCCAGGTGCCCCAGCCTTTAGTCTCACTTTTAAGCTCCACACCTGTCAGATATTTTTATCTGGGTATTCATGCTGAGGTATCAAGGAAAACATATCTAAAACTAGTGAATCATCTTTTCTAAATATTTCCTCTTGTGTATTTTTATTTCAGATGATTATAGTACCCTTTTCCAGGTCTATTAAGTTAAAAAATGCCAATAATCTATGATTTTTTTTTTCTTTTTTGACTCTCCACAGCCAGCTAATTGCTAAGTTCTTACTGATATGATACTTTTCTGGATCAAACAATTGTCATGCGTTCACAAACATCTAAAGAATTTGCTAATGGATTTTCCTCCATTCAATTTTTGTCCTTAGTATGTCCCATTCATTGCTACAAATTGATAGTTCCAAAGCCCAGCCCTGAACACGTTACTTCACTGTTTGAACACCATTACTGACTGTAACCACTGCCAATTAAATCTCTATTAGCTTTCTCTTTTCACTGTCCTACAGGTACTCTGTGTTCTAGCCATCCAACTATTTAAATATGTTCCACACATTCCTCTCTCTAGACCTTTACTTTCAATGTTTCACCCACTTGAGATGTCTAGGTAGCTCTGTCTTTACACGTTTAAATCTTTTCGGTGTTCACAGCCTACCTTAAATGAAACTTCTTTCATAAAAACTTTTTTCTTTTCTTAAGTTTTTTTAAATGTTTGTTTATTTTTGAGGGAGAGACAGAGGACAAGTGGGGGAGGGGCAGAAAGAGAGAGGGAGGCAGAATCCAAAGCAGGCTCCAGGCTCCAGGCTCCAGGCTGTCAGCCCAGAACCCGATGCAGGGCTCGAACTCATGAACTGTGAGATCATGACCTGGGCCAAAGTCAGACGCTTAACAGACTAAGCCACCCAGGCACCCCGAAACCTTTTTCTTCTGTGATGCCCTGGCTTTTTATCTCTCCTGAGTTACACAGACCATTATTAATATGTCATTTATATCATCTAACACTTTCTAAATTGAATTACAGTAAGTTTTATATCCATGTATTATAGTTTGAATTATTACCCAGCAAATAGTCACTCCCTTCCTCCCCTACTTTTGGATGGAATATATTTCTCTGCTCCATCAATGTTGGGTTTGACTATATCACTTGTTTGGGCCAAGGAATGCTAGTGGACCTGATATGAGTAGAGGCCGTAAATGTGTTTGTGTGGTTTGGCTTGGATCTTGTGCTTCTGCCTTTGCTATGAGATCACGTCTTGAGGAAAACATACAAAGCCGACTTGAATGCAGTATTTAGCCTAAAGTCAAGCACAGTTGAACTATAGCCTAAGGCAGAGCCACTCAACTGAGCCTCGACTAGATTACCTGCAGACCCTAGAGTATGAACTGGAATCAACCTGCAGATCCATGAATGTGAGAAAAAAGATGCGTATGTTGCAGGCCTCTTAAGATTTATTTGGTTGTTTGTTATGAAGCAAAAGCTAATTAAGATACTATCCTATACAATACATTTTGATTGAAAACCAGCCATGTCCCAAGGGCTAAGCTAAGCAAAATTAAGCATGATTCCTGTTCCCGTGGAAATTACAGTCTATTAGAGGAGACAGTAATTAATATAATTATGTACTTCTGGGGGCAAAAAAAGCATACTTTGGAACATATAAGAAGTGAACCTCATCTACCTATGGACCTCAAAGATTTCCTGAGGAATCAGTTGAATCTGAGACTTGAATAAAAAGTAGAGGTTGATGAAGTGAAAATCATGGTGTAAGCATGGATGAACTGGGGTTTGGGGTTTGGGATCTGGGGGAGATAGACTGAGTGGGAAAAATATTCTTGAATTTCATACAGAGATAGTAGTCAGTGTAGCAACCATGGTGAATAGGCATGTAGCATGTCCAGGACCATAAAAAAAGACCAGTATGACTGGAGCCCATAGGATAGAGGTGTTATAGACATAGGATAATGCAAGGCCTTGACAAAGATTTTGGGTTTTATTCTAAAAACTTTTAGAAGCCATGGAAAGGTCTTTAAATAGTGGCATGATCAGATAAGTGTTTTGGAAAGAAATAGTCTCTGGTTGGAGAGTAGATTGGGCAGGGGCTCTAGATTTGATTGTGGAGAGACCAACTAGGCAAATATTGCATGTGACCGGGCTAGAGGTGATGGTAGTTGCATTAGTGGGGGCAGTGGACATAGAAGAAAGCAGATAGTTTCAAGGTATCTATAGGAAGTAAATGTAGCAGGAAAACATGATGGTTTGTATAAGGGTCTGAGGGAAAATGAAATTTCTAGGAGGTTCCTTGGGCTTCTTATTTGCCCACCTCAATAAAATTTCGTTCCTTTCTGGAAGGTAAGAATGCGTTTGTGGAGGAGTGTTGGCTTGGTCATGAAGCACCAGGGAATCACTACAGGTAACATCAAAGTTGGGATATTGAGTAGAAGTCTGGAGCTCACCTGCTGACCTCACTCCAAGACAACCACCCTTCTGAACTTTGTGTTCACCATTCCTTGAGAGTAGGTTTATTATTATCTTTTAAGCAGAGAGTGGGGAAGAATAGTTTGGAAGTGACAATGGGGCACAAGGAGATCTTATCCCTGACTGCTGATATGGAGGCTACTGGGAACATAGGGTCCTAAATGAAGAACCACAAGTTAAGGCAAAGAAGTGAAAGCATGCTCAGAAAAAAGAAGGGGAAGGTAGAGGAAGATTTTCTGACACTGGAGCAATGGTTCCAGAAAGCAAAGATTCTCTCTTATACTGAAATTTCAGCCAATTGAGGCAAAGGATTAGATTACTGTAAACATACTGTAAACATAAATTAGGGAGTAAATCACCAAGGTCATATTCAGACACATTATTTTCATCTGTTTTACCACAATACTTCATTAGAGAATAATAATAATAATTTTAAAAAAGCTTGGATAAAGTGTGATGACAGCTTTCAATGTCCTTGGAAAGAATATGCAATATACCATTGACCTTGCTTTCATGACAAAAAAAAAAATTAGGATTAAAAGAGTATTTTTACGTTTTCTCAGAATCTGAATTTCAAGATGTTTAATTATGCTATGGTTACTTAAAGGAGAAGTCTGAATGAAATTTTGGAGAAAAATTGGTTCACGTTTGTTAGAAAAACATCTTTCCTCCTAGAGATTGCATGTCCCCACTAGCTTTAGGTACAAAACTTCAAGAAGTCCACTCATTTTAAATTCAAACTTGTCTTTCCAGCTTTAGATTCCTTTGAGGAAACTAAAAGGCTGATACCAACCAGAGAAGGGGGCTGGGACCCTGTGGGGAGAAATTACCTATAGGCAATCAGGATAGAGAATCAGGGAAACTTCTGAGTATATGGTAGAGGGGTCGCTGTGTAGGACCAGACCTCTATCTCTATCATTTTTTGAGGTTTTCTTTTCTGTTCTTACTAAAACAAGCAAACAAAAATTATTTGATTCCTCTAGTTTGTTTTCTATTAGGCACTAAAACAACAGAAAAGATTTTTGATAATTTTTTGCAGTAACTAATTTATCCTTGAGACCATTTAAAACCTACGTTGATCAAAGAGCTCCTCATGTTTCATGAACTGCTTTTGATGTTCCAGAAATACATTATGGTTTTAAAAATGTTTCGTGGTCAAATAAGTTTGGCTAACACAGATATACCACATCCTTCCAGCATCTGAGATCGACCACATCAAGCCCACATTTCTATTCAAGACTTCAAGATAAGCCATCTTTATGTGAATGCTTATTTTCAAACTGCCCTGTATCTCTCTTAACCTGCTCCATCAACCTCCCCCCCCCCACTCCCTGTGACCTTCCAGAATTTTCCACTGGTGGCCTCCAGAACTCATGGCCTATCACCAATCCAGATGTAAATCCAGGCTTACATTTTCAGTCTTCTCCATGAACTTCCCTTTCACCTTCTCACTCTAACTAAAAGCTTCTCTGACATTTGTGTTCTCCCTGTGATTTTTGTCCCCACACTAAATACCTCAGAACCTGGAGTTGGGGTCAGTATCCTTGGTGACTCGCTTTTTTGTGAAGATATTATTCATTATTTATTCCCTTCCCCTTTATTTGCACAACTACCCTAATTTGAACTCATTAAATGCCTCTAGATCCTTCAATAGTCCTCTAACTGCATTTCCTGTCCCCAGTGTGGCCTTCCTTCAATCCGTTCTCCACACACTGGTATGATATTGATCTTTTTAATCATGCCATTTCCTTGCTTAAAATCCTTCAATAGCTCCCCACAGCTTTCAAGGATCAAGTTCAGATTCTTTCATTTAGTGTATAAGGCCTTTTGTGACCCCATTTCTTTCTATATTATCAGCTTTATTGTCTGCCAATCCTTCATATTCACCCTTTGCTCCAGCCATACAGAGCAATTTTTAGTTCTCTGCAGTTTCCCAGAGAACCAGACAACTTTCCAGGGCCACTCCCTCCCAGGAAGACCATGCACTGTGCCTGTGTTCCTCACACCCTCTCCATCTCCATCCATCTATCACACACTTATTGCACTGTGCGTGGTCTTTAGTTTGCAACTTCTCGAGGGTGAATACCATGTCTCAGTCAGATTTGAATCTCTGGTACTGATAGGGGTTTGTTGGATAAATGAATAAAGGAAGGGATAACCAGAGAGGCTCTACCAATATTCATGGAGCATAATTTTGAGTTGGTCTATTCCCTTCAGAAGTGGAACTGACTTATGTTGACTTGTTTATTTTCTTTCTGTTGGTTTCTATGAAGTGAAGTATTATATGTGTATGTTGGCTGGTGTTGGTGATGATGGAGAGAGTATGTGCCTGTGTGTGCTATGTGTGCTTGTGGAGGAGAAGACTGAAGGAAAAAGTGACTTTCCTGAAGACATCCTCAAAAACCTGGCTCTCAGGAACAGTGGAGAATAAATCCCTAGGACTAGCTATTGAATAAATTTCTGGAACGACTTGTCTCTTGTAAATGACCTTATAGGGTTTAGGATTAAAGTCTTTTAGGGTTCTTCACTCTACTTTCTCTTAGCACATTCTTTTGGCAAGCCATCAAATTAACATGAGGTTCTCATTAACATCAAGACCTAATCAACCAAATTTACTGTTCACAGAAATAACCCTCCTAGATTTGACATGGACTAACCAGTTAATGAGGATAATGTGCTTTAAAATCAGACTGACTGAAAAATTAGGCAGTGAAGGTGTCTTTCATGCTCTTCCCTTAGCTGGGATGTCCTCTCCTTGCTTTTCTGTTTGGCAAACTCTGATTTGTTCTGCAAGACTTCCTTAAGTGGCCTTGACTGATGTAAGCATCTTCCCATGTTTTCCCCGCATCCTATGATGTTTCTAGTGCTGACTGAACTGTAAGTTCTTCAAGAACAGGGACTGTGTGTGTGTGTGTGTGTATCCCATTTCTAATATTGTGTCTAAAGCATAGTAGAAGCCAGCTAATATTGCTTAATTTCTGGATCTCAGGAGACAACAAAATCTGCTGATGGCTATATGGCTTGACCAGAGAAATTACTTGCATATGCATACAGTACTTATACACTTGTTTGTGTGACAATAGCAGACGCTACTTATAGAGAATTTGGGATACATATAAACATATGAAAAAAGACATTTAAATTCCCTACAATCTTCACATCTACTCAGGATCAATCACTGTGAACAACCTGAATACTTTACTTCTGTGTACACACAAAATTTGAGGTTCTAATTTAAATATTTATGACACTTTTAAACATTTAGCTTAACTTCAGATTGAATCAAGAATCATAAAATGTGATGCACTACTAAGAAATCAAATACTCCTTGAGGCAAAGCAGTTTCAAGGACGGGAGGGACATGGGAGATTAAAAAAAGGAAGTTCAATTTAGGGAACCATTTAGCCTTGAAGGAGCTATTTACCCTGTACGAGTGAGCATTTTATTCTGAAACCAGATTTTATTTATATAGGATTAGTCTTCTAATTTTTTCCTACTCTTCTAAATCTGTTTTGTAAAGATTGAAGAATCAGTTATTCTAATCTACAGGGACTTGTTTCTCTAGCTTACTAGCTGTGGGGTAGCTGGCAGCCAAGATGAAGACAAATGATTGTGAAACTTTGAGTAGAGATTCCCAGGTGGCTCTTGGCTTCCAGCCCCTGCAGTGATGCCCCAATTAATTATTCCTAATATTTCTAGGTAAGTCCTGACTCCTCAAAATTTGGTTTGCAGACCAGTAGCAGTGACATCACTTGAGCATTTGTTAGATATGTGGAAGCTTTACCCACTGAAAATCTACTGACCCAGAAACTACACTATAACAAACAATATTGCCAGGTGACCCTAAGCACAGTAAGAAGGAGGGACTAGTACACAATAGTACTATAGCTTATTGGAAGGCAGCTATGCTCACCACTATCCCACCAATGCTAGCTACAGCTTATCGGAATCCTTGGAATTACAGTGGCATATTACTCATATTTGATACTTTTGACTTTTAAGCCATCATCCAGATCTGAATTTGTAAACAGGGGCCCGTGTTGCTGTCTAGAGAAGTTGCTTGATGGCCACTTTTTCTTTTCTCCTACATACAACCCGATTCTGTTGTCTGCTGCTGATTCCATCATTGCTGCACATTTTATAAACCTTTGGTCATGTTGAAATTGCTGGCTTTCTTATTCTAGAAATTTCACTAGATGAAATACTTTCCCATTGGTCTTCTATAGTCAGCAACTATCTTTTACCTCCAGATGGCATCACTGTTGTGACGCTGTTGTTCTTTTGTCTTGTTTCTCCTCTTTCCTTGTGTGCTTGGAGCTCCACCCATCTGACTGTGTGAGATGAGGCTGTATAATTGCTATTCTCATTCTATAGATGAGACAAGTGAGGTTTGGAGGAGATACACAAGTTCCCCAAATTCACATGGCTCTTAACTGACAGAGCCAGAACTGAAACTGACATCAACAAAGCATCCTAAAAACACTTAGAGGTAGCTGGCCTCCAAATTGGCCTGCTTCAATCTCTGCCTCCTGGAATTTACACTCCTGTGTAATTCCTTCCCACTTTGTATGAGGGTTGGTCTGTGTGACCAACTGAATATGACAGCAGTGATGGTAGGTCACTTCAGAGATTAGGTTATAAAAGACACTGTAGCTTCCGTCTTGGTTTCTCTCTCTCTTGGATCATTCACTTGAAGAGAGTCAGCTATCATGCCATGAGCAGCCCTATGGAGAGGCCTGGCTATTGAGCAACTGAAGCCTCCTGCTAACAGCCATGGGGGTGAATTTGGAAGGAGGCCCTCCATCCCTGCAAGGCTTCAAATGACTGCAGACCCAGCTCACACCTTGACCACATCCCGGTGAGATACCGTGAGCTAGATGTACCCAGCTAAGCCGCTGTCTCTGAAACTATGTGAGATTACAACTGTTTGTCTTTTAAGTCACTACTAGAGCAATTTTTTAATGCAGCAATAGATATCTAATATGTGTTCCGTATTTTCTTTTTTCTCTATCAAAATACAAACACTCCGAGGACTTTGAACAGTCATAGTGGCCATATAATTTAACTGAACCGCAAGCATTATGGGAGAAAAAAATATAAAATTTTCAAGAACTAAGATAAGTAATCTAGGATTAGGACCAGAACTAGTGCCTGCACATGCACCCCCCTCAGAGGGAGTGCTTCCCTCAGTGTTGCATCCCAAGTGCCTCGCCTGACTCACTGTCCTCCCTTGACATCTAGGATCAAGATACAATAATAAAATTGATATAAAAGTGTTCACATCAAACTTTAGAAAATCCCAAATCTTAAAGCTCTAAAAATTAAAAGAAGCTTACCATGGAAAGAGAAGCTAATATTTAGTGAATGTCTTTCCTGTGCCACATACTCTGGAGAGGGTTACCCTATTTGCTGTGTCTTAGTTGGTTCACACTGCTATAGCAAAGTACCAGAGACTGGGTGTCTTATAATCCACAAAATTTATCTTTCATAGTTCTGGAGTTTCGAAGTCTGAGGTCAGTGTGCCAGTGTGGTTGGTTTCTGTCAAGAGCCCTCTTCCAAGTTGCAGGGAGGGAGGAAAGAGCAGAGAGCTTTGTGGGGTCTTTTGATAAGGGCACTAGTCCCATTTGTAAAGTCCTCATGACCTAATCATGACCTAATCATCCCTGAAGGCCCCACCTCCTTATACCATCATGTTGGAAGTTAGGATTTAACATGTCAATTTTAGGGGGACACAAATACTCAACTCATGGCATTCCGCCTCTACCCCCCACCCAAATTCATGTTCTTCTCACATGGAAAGTACATTTATTCAATCCCAATAGCCCAGAGTCTTATCTTGTTCCAGCATCAACTTTGTAGTCTAAAATCCCATCTAAATCAGAAGGGAGTGAGACTCAAAGTACAATTCACCCTGAGGCAAATTGCTCTCTAGCTGTGAACCTGTGAAACCGTCATGTTATGTACTTCCAAAACAGTATGGTGGGACAGGCCTAGGACAGACATTACCATTCCACAAGGGAGAAGTAGGAAAGGAAAAAGTATTAACAGGTCTCAGTTAAGTCTAAATTACAAGGCAAACTCAATGAGATCCTAAGACTGGGGAATAATCCTCTAGCTCAATGTTCAGGCTCAGTGGAGTGCAGGTCCTACTTTCCAGACACAATGGAGTTGGAGGGGGGCATCCTGCCTTCTGGACACACTGAGGCGGCAGTCCTGCCCCCACAGCTTTGGGGCCCCCAAACATTTTACATGGCTTGCCCCTCTGATGGTTCTCTGCCTGGGCCCCACTGCTGTCTGGGCTGAAATCTCAAGCTTGCTGCTCTGCCAGAAAGTCCTGCCCTTTGAAATCTAGGTGGAGGCAGTCATGCTCCCATGGTTCTACCAGGAGCAGCCCATGCTGCACCAGGGACCATCAGAGCTATGCTGACAAGGGTGGCCAAGAAACTGAGAGTGGAGCCTGCAATGTGAGGTGGCCCAAGAAGGGTGCACTGAGGCCCCAGGGGCACTGGTGGTCCCTCCTGTGAAGCCACTCTGTGCCCTGGGGCCCTTGTACTCTGGGTCTGTGGTGGGAGTGACAAATCTGGTGATCTTTGAATTGCCTTCATGTCATTCTTCTCTTTGTTTTGGACAATAGTTCCTAACCACTATGGAGATTGGCAGATCCATGCTAATCTCCTTATCAAGTGGTTACTTGGCCTTACCCTTACCATTCTCTTCGGACCAGCTTTCTCATATTTTTACAATATAGATAGGCTGAGAATTTTCCAAATCTTTCAGTTCTGCTGTCTTTTGCCTAACAATTCTATTTTAAAATCAGTTCTCTCTTCTCATATTTCACTATAATTAGTCAGGAGGAACCAGCTTCCTCCCTCAACATTTTGCTTAGAAATTTCTTCAGTCAATTCTACAATGTCATCATCCACAAGTTCTACCTTCCACAAAACACTGAGGCACAAACGTAAGTCAGCCAAGATCTTTGCCAGTTTATTACAAGATCACCTTTCGTCTAGTGATCTTATACAATATACATACATCTGATTTCTGTCTAAGACTTCATCAGAATTTGTGTCAAGATTCTGTTCAAGATTGCTTTGTTACTCTCTAAGAAGATGGAGGCTTTCTCCACCGCTTTCCTCTCTCCTTTGTGAGCTCTCACCAGAATTGTTCTTAATGTTCATTCAAGGCAGTGTTCAGTTTTTCCAACATGCATCTCAAAACTCTTTCAGCCTCTGTCCCTTAATTCAGGTCCACAGCTATGTCCATGTTTTTAGGTATTTGTTTCAGCAGCACCCACTTCTTGATACCAATTTCTGTCTTAGTCTGTTCACGCTGCTAAAATAGAACACCATAGACTGGATGGCTTGTGGACAACAAAAATTTGTTCCTCACAGTTCTGGAAGATAAGCAGTCCAAGAAGAAAGTGCTGGCAGGTTTGGTGTCTGGTTCATAGACAACGACCTCTTCAGCTTTTCACTGTGTCCTCACATGGTGGAAGGGGCAAGGGAGCTCTCTGATGTCTCTTTACAAGGGCACCAATCCCACTCATCAGGGCTTATCCTCATGACCCAATCAGCTCCCAAAGGCCCACCTCCAAAGGCCCCACTCCTAACATTGGGAGTTAGGGTTTAATACACAAATTGGAGGTAGGAGGCACATTCAGTCTACAGAAAGCTTATTGAATCCTCATAATTTTGAGAGTAAGTTATTATTAGGTTCATTTTAGAGGTGAGAAAATTAAGGTTCGGAAGTGTTAATGTCTTTCAAGTTCTCACAAGAATTTGGGAGAGAGTTTGATTCCGAGGTTTTATGTACCCTCACCACTTTCACTCCTTCTGCCCTTGCAGGTTAAGTCTCTAGCTCGGTGAATACTAATTAAAGGCAACATTTCATTACATGAATATTTAGTGATAAGATCTATAGAAGAGAGAAACAGTGTAGATAATCTAAACAAATTTATAGTTGATTTGGAGGCAAACCATTTTCTGGGGGGTCCTACCTTCCAACTTTTATATTCCTTCTGATACTATTAAAATTTAGTTTGTTTACTATCCACTGAGTGACAGGAGTTGTTGACAAAGAAACATGTTGTTGCAAAGGTAAAGAAAAACCTGACTTGCCAATAAAAATTATTTTAGATAAATGCTGGCATAAACAGGTGTGGAGAAGTAATTTGAAGCTAGTGTCACAAATTCTTCTAAAATGTCTATGTTTGAGACAACTCATCTTAAACATGGGAAACAGAGTCCCATGACTTAAAAAGCACAACTTTATTGGGGTTTAATGAATTTTGAGCCACACTGTGACCAAATTAGATAGGTTTAATTAATGCAAATGTGCTACAGTGTAATTCTTCTCATAAAAACAGCTTTATTAATAGAACTTGTACAAATTAAAGTTGAAGAACAGTTTGAGTGAATAACCAATAGTCTATGGAACTTGATCTCTAACCACTAATACATAGGCTATAGAGTCATTGAATTTCACGTTGAACCATCACAAGGGTGAACACACATTCAGTCAGCATTTAAACACTTCATGATCATTAATTTATTGATATTATATCCTATTTGATGGGAAAAATGAATTTCCTCCTTTAAAAGACAAATTGAGCTAAATTTGATTCTTTGAGCTAATACTGCCTTTATTTTTTTTAATATGAAATTTATTGTTGAATTAGTTTCCATACAACACCCACTGCTCATCCCAACAGGTACCCTCCTCAATACCTATCACCCACCTTCCCCTCTCTTCTACCCCCCATCAACCCTCAGTTTATTCTCAGTTTTTAAGAGTCTCTTATGGTTTGGCTCCCTCCCTCTCTAACTTTTTTTTCCCCTTCCCCTCCCCCATGGTCTTTTGTTAAGTTTCTTAGGATCCTCATAAGAGTGAAAACATATGGTATCTGTCTTTCTCTGTATGACTTATTTCACATTATTCTGAAGCAAAATTGAGGCTAAGAATGGAGATGTTGGGCTTTCAGTATAGGAAAGAAATAAAAATTAGATTGCCTATTAGGTTACCTGCAATGTTAGATCTCTTGATTAAAAGAGAAAGTGTAACTATCAAAGAAATTGAAGAATGATAAAAAGTGAGGTTTTTTTTGTTAACATGAATACATCCAGTATACTTATTTAATACCTAGCCATGTATTATTTTTTGTTATTAGTTTCTCTTTCATTTAAGTTTGTAATCCTCTAGCTGGAAAGACTATTTTTCTTGGATTTACCACAGTTCCAACACATTATCAAATATTACATATAATAAATATCTTAGGAATCACTACAGAAAAAAAATCCATGAAATTATAAGTGGGTATCTATCTCACTGTGTTGGATGCTGTACAAAGCAAATGACTTAGTGATGCAGTTCTGTATTTTCTAACCTGAGAAATAGCATCAAAACCAGAAAAGTCAAATTACTTGTTTGCTTATAAAATCATTCTGGGAATTTTATAACAAAAATGTGAATATTTTTCCTATTCTGGTTCTCAGTGATGTTTGAGGTGATTACATTCACAATAGAGAAAAAGCCTGATCCAAGAATAGTTTCAAGGGGAGGAAAAGTACCCCACAAAATACGATTAAAAGCAGAGATAACTAGAAGGATTGTTTCAAAGAAGAAACAAGTTCTTCCTTAATTCTCAATTTCCTTTTAAGCCCCCCTTTTGCTCAGGAAATGTAATATCCCTCATCCCACAGTTAAGACCAAAATCAATAGAAACCTTAGGCAGTTATATCTCATCTTGAGTCCAATGTCATTAAGTTCACCTAGAACCTTCTTCTGTAGCCAATTCGGGTACATAGAGTCATCTAAGGGTAGGAGGATTTTTGTGTGTGTGTAAAGAAAGCAATAGGTGAAAAATATCAATATCCCATCATTGAGTTATTTGTTCTTTCAGCACATATTTATCATTCCAAATGCTAAATGTGAACAAAACTGACCAAAAAAACTTTTTTTCCCAACTTCGTTGTGTTTACATTGTGGGGAGAAATATAATAAACAAGTAAAATACAAAGTATATTGAATATTGATAAGAAGACAAATAGAGCAGGGAGAGATGATAAGAGATGCCAGGTGGTGCGTATTAGGGGCTTGCCATTTTATATAGGGTTGTCGGAAGACCTCAGTGAGAAACTGACATGGAGCAGGGATCTAACAAAAGTGAGGGATGAGACGTGTGGATAATTGTGCAATGTATGGTCCAGTCAGAAGAAACCTCACATGCAAAGGCCCTGAGGTAGAAGTGGATTTTGCATGCAGGAGGAACAGCAAGGAGTCTCACTTTTAGAAGTGGAGGTAAGTGAGGGCAAGAGAAGTGGGAGGTGAAGTTAGAGATATGAGATGGACCAGGGCCAGGAAGTCCATTTTGAGTACTGTGGTTTTCCCTGACAGTGAGATGGTTTTGAGCAGAAAAAAAGTGTAATTTACTTTATGTTGTAATATAGTCACTTTAACTGAGGTTTTGAGAAGAGGCTATGGAAGATCTGGTTGTGTTTGAATCCCAGTTGTGAAATCCAAAGGAAATCTCTCCTCCCTGGGCAGTTGAGACCCAATGTGACTGCTGGCTGCATCTGTGGATGGTGCTGATGTCTCTACAGTAGAGCTGACAAGAACACAAGCTTCCATGTCAGACAGACCTGTGTTTGATGTTGGCCCTTCGTTTATTTACTGAGTGATGTTTGCAAGTAATTGAGTCTTAGTTTCCTCATCTGTAAGACAGAGCTTAGTGTGGAGTTCTTAGTGTAGCATTGTCACGTAGTAGGCCCACAGTGAATATCAAAATTCTTGTGGTCCTTTCCCCGTTACACCAAGCTTTGTTGCTTCCTCATGCTTCAGTCTGGCCCCCAAACTGTGCTCCAAATCACGCTCCCTTTACTGGTGCCTGCTATGGGGAGGCCAGTGCACCGGCCTCCTCCCTCCTGACACCTCACAAAGTCAGATGGTGACGGTGTGGCACTGGGCTGAAACCCCAGCCCGAGAAAGGAGGCACAACTTTGGTCTGTGCCTCTCAGGGTTTCTTTTTAAATCTGTGCACTCTAACTAGGGGCACCGGGGAGAAAAGAAAAGCTTTTGGTTTGCAACATTCTCTACACCCCCTCCAACTAAATGTACTAAAAAGAAGTTGCCTAGACCAATGATTCATAAGCTTTTTCATGGCACACATAGAAAATAATGACCTTTGCATAGGCCATTTGGGTAAATGGATCAAGCCCCCAGTGGCTAGAAGTTATGGATCCAGAAACATCAACTCCAGGTTCTGCCCCGTTATCGCTAGGAAGACCCAGTCATCTTATAGCACTGGGGTCAACAATCTTGGTTTATATACAACTTAGGAGTTTTCTAAGACGCGAGATTTTCGGTGCCAAAACTGGGGAAGTCTCAGCCAAACCGGGACATGTTTGTCACAGATGTGTCTGCTGGGAAGCTTTGGACTAGACCACAGCCTGGACCATTTGCCTAGTGTGTGGAAGAAATGAGTAAATGAGAAAGGTGGAGAATCTAGAGCCAGCTGGGTTCACCCTGGAAAGGGCAGAGAGTCACTGGTGGAAGAGGTCTGGCAGGGAAGAGGAAAGGAGCCAAGAATTTTAAGATGCCTTTTGGGAAGCATTCTAGAGAGATTACTTTGTGTGGAGAGCTTACTTAGAGCGGAATAAAAGGAGACCTTGAGAACAGATGTTTTCCAACTATTTTTGGATCCTGGCACCTGTTAGCATGACTGGGCCTCGTGGTGACTCAGTTTCGTATAGGTAACCCTGGGAAGTAGACAGGAGGCTGTGAGAGAGGGGTTAGGGGTTATCAGAGAAACCGGCTCTGTGAGCTTCTCAACATTGCGTTTTACTCTGATTTTGAAACGTTTTCTTTCAACTTGTGTCGCTGATTCTTACTTTCACGACGATATAGCATTTTGTTCTCAAGATGAGCCTTAGTTTGAAGCAAATGAAGTCCTGTTTCATCTGCTTTCCTCCTCCAGTGTCTTGAGTCCCCACTATGATACAGCCCAGGAGCTTGCTGGCCCTTTCCACACCTCTCCCTCCTCCTACATTCAGCCTTTGTTTCACAGGTGAAGATGCTGCTTTGGGATTTTAAGAGGCCTTATTAACTTCCTTCAAATGTTCTTTTAAAAAAATTAAAAAAAAAATTTTTTTTTAATGTTTATTTATTTTTGAGACAGAGAGAGACAGAGCATGAATGGGGCAGGGGCAGAGAGAGAGGGAGACACAGAATCGGAAGCAGGCTCCAGCCTCTGAGCCATCAGCCCAGAGCCTGACGCGGGGCTCAAACTCACGAACCGCGAGATCGTGACCTGAGCTGAAGTCAGACACTCAACCGACTGAGCCACCCAGGTGCCCCTTAAAAAATTTTTTAACTCTTTTTTCTTTTTCTTTTTGAGAGAGAGAGAGAGAGAGACAGAGTATGAGCAGGGGAGGGTCAGAGAGAGGGAACAGAGGATCCGAAGCAGGCTCTGCACTGTCAGCACAGAGCCCGATGCTTAGCTTGAACCCACAAACCGCAAGACCATGACCTGAGCTGAAGTCAGGCACTCAACAGACTAAGCCACCCAGGTGCCCCTAAATATATATATATATATATATATTTTTTTTTTTTTCCATGTTTTTCCATGTCCGTCGCTTAACTTTAACACTCCTGACCCGACCAAAGGAGGGAATTACTGAACAGTCAGTTTTGTGATTCAAAATAAATTCTGCTTTACTTCTCTTCACTTATCATTTTGTTTTCTCTGGGCTTGGGGTACTCTAGGAAGGCTGCAGTGGCACTGACACCCAGCCAGGCCGTTTCTGGCCAGCAGTTCACCCCTCCGGTAAGGAGGAGAGAGTTGTGCAAGGTTAACACCATTTACTAAGTAGGAAAAATGGTGGCAGCTGCCGGAACAATTTCTAAAACCTCAGGTCCTGGAAATTAGGTTGTACTTGCTGTTGGTTTCCTTGTAGTACTGTAAGATTTATTGAAAGCAGTTAACACACTGACCTTCTTCTCCCTTTAGGAGGTGGTTGGTGGCATTAAGTTGGATGGAGAGGTGGTAATGCAGGAGATAACGATAGGGTTTAAGGAAATGTGACAGGTCTGAGTGAAAGGACAAAGGGAAACATTTAAAACAGGGAACAAAGGAATGCTAATGTGGGAAGGAGAAAAGACATCCCTCACATTCAGGGAGAAGGGATAGAAATCAATTATTGGGGGTGTGACAGAAAAAGATCTTGGGGTCTTAGCAGACGGTAAGGTAAAGGGAAGTTGCGATTTTATACTGTCACTTAATGTGTTAGTTTTTCTCTCAAAATGTGTGAGTTTAAGCTGATAAAAGTCTGGTGGCATTTTCAGTAGGACACTTGATAATTTGTTGGCCTTTGCTAAAGTGGCCCTGAGTACTTTCTTCAGTGTTGGCTGAGAATATTTCCCATCAGCATCAGCTTTGCATTCCCTAATTCTTTCATAAAGGACGTGATAAGTCTGCTCCCTCTCTCTTCTGGTTTGCTTATTTCATAAAAATAATTCCTTCTGGCTGAATCCAAAGAGCTATTGGAAAGACCTTTGTCCTCTGATGAAGAGCAAGTCCTGAGGAGAGGAAATTCATTAATTCTTATTACACATTAAGGTATAGTTTCAGTGTGAGGAAATTCGAGATCATTTCCTGAAAGCAGCCTAGGAAGGTGGGAGAGAGAAGGCAGCATGAGGACAGGGACTCAGGACAAGGAAGGGAGGAGACAAACTATTCCAGAAGGTAGGCTTTGTGCCACATCAGTTTTGCCAGCCTTCTCTGCCTGCCCTAGCCGAAACAGAAACCTCTGGATATCTCCCACGTGTTTTCTGCCTTCATTTTAGCTTTGCCATATTTTCTGCATAGTTCTCAATGTTTTTAGGCTTTGTTTCAAAATGGTATTTTAAATAATTATTTAAAATAATCTAGCACAAACGTGTTTCTATCCAGATACCAAAAGGGAACAGGTTTTTGTGGGGTTCCTAAACTCTTCTACCTAGAAAAGTTACGTCAATGTGATTTTGGGATCTGTGAAAATGTTTTTAAAGGAACGTGAGCATACCCAAACTTATAGGTCAAAGACAATGCAGGAAAACCAGGCTCTCGAAAGGGCAGAAGTTCATTCTTGAAGACTGAGGGGTGGGCATGGCTATCAATACTCTGTGCGGCTGGTAGAAAGGAAGCAGGCAAACTTCCCTGGGCCAGGCAGACTTTCCGGTACAGAGTTCTTTATTTGGTTGCTATAAATATCGCCGTTCTTCCCTGGGGAAATCTGTCTAGTGTGGAAGAGAAAGTGAAAGGGGGGGTTGGTGGTGGATTTGAAGATTGAGGTAGGATGAGGCTATAGATGACATATTATAAGATTTTCTCTCTTGGATTTATTATGGGAAACTAGAAATAGTTTGTGGGGCTTGTGGTCAAACATAATTTCCTCAGAGCTGCTTTAGATTAGAGGCAATGCCAGAATGAAAAGGGAGCCAGGATAAAAATGTTTAATAATTCTTCCTGTTATGAAATGTCTTTTTGCATATTTATTCTAGCCAATCTTGAAGAAAATATTCTATTCACTTCTGAAATTCAACCTGTTTTGGGTTGAAAAGAAAGAAATCCCATTCTCTTTCATTTAATCAGTAGATCAGACAATGGCTCATTAAAAAGCTATTTGGGTGCCTACTAAGTGCCTACTAAGGCATGATGCTAGACATGGAGAAACAAAAATCATGAAATCATGTCCATCATATACTGTTCTAAGGAATTTAGGTTTTATCCTATAAGCCCTGGGGAGCCATAAAATATTTTTTTATGCAACATTTTTTTAAGTTTATTTATTTTTGAGAGAGAGAGAGATAGAGTGTGAGCAGGGGAGGGGCAGAGAGAGAGGGAGACACAGAAACCAAAGCAGGCTCCAGGCTCCAGGTTCCGAGCGCTCAGCCGAGAGCCCTATGCAGGGCTCGAACCCACGGACTGCGAGGTCATGACCTGAGCTGAAGTTGGACGCTCAACCAAATGAGCCACCAAGGCGCCCCGGTCATAAAATATTTTTTAAGTGGGTAAATTACATGATCAAATCTATAATTTGGAAAAGTCACTTGGGTGGCAGAGAACATACCGTATGAGGGCAAGACCATTATAGTATTTGAGGCCAATTTGGAAAGAATTGTTATCTAAACAATATTGAATCTTCCAATCCAAAATCATATTATATATCTTCATTTCTTTTGATCTTCTTTAGTTTTTCTTAGCAGTGTTTTGCTGTTTTCATTAAACAGTTCTTACACATATTTTATTACATTTATTCCTCAGCATTTCATGTTTCTGATTCTACTATAAATGTTACTGTTTTTTACATTTCAATTTCCAATTACTTGTTACTTGTATATTGAAATGCAGTTGAAATTTGTGTATATTAACATTGTACCCTTTGATCATGCTAAGCTAGATTATTGGTTCTAAGAGCTTTCTTTAAATGGATTCCTGGGGCGGCTGGGTGGCTCAGTTGGTTAAATGTCCAACTCTTTATTTCAGCTCAGGTCATGATCTCATGGTTCAAGAGATTGAGCCCCTTATCACTTGTCAGTATGGAGCCTGCTTAAGATTCTCTCTCTCTCTCTCTCTCTCTCTCTCTCTCTCTGTCTTTCTCTCCCTCTGCCTCTTCGTTGCTGGTGTGTGCTCTCCCTCCTTCTTTCAAAATAAATAAATCAACTTAAAAAAAAACATAAATGGATTCCTTAGGAGTCTAAAAAATGAACATGATTACGTTTTTGGCAAAGAGTTTTTCTTTTCTTTCAAAATTGCTTATCTTTTTTATTTCTTACCTTTTACACTAAAACTGACAAAAAATTTTCAGTAGAAAAGGTAGTGGACATTCTCACTTTCTTCCTGAATTTAGTGGGGAAGAATTTAGCTTTTTACTATTAAGTATTAGGCTTATTCTGGCCTCTTAAGATCACTAAACAGTTCTTTTGTGTGTGTATATGTCAAACTGCTTCATTCTAATAGTGAAAATAAGTAACAGGAATCGTACTTGGTACTGGCAGCTCTAGATCCCCTGTCCCCATCCCTCTCAGCCCCAAGGCTTGGGGTACTCATTCCTGCCCTCATTGGACTCTCTTACTAGTCTGGACCAGGAGAGGCCTCCACTTTGGAAAACTACACTGGGTAAGATCTTCCAGTGTGCACCAGCTTCATGATTAGTGACAAACTCTCTCAGTGGCAGCAACAGCAACGAGCCTGGACTTTACATTTCAGTAAAGGATGCATAAAACAAAGGAAGTCAGACTCACAGCACAATGTATTAACAACAGTCCCGCTGTAGAAGACATGACACTGGTGTGCCCGGCCGGGCCAGACCAGGAACAGGAGACACGCCCAGAGGAGGCTGAGGACGTATAAACAGCCATGGAGGGGCCCTACACTATCACTCCCAGTATTGGAAAGAACTAACTGAGTACCTATGTTTACATTCTCTGGAAAGACGATCAACTTGGGAGTTAATTCTATTTACTGAAAAAGTACATACAAGATTGATATTATTTTTCTGAATGTTCAAAGAATTCACTAGTGCAGTCATTGGGACTTGAGTCTTCTCTATGGGAAGAATTCTATATATATATTATTATATTATATACTAAGTTCTTTAATAGACTTAGGGTTATTGAGATTTTCTATTGCTTCTTTTTTTTTCTTTAATGTTTTATTTTTATTTTTGAGAGAGAGAGAGAGAGAGCGCACAGGCAGGGGAGGGGCAGAGAGAGAGGGAGACACAGAATCCAAAGCAGGCTTCAGGCTCTGAGCTGTCAGCACAGAGCCTGACTCAGGGCCTGAGCCCAGGAACTGTGAAATCATGACCTGAGCAGAAGTTGGATGCTTAAATGACTGAGCCACCCAGGTGTCCCTAGATTTTCTACTGCTTATTAAGGCAGTTTTTGGTGGTTTGTGTTTTTCAGGAAATTTGCCTATTTCATCTAAGTTGTCAATATTTTGCCAAATGTTTTTTGTGATATTCTCTTTTTATCCTTTTAATGTGTACAGAATTTATTTGTTTGTTTATTTTTGTTGATTACTTAAAAAAATTTTTTTAGTTTACTTATTTTTGGGGGGGGCAGTGAGCAGGGGAGGGGTGAAAAGAGAGGGAAAGAGAGAATCCCAAGCAGGTTCTGCGCTATCAGCACAGAGCCCAATGCAGGGCTGGAACTCGTGAACCATGAGATGATGAACTGAGCCAAAATCAAGAGTTGGTTGCTTAACCAATTGAGCCACCTAGACATGTCTAATGTGTGCAGAATTTATAGTAATGTCCTCTGTTTCATTTTGACATTGGTAATTTGCCCTCTTTTTTTTTCCCTAATAAGTTTCAGCCATAAGTTTTTCAATTTCATTGATTTTTTTTCAAGCTACTTCCTTTTAGTTTCGTTGATTTTCTCTATTTGCTTGTCACATTTCTATTTTTCCCGATTTCTACTCTTTATTCTTTTCATCCTTCTCCTTACGTTGGGTTTAATGTGTTCTTGTTCTTATTTACTAACTTAAATCTTAATGATGATGCTTTGGCCATTCGTTTGAGATCTTTTCTAATGCAATCGATTAAGGTTATAAATTCCTCTCTAAGCAGTTTTAGCTGAATCCCACAGATTCCAGTGTGCCACTTTTTATTTTCATTTACTTTAAAACATTTTCTTATTTCTCTTGTGATTTGTTCTTTTACCAATATGTTGCTTAAAAGTTTAATTTTCAAATATTTGGGGATTTTCTAGATTTTTTTTTCTTTTCATTTTTAATTTAACTTGGTGTGGTAAAGTAATATATATGATATGATTTTAAACCTCTTAAATTTTTGGGGGCTCCTGGGTGGCTCAGTCGGTTGAGCATCCGACTTTGGCCCAGGTCATGATCTTGAGGTTGATGAGTTTGAGCCCTGCATTGGGCTCTGTGCTGACAGCTCAGAGCCTGGAGCCTGCTTTGGATTCTGTGTCTTCCTCTCTCTCTCTGTCCCTCCCTCACTCATGCTTTGTCTCTCTCTAGCTCAAAAATAAATAAACATTAAAAAAAGTTTCAAACCTCTTAAATTTCTTGAAACTAGGTTTTATGGCATGATGTTTGGTCTACCTTGATGAACGTTCCATGTGCACTTTTGTATAATAACATTTCATGGTAACATTACAATGTTCACTTTGCTATTAATATAGCCATTCCTACTTTGTTATCATTAATGTTTGCATGCTATGCCTTTCTCCCATCCTTTAAATTTTAACCTATTTTTGTCTTATCTTTAAAATAGGTTTTTGGTAAACAGTATATAGTTAAGTCTTATTTTATGATCTGGTCTGACAATCTCTGTCTAACAATTAAAATATTTAGATTATTTGCATGTAATGTAATTACTGATGATTGAGTTTAAATCTACCATTTTGGTATTTGTTTTCTCTGTTTCATTTTTTTCTGCCTTTTCTTGGCTTGACTCAATATTTTTAAGGTTCCATTTTACCTCCACTAGTGGTTTTTTCATTAGATTCTCTCAGCTTTCATTTTTCTGATAAAATTTTAATTTTTCCTTTTTTCCCCTAAGGATATTTTCACTGGATGTAGATTGCCTGTTGATAGTTTTCTTCTCTTTGCATTGTCCCATAGCTTGCTTAGTTTCTGACAGGATGTTTATAGACATTCTTGTTGTTTCTCTATGTATGTGTGTTTTTTTCCCCCTGTGATTCCTTTAAAATGTTCTCTTTAATGCTTGCTTTCAGCAGTTTGATCATAATATGCTTTGTGTTGTTTTCTTTATGCTCACCCTGCTTGGGTGTCTTTGAGTTTCTTGGATCTGTTTGTTGATAGAATTTGTCAAATTTGGAAAACATCTGGCCATTTACTATTCAAATGATTTTTTTGCCCACTCTGCAGACTCTAGTCATATCCATGTTAAACTACTTTATATTATTCTATAGGTCACTGAGGTTCTGTTGATTTTTTAGTCTTTTTTTTTTTTTATTTTTGTGTTTCATTTGGATAGGTTTTGTTGCTACGGCCCAATTTCACTGAGTTTTCATCTATAGTGTTTAAAGTACTATTAATTGCTTTTAGTAGATTATTAATTTTAATTACTGCAATTTTCATTTCTACATGTCCCATATGGTTCTCTTGTATGTCTTTTTTTTTTTTTTTCATTATTATGCTCATTTCCTCCATTTGCATCCTTGAGTATGTGGAGCAAATGTATGATATCATTTTAAGCTCTCAATCTTCTAATTCTGTTATTTCTGGAAGTTTCTATTGACTGATTCTTCTGGTCACCTGTCAAATTTTCCTGCTTCTTTGCATATTTAACTAATTTTTTTAAGTTTACTTATTTATTTTGAGAGAGAGAGAGAGAGAGAGAGAGACAGAGACAGAGAAAATAAGTCAGGGAGAGGCAGAGAGAGAGGGAGAGAGAGAATCCCAAGCAGGCTCTCATTGTCCGCATAGAGTGCAACACAGGGCCCAATTCTACTAACCATGAGTTCATGAACTGAGCCTAAATCAAGAATTTGATGCTCAACTGACTGAGCCACCCAGGTGCCTCTCTAACTTCTTTTAAATGACTGTTAGACCTCTGATTTTATGTTGTTGAGTGCCAGATGTTTTTGTTAATTTAATGAGTTTTGAATTTTTTCTGAAGAAAGTTAAGTCACTTGTGGATTAGTTTGATCATTTCATAGCTCCTTTTTAAGTGCTTTTATCTGGTGTGAATATAGAGTAGTTTCTATTCTGTAACTAAATTTATTTCCACCTTTAAGGCATGGTCCTTGTACAGTCTACTGGATGATGTATGTATCTGGCAAAGTCTCTCCATTCTGGATGGAGGGAATTCAAGCTGTTCCTGAACGGTTCTTAACTCTAGGAACTATTCCTCTTTAGCTCTCTGGTGATGACTTTTTCCTCAGAAATTGTTCTTGTCTGTCCTTATGTGATTTCACTTTATAAACAGGCAGATTGCTGTGTAGTTGAAGATTCAAGGTGAACCTTAGACAGATTTCTGAAGCTTTACATATGTGATTTTGTATTCTGAGGTATGTTGCCTTGCAAATTCTAGCAAGTCTGGCCTCCCTGAACTCCAAGCTGTGTTTGCTCTTTGCTCAACACAGTGAGATTGATTTTCCTCCCTGTATCACTTCAGTGATGGTAATGTTCACCTAGTTCCCCACTCAGTGCTTCCATTTTCTCAAGAGTTGTAAATGGTTGTGCAGTAACTGAAAATAGTTATTTCTTGTATCTTTTTTTTTTTTTTTCTAGTTTCCTACTGGCATGGAGGGTAATTCCAGACTGCTGTAACTCTCTTATGGACAGAAATAGAAGTGTATTTTGCCTCTTAGCCTGTTCCCTGTTGTCATCTTCTTTTTTTCCACTGTCTAGGCCACCACCATTTGTTTTTATCTTACTTTTTTGGGTAAGAGTGGTAGAAAGGGCTTAGAACTTGTGCACAAGTAAAGATCAATAAGGAGAGGAGAGCAAAGCATCAAAGCAGGCAAATGTTTCTCTTTCTAAGATTGGTTCCTCCATTAACAAGATTTTCAATCATTATTAAAGGATTCTCTGCCCCCTTTTCAGCCTTTCTTAATATTGCTAAGACTGTCTTCTTCTCATAAGTCTGGTGTATTATTATGCTAAAAGAGTCTCTGATTTTTTTTTCTTCTGTTTTAACAAAACTTTTTTGTTTTGTTTTGTTTAGTTTCTTACGGCTTAATATCCCAGAAGGAGACCCCAGAATATAGTGAAGAGTGGAGAAAGCCCTAAGATATTACAAAAGTGGGAGAAAAACTGGGTCTTGGGCACTGTGGTTATGAGAACATTCTTCTTGCAGTTAATGTTTGCTTCTCATGGAAGCATAGTTTTAATGTCTGCCCACAATAATTTATCATTCATATTTCTACCTGGGAGAGTATTTATTTAAGAGCTAGGGAGGCCAGCATGAATACCCTGGGGAACGGACCAAGAAGATAAAGTAAATTTTTCCCATATGACCTGTTTTTTGTTATTTTTTATTTTATGACTTTGACATAACTGGTTCTTCCTTTATTTATCTCAAAATATACTAAGGTTATTTTTCATAGGCACTGTTTTCTTTAGGTAGAAAGAAGTCACTTTATAAACTTGTTAAACACAATATTTATAATATTTCCACACTTCTGTGTTTTAAGAAAGTGATAGTTAATATTGACAAATTGTCTTTAAACTATGTTGTAATTTTATTTTATGTAGTACCTCTTATCATGCTATGTACTCAACCAGTTCTTACAGAGTTACTCCTGCTCCCCTGCAGCCTGTCCTGTTTGATCTACACCCTCTCTTCCAGGTTTACTCTCTACCCTTTGCTGCCCTGCTTTGACCCCCAGGTTTATAAAAACATTGGCTCTCTTGCCTTGATGGTTGGATCTGAAACATTAAGAGCCCAAGTACAAGATTGGAGGGAGAAGATTGGAGGGAGAAAGAGAGAAAGGAAAGTATATTTATTTTGCCCCCTCTTCCTTCTCACAGTCTGGCAGTGGCTCTTGAAGAGTCGTTTTCTTCTCTTGCTTCAACTCTCCCAGGGTTCAGGTACCTTCTATTTGTCCCTTCAAGTTTTAGGGTAATATCAGCTCCTCTCTGTTGTAGTCCCTAGGCAATTCATTAATGCATTGACTCCCTCAGTTCTACTCGTGCCTCTATAAGTAGTCCCTTCATTAAACTCCCTTCAGTTAAACTCTTTTGACTGTGGCTCTTTTTCTTATAGGGACCCTGACTGATATAAATCCCTTTCCATATATTGTTCAGAGATCGCTTTTTAAAACCTAAGTCAATAACATTACTCCTCTCTTCCAAACTCTTTAAAGATTTTATTTATTTATTTATTTATTTATTTATTTATTTATTTACAGTTGGAATCAAATTCAAGTTCCTTGATAGAACCTCATGATCTTAACTCTCCAATTTCATCTCATTCCAATGTCTTTCTATCTTAACCTGCTCTAGCCACATGGTCCTCTTTCTTTCCCATGAACATTCTAAGCTTATTCATGCCTTGGTGCCTGTACAAGTTACCATTCTCTCAATGTGGTAAAGCCTTCCCTTGGGTTTTTACACGACTGACCCCTTCTCATCATTCATGTTTCTCCTCAATTTTCACCTCCTTAGAGAGACCTTCATTGATCAACTTATCTAAATCAATCTCCTCCTCTAATATTCTAAATCCTATAACCCCACTATTTGTTATTTTCAAATAACAATTGTTACTCTTAGAAATAATTTAACTTTCAAGTTGTTTATTATCTGTTTATCCTCACTAAAGTATAAGCAACTATGTTCAAGACCTTTGTATGCTTTGTTCACCATTGTATCTTCAGTCTTAAACCAGTGTGTGGGCACATCATGTACCTTCAATAAATGTTTATTGATGAGTGAATAAAGGGTTAATTTAAGGAAAGACTGAAATAATAAATAAAACTGAAGACATCAAAGAATTCTTAATCCCCTGGAAAGTGAATTGAGTATATAAATCTAGTCTTAAAAGATGTATCCTGTTCCATCTATAGTTCTGGATAAAGGAACAGAACCATTGGTATCAGTGCAAGCCAGTCAGACTTGGAAGAAGAAAAGAGGATTGAGAAGAATGGAGCTGAGAATGTGGCAAAGACTGTGAGCAGGAGACTGATCATGGACCAATGCTTTAGTGAGCATAACTGCCCTGTTTTAAAGGGGAAAATGCAATAGAAAATAAAATCAAGCTAGATCCAGAATGGGCTATGTCAGTAAAGGCCAAGAAGAGCAACAGGAGCCATAAAATCAACCTGATGTGAAGTCATTGGAATAGCTAACCTCATGGGAATATGAGAGAAATACCCACATAAAACCCAGACAAACATTACCTTAGATGTTGTAAGTGTAGTTCTGTAGTTCTTTGCTTCTCTAGTCTAGCATCTGTGCTTAGGAGATGTTCCCTCTCATGTCATTTGGTCCCCTGCAACTATCTTGATCACCTAGATATCAGCAGGGAAGACTTGGAATTTCTCAGTGGGATTTGTCAATGAGTGCCTTCCCCCGCCCCCCCCTCCACCCCTGGCAGGGTCAACAATTCTAGCAGAAGGATTCCTTCTCTTGAGATGCTACCCCTCTGTTTGAAACTCAGTATACCTGTACATATGGACTAATTCAGGAGCAGAGCCATGGTGTCTCTGTAGAGTGAAGTATGCTACCTTTTTACCTCCCATTTGAAAGTCAGTTTTTCTGCCTGGCTACATCAGACTCTCAAACTCTGGTTCTTCTCAGTCATACCAAACATTATGCTGACTGTTAGGTCCATCCTGTCTTTCTACAAAAGGGTGGTTCATCCCTTCTCTAAGCCCATTGCTTATTTATCCAGAGGCTATTAGGCTACTTCACTGTCCTAAAATTTAATCTCATTAGTCAAGAATATCAGATCAACTAAAGATACCAATAAAATATGTTGATTACTTATCCTGATACCAAGTGAAACTGAGCCCCCCTCAGTGGCTCCTAAAATTCTTAATTGCCTGGAGAACAGTCTTTAAGCCTCTTTGGTAGGAGTGAGGAAAAGCTGTGCTCAAGGAGTCAAATTCCAATACTTCCTCTCCACACCAAAGGTAGTAGAATTACTTTTTTTTTTTTATTTCAACGTTTATTTATTTTGGGGACAGAGAGAGACAGAGCATGAACGGGGGAGGGGCAGAGAGAGAGGGAGACACAGAATCGGAAACGGGCTCCAGGCTCTGAGCCATCAGCCCAGAGCCCGACGCAGGGCTCGAACTCACAGACCACGAGATCGTGACCTGGCTGAAGTCGGACGCTTAACCAACTGCGCCACCCAGGCACCCCAGTAGAATTACTTTTAAAACTCAGGTAAATATGTTTCCCTGAAGGAATTCTTCTAGAACAGCACTGTTTAGTATGACCTTCTCTGATGATCGAAATGTTCTATATCTGTGGTATCCACTGCAGAAACTACTAGTCACATATGGCTGTTGAGCATGTAAAATGTAGGTAGTGTGGTGAGGAACTAAATTTTAGATTTTATTCAAATATAAATATATATTTTTTAAATGTTCATTTATTTTAAGAGAGAGACAGAAAGAGTGTGCAACAGAACGGAAGGGGGGGGGGGGTCAGAGAGAGAGAATCCCAAGCAGGCTCCCAGCTGTCAACACAGAGCCGGATGTGGGGTTCAAACTCACAAGCCATGAGATTATGACCTGAGATGAAACAATGAGTCAGATGATTGATTGACTGAGCCACTCAGGTGCCCCAATAATTTAATTTTAAATTCAAAAAGCCACATGTGGCTGGTGGCTACCATATTTGACAAGTCAGTTACAGAATCTGTCTACAAATACACCACAATACAAGTACAAACATTTGTGCTTCCACTTGTTTATGAGGGATGATTCAGTGAAGGGATTGGCAAGAATCAGAACTATGTTGGAAGGGCACCACACATAAACAAGAATATATCTTGTTCAGGCACCAATTTATAAAAGATGTGACTTCTTATTCTATTCAGTCTGGAAACCATACTAAATAGAGCCAAATAATGTGTTTCTAGTATTAATCCCCAATTAATTTTTTATGTGGTATTAATAAAACTTGTAGTCAATTTGGTTAAGGAAGTCTATGACATTTTTTCTTTGTTTTGAGATGGCACTCCCAATTCACTCTTAACTAAACCCCATGCTAATTCTTCAATATACATGCGTGCTTGAAAAGTGAGTATAATTCTGAAAAATCCAACTGCTGTTATCTCTCTCTGACATTGCTCAAAGCCCATCCTTTAAAGTACAGAGCTACCCTGCATTGGTTGTAGAGTTGCATTAACTATAGTCTAAAGCTTTAGCTGACTCTGTTAATATTTCATGAAGTTTTATAATGCTGGTCTCTGTCTCTTTCCCTGTGTGAATGGACTCTACTTATGCTGTCTATAAAAGTTTCACTCAGTGTCCTTCAAGAAGAAGACACCAAGATGGGATTAAACATGCATATCAGGGTTCTATCAGGGGAAGGTGCTTATGTGAAAGAAAGTAGGGAGGTACCCAGAGAAGGCTGGGAGAACCATCTGACCACTATTCAAGTTTAACCCAGAGAGAAAGAATGTTGGGTGGAGTGCCACACAGTTTCAACAAAGTCATCAGGGAATCTCCCAAAGTTAGCCAACAAAAATCTCATGTCTCTCTGGAATGGGATCTGTCTTAGTATCACTACTGTACTCAGTCACTGGCTGGAAATGCATGGAAAAAGCCCACGGAGGAAGCAGCTTTAAAGCAAATACTGGTATGGATTTCCAAGCTAGGGCCATTGGTTAATTACACTTGCACATTGTCATGGCCCCCACACCTTGTACAATGCTTGTACAGTGCTTGCTTCAGTTATGATGGATAGACAAGAAAATGAAAGATGAAAGATAGGATGGCTAGAAAATAAAAAAGTCTGAACATTGCATAGGAAACTCTACTCCATGACTCAGAATTATACTGCCTCCCTTTTCCCCTAAGGTTAATTCCAATTCTTCTTTATCAAATGTTTCCATTGGCTCTAAAACTAGGGTTAGCAGCCAACTTCTCACCATCTTTCTGGGCTTTTCAGTTAAACTGTTAACATACCCATTTGCAAATGGATCACAGTGGATCTGGCCAAGCAGGGCTACATTAGTAATGCTTAGGGATGGAAAAACTGAACCAATATTATTTTTAAGTCACTTCTGTCCAATTCTAGCTTTTTTTTTTAAATTTCCAGAATATACCAAAGAGAAGTTTTTTCTTTTTTTGTGTTCTACTTGCAAGCTACTATTGTCAATTTACCTGTAGTTTTGAGGTCTTCGAAGGAGGCTAATAAATAATAGCCTGCTTCCTCATTCAGCTTCAGAATAATTGAGAAATAAGAAGAAAGTCAGTAGATAGAGGTCAAAAAATGCACTTAATTACTGATAAACCTACCATTGGAGAGTTTGACTTATATCTGTGGACAAATTGGCTTCTTAATGTTGACTCTAAATTAGGAGGTTCAACTGTTCAGCTTTGCTTGCACTAGAACAGAGCAGAAATCCCTGTTGCCAAATGTATAATCTACACAAACTGTAGAAGAGAGATGTGTTTCCTGAAAGCCCTCACAGTTTCTCTCTCACATTCAACAATACAGTTAAGTCACTCCTACTCTACCAGGACTGATTAGTTAAAGAGGCAGAGAAGTGGGGAGTGGGGGTGCCTGGGTGGCTTAATTGGTTAAGCATCCAACTTCAGCTCAGGTCATTATCTCCTGGTTCATGGGTTCAAGCCCCACATTGGGCTCTGTGCTGACAACTCAGAGCCTGGAGCCTGTTCTGGATTCTGTGTCTCCTCTCTCTGCCCCTCCCCTGCTTGTGCTCTATCTCTCTCAGTCTCTCAAAAATAAATAAACGTTTAAAAAAAAAAAAAGAGGCAGAGAGGGGCCAAGAGTGTCAAATTAATGGAAGGCAAGGTCAGTGGTGAGAAGATGCATGCCTTCCCCAACATGAAAGACAAAGTACCATAGTGACACAGGTGGGGGAATACACAGACTCAGTAATGAAACAGAGGCCAATTATTCTCTTGTTTTGGGGTGTTCTTAAAATTATTTTGAGAATACCGCATTCAGCTAATAGTTATATTTATATACCTTTCTCTCTAGACCCTTGAAAATATATTTTCCTTTTCTGTTTTGGCTCAAAATTTTGGGTCAAAGTGTTTTTAGAGAAGCTCATGAGAGCTATGGATTCTTCCTACCAAAAATGTATGCAAACTCAATTTCTGCCTCAGTGGTTAAAAAACAGATTGGTTTCTTTCTTGACTGAAAACTCCAGGTCTCTTTTCTTTTTTCTTTTTTTTATGTTTTATTTATTTTTGAGAGAGAGAGACAGGCAGACAGGGAGACAGTGAGGGCATGAGCAGGGGAAGGGCAGAGAGAGAGGGAGACACAGAATCCGAAGCAGGCTCCAGGCTCCGAGCTGTCATCACAGAACCCAGTGTGGGGCTGGAACCCATGAACCGTGAGACTATGACCTGAGCCAAAGTCGGATGCCCAACCAACCGAGCCACCCAGGCGCCCCTCCAGGTCTCTTTTCTACACTGTTTTTATTTTGCATTCACACACACACACACACACATACACACACTGGACTTGAGGTTCTAAAGGCCCTTTCTTTCATTTCTGCTTTTCTTAAGCTCACTTGAGAGGCGCCAAAATCACTGTAATCCTGACTTTTGACCTTGGGGAGCTTATGTGAAATGGCCCATAAACTCATTCTAAGAAAAGATTACTTAATGCCATTTCTGTATTATTGTGGAATTAAATCCTCTTTCTCAAACTCATTTTTACATTATCTTTCTCAGGTCAGAAGCTTAACCTGAATTTTATGGATTTGGGGAAAAATTATAGCCAGTGAGACATTCTATATTGTGAGATAGTATAATGCATTGGGTAGGAACTCATAGCTATACTTAAATCCTAGCTCTTTGACCTTGTTCATACTACCAGACCTCCCTGTGACTTAAGTTCTTCATGAAATGAGGACAAAGACAGTAGCTATGTTACAGGGCTATGGTGAGGCTTATAGAAGGGGATGTATGTAAAGCATTTAGTATGGTGCCTGGATATAATCAGCAGGCAATAAGAATAAGCTGTTCTTATTGTTACTATTATTTTTATTCAAATTTACATTAACATCATCTGCCACAACAGTTGACACAGAATAAGCACTCAAGAAATATTTACGAAATGAATGACTAGGACAAGTGTAGTCAGTTTGTTCTTTCTGTGCCCTAGAGTAGAGGCCTTACTATAGTTTAGGTCATTCTATGATAGAATTCAAAATGGACTTGCTACTCTTTAGTCCTTCTGTGACCAGAAGAATCCATCTGAAAATATGATACTAAATAATGTAGTATCTCTAGCTGTTATCCTATTGAAAGACTATCTGTTGCACTCACATTTACTCAGAAACTTCTCTTCAAAATAAAATGCTTGCACACACTCACTGAGTGAACACACTCAGAACTCTATTGCAGAGGGATTTCTGATCTATTTGTTGGAGCAGATTCTTTTCAAGAATTGGTACAATTTGTTGAGAGTCAAAAGTCAAACTAAGTTAGGATTGACTTGACAGTAGAAATAATCATTTCTAGAATCACTTGCTCTTTTTTTTCCTTTTTACAGATATATCCATATCTATAAAGATGATAGATGATAGATAGATAGATAGATAGATAGATGATAGATAGGTAGATATGCATGTTTTGAGATTAACTTTTACTATTCCATAGATTATGGATAATTATCACCAAGCCTCTCACCTCAGGACATCAGAAGTTTTCATATCAGTAAACACAGGTTAAACAAGTGTCTTTTTAAAAAACTGCCCTGTTCTGTCAGTGTTCTTTCTCACATGATTTCCCTCCTCTGCCTTGTTGGACAGATAGAATCTTATGAGAATGTCAGCTTGCCAAATAATTGAAATTCTTTTCAGTAATATAGGATCCAAATCAAAAACATTCCTGGAGACTAGTAAATTTACAAATGTTATTGCTTATACAGATGTGTGTTGGAATGAAATAAAATGTTAGGTATGACAACAACAAATTATAGAAGTATGAGGCTGCCTTCAGGCACATGAATATATACATGAGGGTAGAAATATTTTGGTGGGAATTATTACTAAGGATGTGGGATCTTTGAAACAATATTTGGGAACAGAGGATTCCAAGTTAAAATCAAGGGGCCCAGTCAATAAATATTTCTTGAGCACTAATTATGTGCCAATCACAGATGATATAGCTGCGAATGAGACACACACAGTCCTACTCTGGGCTTATAGCCAGATGCAGAAGACAGACATTAAGTAAGCAAATAAATAATTCAGGAGTGTGCAGTGCTCTAAAGAAGTTCAGGGTCCTGTTGGATTTATGGTAAGTGTAGGTTAGGGAGGAGAGGGATCTTGCTTAGTCTGGGAGGCTAAGAAAGGTTTCTTTCTCAAGGAAATGGTGCTTACAATAGGACTTAAGGATGGCATGGCTAGGAAAGAAGGGAAATTTCTCTGGCTAGGTGAAGAGTACAGCATTGACAAAGACCCATGTGGAGAGTTGAGAGAAATCTAGTACATTTGCTTGCTAGAGCTGTTGTAACAAAGAACTGCACACTGGATGGCTTAAACAACAGAAATTTATTGTCTCACAGTTCTGGAGTCTAGAAGTCCAAGATCAAGGCATAGGCAGGGTTGGTTCCCTCTAAGGACTATGAGGGAGAATCTGTTCCATGTTTCTTTCTGTTCATGCTGGTAGATTGCTAGCAATCTCTGGTGTTTTTTGGCTTGTGGAAACAGCACTCTGATTTCTGCCTGTCTCTTCACATGGTGTTCTCTGTGTGTGTTTATGTCCAAATTTCCCCCTTCTGTAAGAACACTAGTCATATTGGATTAGAGGCCCACCCTGCTTCAGAGTGACCTCATCTTAACTAATTATGTGTGCAATGGCCCTATATCCAAAGAAGGTATTCTGAGGTACTGGGAGTTAGAACTTCAACATATGACATTTTAGGGGAACGCAATTCAGCCCATAATGCCCAGCAGGCCTAGCCTGGGGAGAGGAACAAGGATTGTGTTTTGATGTGGTATCAGAAAGATAATTAGGGTCCAGGCACATAATGCGTTTTTAGGTCAGGTTAAGATTTTGTACATTTTTCTAAGGGCCATGGTAAGCCATTTATCAATTGGTTTTTAAAATTAAAAAAAATTTTTTTAATGTTTACTTATTTTTGAGAGAGAGAGAGAGAGACAGAGTGTGAGCAGTGGAGGGGCACAGAGAGAGAGGGAGACTCAGAATCCAAAGCAGACTTCAGGCTCTGAGCTGTCAGCACAGAGCCAATGCAGAGCTAGAACCCACAAACTGGGAGATCATGACCTGAACCGAAGTCAGACCCTCAACCAACAGAGCCACCCTGGCACCCCTATCAGTTAGTTTTAAGTAGGGAAATGAAAACTATCAGATTTGTGTTTTTAAAGGATTGCTCTGGCTTCAGGGTGGGAGACCGATTAGTAGGTGGGTGAGACACTAATTATATCACATCCCTCCACTTCTCTCCTTTGGAATCCCTCTAGTTCTTCCCTTAGATCTATTTCTCCCTACCCTGATGCCATGAATGCCATTTACCTGGTCTTTGGGGTGCCCAAATCTCTTCCTTGTGGGAAATGCTGTCTTGGGAAACTTTCTATGTTACTGACTTCATCTGTATTACAAAGTTTAGCTTGGCACAAATAATTTAATTAACTCTTGATCTTTTGAGATCACTGATACTTCACATTGAAACTCTGATGAACATACTGCTAATAAAAGTGTTTCACAATTAATAAAAAGACAATTTGTGTGTGGTGATTAAATTCATATAAAATCAAGTATTTAAGTCTGGGCTTTTACAAAGCTATGGGAAGGTTCCATGAGTTCCTTTTTGAATTTTTTTTTTTTTTTCAACATTTATTTATTTTTGGGACAGAGAGAGACAGAGCATGAACGGGGGAGGGGCAGAGAGAGAGGGAGACACAGAATCGGAAACAGGCTCCAGGCTCTGAGCCATCAGCCCAGAGCCTGACGCGGGGCTCGAACTCACGGACCGCGAGATCGTGACCTGGCTGAAGTCGGACGCTTAACCGACTGCGCCACCCAGGCGCCCCTATGAGTTCCTTTTTGGTCAGTGACTTGCATAAGCAGAAAGCAAGTCTGATTCAGGTGACTTTCCCAGAGCTCCTTCTGGCTGCCCCATGTAAGCTGCAGGATTTCGGGTTTCAAACCCCACATCATCTGCAAGCCCTCGTGGGTACTTTATGCTGATAGGCAGAAAACTACTTTTAGTGATCTAATCTTCTCATAGGATTATGCCTGGGGATAATAAAACTTTACTAAATGCCCGTGGGAATTTAAAGATAGCCTTTGTAGTGGAGGTAATCTATTGTCATACTGCATGGTAGTAAATTGGAAGGATATTGAAAGTGATTAACAGAGCAATTAAAAGATATAATGAAGGGGCCCGTGAGTCTAAATTGCTAAGACAGAAGAACTATTATTTAAAAATTGATTTGAAACCTTAACATGTGCTTCTGTGATCATCACTGTCAGGATACATGCTTTACTCTTTTTGTTTTGTTCCTAAAACAAAACTTCTCTGTTTCTTCTGTTACATGCGTTGACATTCAGAACTGGAACATGTTGAGCAGTTATTTGTTCAGGACCTTCTGTGTTATTCAGGGGTCATGTTATAAGCTAACTTAACAAAGAGAACCCAAGCAGAGAAGTGCTTTTTCTTTTCTCTCCCATAGGTTGTGATGTAGGTCCAGAGGTAAATGATGTAAGTTGTTGGACTTTGATGTTCAGTGATGTTCATGATGTAAGTGGTTGGACTTCGATGTTCAGTGATGTCCGTCAAGAGCCCAGGCTGGTGGGGAGGCTCTACTATCCCCATCCTGTGGTTCCCAAGCTGGGTCTAAGGTAGTGATTGCAGTTGTCATTTCCCAACCAGTGGGAGCAGGAAGAGTACAGGTCAAGTGGCTTTGAAGAAATGATATAAGGATTTTGGTATTCATGACCACTCCTAGCTAAAACAGGGTCTCACTGGGCTCCTCTGTGCCTAAATAAAACATGGGGGGGGGTTATTACTAAAAAGAATTCTGGGGGAATTAATGGTTTACACTGCACTTTCATCCTATGATAGGGGAATTAAGACCCAGAGAGGGGAAGTGATGAGGCAAAAGTCCCATGGCTATTGAAACTTAGATTTCCAGACTCTCAGTAGGGGCCAAACTTGACTAAAAGTCCCTGGGAATTGGCCCTTGTCCCCTTGCATTCATGTTGCTGATATATATTTTTTTTAATGGTGGACAAAGGTCAGGAGTTTGTCATTTGATTTTCAGGGATTTATAGGAATTAATTAATTAAAAATTATTTTAATGTGTATTTATTTTTGAGAGAGAGACAGAGCGTGAGTGAGGGAGGGGCAGAAAGAGAGGGAGGCCCAGAATCTGAAGCAGGCTCCAGGCTCTGAGCTGTCAGCACAGAGCCTGATGTGGGACTCCAACTCACGAATTGTGAGATCATGACTTGAGCCGAAGTCAGACACTTAACTGACTGAGCCACCCAGGCGCCCCAGGAATTAATTAATTTTAAGGATTGGTCTGAAAGGTCTTTCAATGTACTGAGTTTGTCAGAATAGAAAGATAATGGTAAGCTTTTCTTTACTTGCTTTAGAATAGTTTTCTCCATACCAATGTGCTGCTCTCAACCCTAAATTCATATTGACCCATCTTGCTTCTTTTACACATTTTCAAATTAAAATCTAGCTTTCTGAGGAAGTCTGTCCTTGATGACCCTAGTTAGCATTTTCACATATTGTCTCTCATTCTGATATTATCACACCATTTGTTCAGATAAACAAAGTATGGGTAACCTGACATAGAATGTGATCACTCTATTTCTATTAATAGAAACCCTCAATTCCTACTTTCATAGATCTCTTCTCCACCATGTCACTGAGGGAAACATGGATCAAGCAAACTGAATAGGCAAGTATTGGGTATGAGATTTTGTGAGTGTGGAGACAAAGAACTACGTTTCATTGTGTTGTTAATATCAGTATTGTAATAATCAGTATTGTAAGTAATACTTTTCAAAAAGATCTAATTTATCCCTGTTTGGTTCTTAGAATCGTACTGCCTTTGAGGGAGTTTCTGATTAATGTTAAAAAAAATCTGTGTCTAAAGGTGGTGCTTCAGATTCTCTTGGGCTTTGTCAGGTAATAAGATTTCAGTTTCTGTTTTCTCTTGATCAGTTCTGGGCAAGATTGCTTCCTCTTTACAGCATAGCAACATTTTAGCTCCAGAGATGATATCTGTCTCAGTTACACACTGGAGAAAGCCTGCGGTTGTTATTTTTCTGCGATGAAGATGCTTTAATACTACATATCCCCTTATACAACTATTCAGGATGTGTTTGTGACTAAATATTAAGACTTTAGAAGGCCCTTAGGAGAACACGCGTTAGGAATGAAGTTGTTTTCTTTAGATATAGTAAAGGTAGTTTTTCTTGTCCTTTTCTTAAATTTCCTAAATTTGTTTATCAAGTCTTGCCAACTCTAAGAATAATGTACAAAGGGGGGGGTGAGAATGCAGGTACTCAAAATAATGCTTGGATTATTTTATTCCTAAATTCAAACATTTGAAATTTTATTTTTCTTATATTTGTTCTTTTTTATTTAAGAGAACTTTGTTCTGTAACTTCCTTGCCCCACCTCCAAACAAACCGATAATTTTCTACCCTCTCTTTTCTCACTTATATATTTCTATTACATACTCCCTTATTCAGACCTAGACACATCATGATTGTTTGTCTCTGTTTAAGTAGGAACCACATAAAAACCCAAGAGGTGAGACAGGAAGCTGGCAAAATGGAAAACTTCTGCTTGTTACTGGTACTCAGGAACGGCACTCACAGACTAGCCATGTTATCAACCTCTGCTTCATAGACGTTCCTGTTTGCTCTGAACTGATTCTTGACCCCTTGTCTGGTAGCCTTTGTCTACTAGAATAAGTGCATCCTTCCACTGCCCATGGTTCATAGGGTTTCAGAACACCTTAACTTATATGCTCTGGACCCCTTCCTGAGTCTGACCCAATTCAATACACCATCCTAGGTCCTTAGCCTTGTCTCAGCTATCCTAGTGATCTCATGTCCATGATCAATATCATTTCTTCTTTAAAAGGCTATGAGCAAGCACCTATGCCATGTCAGAAATATCAAAAGGAACGCCTAGGTGGCTCAGTTGGTTAAGCGTCCAACTCTTGATTTCAGCTCAGCTCGCGATCTCATGCATGAGGCCTGCTGGGGATTCTCTCTTCTTCTCTTTGTGCCCCTCCCCTGCTTGTGCACTCTCTCTCTCTCTCTATCTCTCAAATTAATTAAATAAACCTAAAAAAAAAGAAATTTCAAGAATTCAAGGAATATACAATGATATTGCTCATTCCAGCAAAAGCATAACAACAAAATCAAAACACATTAATTTAATTTAATTATGTATATATAATTCATTTAATTACATGCATGGTGTTTATTGGGCTAGGAATAACATTTTAATAGTAAACTATTCAAATGAAAATAGTAATATTTCTATACAGCTAAGGTAAATATGATAGTCTAGAAAGTGGTTCAGAGATGGGAGAATACAAGTCTGTTACTTTAGTTTTCTCTTGTTTTGATCAATTTCTTCTTCCCCAAATCCCAAGGTATTATTTTAAGACAGTTTGTGCCCTTACTCAAGCATTTACTTTGAAAACTCCCAGGACAAGACAAGAAATCATTATCTACCTGTTCTAGATTTCTATAAGCTAGGGTAGGTAAACAAGTCAGCCAAGAATTAAAAATTTAAGCTATGCTCAGTTTGGTTTTCCAAGAAACAAAAGGAGAATTGCCTCCTTAGAGAAACTCATTCAGATGGTTAGAAAGCTAAGTTGGCAGATGGTAATAAAGAAGGAAAAGAAATGCATGTCTATTGGAGTATTTTTTTAAATTTTTTAATGTTTATTTTATTTTTGAGAGAGAGACAGAGACAGAGCGTGAGCAGGGGAGGGATAGAGAGAGAGAGAGGGGGAGACACAGAATCTGGAGCAGGCTTCAGGCTCTGAGCTGTCAGCACAGGGGCTCAAACTCACAAACTGCGAGATCATGACCTGAACTAAAGTCAATGTTTAACCAGCTGAGCCACCCAGGCGCCCCTGTTTTTTTTCCAGTCTATTTTTATTTTTATTTTTTTTTCCTTTTTTTTCGTTTCCTGAAATTTATTGTCAAATTGGTTTCCATACAACACCCAGTGCTCATCCCAACAGGTGTCCTCCTCAATGTCCATTGCCCACTTTCCCCTCCCTCCCACCCCCCATCAACCCTCAGTTTATTCTCAGTTTTTAAGAGTCTCTTATGGTTTGGTTCTCTCCCTCTCTAACCTTTTTTTTTTTCCCTTTCCCTCCCCCATGGTCTTCTGTTAAGTTTCTCAGGATCCACATGAGAGTGAAAACATATGGTATCTGTTTTTCTCTGTATGACTTATTTCACTTAGCATAACACTCTCCAGTTCCAACCACGTTGCTACAAGAGACCATATTTCATTCTTTCTCATTGCCAAGTAGTATTCCATTGTATATATAAACCACAATTTCTTTATCTATTCATCAGTTTATGGACATTTAGGCTCTTTCCATAATCTGACCTCAGCTGCAGCAATTTCTTACTTGACACATCTCCAAAGGCAAGGGAATTGAAAGAAAAAATGAACTATTGGGACCTCATGAAGATAAAAAAGCTTCTGCACTGCAAAGGAAACAATCAACAAAACTAAAAGGCAACCAATGGAATGGGAAAAGATATTTGCAAATGACATATTGGACAAAGGGCTAGTATCCAAAATCTATAAAGAGCTCACCAAACTCCACACCCGAAAAACAAATAACCCAGTGAAGAAATGTGCAGAAAACATGAATAGACACTTCTCTAAAGAAGACATCCAGATGGCCAACAGGCACATGAAAAGATGCTCAACATCACTCCTCATCAGGGAAATACAAATCAAAACCACACTCAGATACCATCTCACGCCAGTCAGAGTGGCTAACATGAACAAGTCAGGAGACTATAGATGCTGGAGAGGATGTGGAGAAACGGGAAACCTCTTGCACTGTTGGTGGGAATGCAAACTGGTGCAGTTGCTCTGGAAAACAGTGTGGGGGTTCCTCAAAAAATTAAAAATAGATCTACCCTATGACTCAGCAATAGCACTGCTAGGAATTTACCCAAGGAATACAGGAGTGCTGATGCATAGGGGCACTTATTCCCCAATGTTTATAGCAGTACATTCAACAATAGCCAAATTTAAGTCTATTTTTAAAAGTAATGTTTTCATTTTGATTGCAATTTCAAATTATCATTAAAAATTAGAAAATACAAAAACAAAAAGGAAAATGTCATGCACAGAGTACTACCGTTGTGGGGAATTTTAATCTTAAGAACTGAAAAAGGAGGTGACATGTCATTGGGAAATAAAGATGCAGTAAAGATGCAGGGCACAAAAATAGCATTTTTACAACACTGTCAACAACCATTCAATCAGATTGCTTTCCTAAAACCAGCCCTTAAATATGGAA
Source organism: Lynx rufus (assembly GCF_022079265.1). NCBI lineage: Eukaryota > Metazoa > Chordata > Mammalia > Carnivora > Felidae > Lynx > Lynx rufus. Next base: position 54,895,567 of record NW_025814845.1, read on the forward strand.
GTGTCGATGAGTAAAGAGGTAATTTTGGTAGGCAGACAGAGTATAGAATTAAGAATCTTTTTTTTCTATAAGGATACATTTTTTTAATTTTAATTTTTTTTTTAAATTTTTTTTTTCAACATTTATTTATTTTTGGGACAGAGAGAGAGAGACAGAGCATGAACGGGGGAGGGGCAGAGAGAGGGAGACACAGAATCGGAAACAGGCTCCAGGCTCCGAGCCATCAGCCCAGAGCCTGACACGGGGCTTGAACTCACGGACCGCGAGATCGTGACCTGGCTGAAGTCGGACGCTTAACCGACTGCCCCACCCAGGCGCCCCTAATTTTAATTTTTAAAAAAATGTTTATTTTGAGAGAGAAAGGGAGTGCGAATAGGGGAGGGGCAGAAAGAGAGGGAGAAAGGAAATCCCAAGCAGGTTCCATGCTGTTAGCACAGGGCCCGACCCAGGGCTCAATCCCTCGTCCCTGGGATTATGACCTGAGCTGAAATCAAGAGCTGAATGCTCAATAGACTGAGGCACCCAAGCATTCCAGGATTAGGAATTTTTATGGATAGAATCGTGAATGTGCCATGGAAGGGAGCCCAGAGACTGGAGGCAGTGGAAGCAAACTACCCCTATTTGGAAAGGTTGCTTGTTACTCTAGGCCTTGCTCACTCTCCTCTTAGACACTTCAATATCTAATTCTTTTCAAGTCAGTTGTTATACTACTTCTTCCTCTTTTTAGTACCGTCTCCTACACAACTCTTCCACAACCTTGGCTCTCACAGAAATAATAACAACAACAACAACAACAACAATAATAATGCCTAAAGCAACTACTATTTATATAGCACGTTACAGCTTACAAATGCTTTCAAATATATGTTCTCACTTAATATGTGTATTAGCATTCATTCATTCAACTAACATGTAAAAATCAGTGACTAACTTTCTAAGTGAAATGAAAAGGCCTAATGAAATAGGTGTTATAATCCTTTTTCCGTACATGAGGAAATAGTGCATAGGAAGAAGACCTGGCTTTTATTTAAATCTAGGATTCAACTCTAGGACTTCCTACTCTAAGTATTCTATTTTTTTTCCATGGTGCCTTGAGTACTGAACTAAAGGATTAGTGAGCTTGAGTTTCTGTAACCAGGATCTTTAGTGCTCTATAGAAATAATTTGTTTCTGATGAAATTTTAAGCCCAGACATTTGTCTGGACCTAATTTTTAATGGATACCATGTCCTAACTTCATTTGTATGTAAATATCTTATGCCAATAGACACTGAAGAATTTCTTTGATTCAGACATGATATCTTGCTGTACAAAATCCAGGGGGCTTTTCTAAGATCTATGGACAAGAATAGTAAATATCCTACACAAAACAGCACACTTTAATTTCTTACTCCTTATTTTTGAATATACTGTATATAAATTTCATTAGAGCAAGGCTTTGTATGTTTTACTCAGAGCTGTGTTCCCAGTATCTAGAACAGTGATCCGTAGAATATGTTCAATAAATACTTGCTGAACGAGTGAAGACACATTGCTCTTTGTTGGTAAGGAGGTAAAGATGAATGCAGAGCATTTTGCATACATTATCTACTCAACATGTTAATCACCTGGCCAGGCACTGCGCTAGAAACTGAGGATTAAAGATAGATTGTGACCTGGTCACATGATTTTTTTAAGTCATAACTTTTCAATCGTAGGTGATGGAAATACAATAAACTTTCTTAAGCAAAAAGAAAAATGAAATGCGTTGGCTCAGGTAGCTGGAAAGTTTGAGAAATGTGGCTTTAGGTAGGGTTTACTAAGAGGTTTGTGTACTACGAGAGGTATCTGCTTGCTCTTCACTTTTGTGTTCTGCTTTCTTTGTGACAGCTTTATTTTTAGGTAGGCTACCCTAAAAGGACAGCAAGGAAGGAAAACAGTAGCCCTACACTATACTTCTGACATACTTTTAGGTAGTGACTACAGCCTCTTTCTGGGGTGGCTGTGAGAGAGATGAGAGATAATGATGATCTGAACTGGATTAATATCAATGAAAATGATAAAAAGTGAACTGATTTGAACAATATTTACAAAATAGAACTGATTGGATATAGAGGAAGAAGAAGGAAAAATCTAGGATGGCTCCAGGTTTTCAACCAGGAAAACCAGTAAGCCATTTGCTGAGACTAGAAATACTGAAGATAGGCTGAATATTTTGAAGAAGAAAGGTTTAGTTTGGAAGATACTGAAGTTCAGTTTTCAATAAAAAACTTAAAAAAGGGTAGTCTTCTGACCTGAACACGAGGAACGAAATCTGGGTTGGAGACATCTAGTTGGAAGCCACCAGCATGAAGATGGTAATTGATGCCATGGTAGTAGATGAGATTATGTAGGAAAGGTTAGGAGAGTGTGAACAGAAAAATTCTTAATACACAGCCTTAAAGAACACTTATGAATAAAGGATGGTTAAAGGAGGAGAAGCCTACCAAGAATATGGAGGAAGAATAACCAGAAACTTAGAATGTGGTATCATATCTCTATTGCATTGTTGGTGGGAATGCAAGCTGGTGCAGCCACTCGGAAAACAGTATGGAGGCTCCTCAAAAAACTAAAAATAGAACTACCCTACGACCCAGCAATTGCACTACTAGGCATTTATCCAAGGTATACAGGAGTGCTGTTTCGAAGGGACACATGTACCCCCATGTTTATAGCAGCACTATCAACAATAGTCAAAGTATGGAAAGAGCCCAAATGTCCATCGATGGATGAATGGATAAAGAAGATGTGGTATAAATATACAATGGAGTATTACTCGGCAATCAAAAAGAATGAAATCTTGCCGTTTGCAACTACATGGATGAAACTGGAGGGTATTATGCTAAGTGAAATGAGTCAGTCAGAGAAAGACAAAAATCATATGACTTCACTCATATGAGGACTTTAAGAGACAAAACAGATGAACATAAGGAAAGGGAAACAAAAATAATATAGAAACAGGGAGGGGGACAAAACAGAAGACACTCATAAATATGGAGAACAAACTGAGGGTTACTGGAGGGGTGGTGGGAGGGGGGATGGGCTAAATGGGTAAGGGGCATTAAGGACTCTACTCCTGAAATCATTGCTTCACTATATGCTAACTAATTTGGATGCAAAATTTTAAAAAGTAAAAAATAAAGTTAAAAAAAAAAGAGTGTGTTAGGGAGCTAACTGAAAAAAAAAGAATGTGGTATCATAAAAGGGGAGAAAGTATGGAGAAAGAGAGCACTACCTCTCAAAATTATCAAATGTTGTTGAGAATTTAAGAAATACGAGGACTAAAATACATTGGAAACAGTGCTTGAGATCTTGTTCAGAGCACTGGTGATCTTGTCAAAAGCACCTCAGTGGAATGGTGGGGGTGGAAATCAGACTGCAGAGTGTAGACGTGTAGCTAAAGTTGAGAAAACAAGTGGGAAACTTCCAATGCGTTTTTCTGTAAATAAGAGGCAAAAATAGGATAATGTCAGAGCAGGACACGGGATTGAGGAAGGACTTTTGTTTTTAATGAGAAGAGATTGAAGAATATCTAAATGTCAACGAAAAGGAACCAGTAGAGAGAGAAGTTGGAGACAAGAGAGAAAGGACTGAAAAGTTGACAAGGTGAGAGGAGATGGGTCAAGAGCATAAGCAGAGGGATGTGCCATTAATAGAAGAGGCAATACGTTTTTCACTCTAACAGAAGCCAAGAAAAAAGAGATGGGTGCAGATATAGGTGGGCATTAGTTCAGCTTGGTGATTGGAAATTGAGGGACTGTCTTTATAATTAAAGTAACTGTGTGTCTTAGTTTTGGAAAATCTTGGTTGATACTTATAGTCCTGGTGTAATTATAAGAGTTTCCTGCTTACTCTCAAAATTGTTTCACTTTGGATGAAAAATTATATAGTCATCCTACTTAGGTTGGCTTCTTTTTTCCTTAGTAGCATTGGAGGTGAGGTGCAGGCACAGGTTCGAGAAAAGGGAAAAGGTATGGAGTAGTAGCTATGGAGGATGGAGAGTAAGCTGACTAGAGCCAAAAAGGCTGTAAGATGGCATTTCAGGCCCAACTGAATTGGGGTTTGATTTTCTAGAAGCACCACTATATCTCTATCACTGTATGATAACCTTCTAAGACTTGTGTTAATGTGCCTATTTCCAGGTCTGAAAGCTGACTCAGAGAGGTCATATAACTTGCTCATATTCACAGTAATAAGAAGTAGAGCTTGGATTTGAACCCACATCCTTCTGATTCCAAGATCTGTATACTTAACTATGCTTTGTATCATCACTAAAACTCTTGGGATTTTAGATAGTATGAAGCACTACTTATGCTACCAATTGCTGTGCTATATTGTGTAAGATCTTTTCATTTACAATATACAGTTATTATTGCTTTGATTATATATATGTATGTGGTTTCTATTCCAAATCTGTATATATTTTGGAAAATGTTCCTATCACAGCATGACTAAGTTTGGGAACAAAGCTAGGAGAGAGAAGATCTTAGGTTATAAGGACTGCCTTGTGCTTCCAGCTGAAATGTCATAACACACTGGATGGACCATTGGTTTTGGGGGAAGATCAGTGGTGAAGAGGTTGCTAATAACAGTCTCATATGGCAGTTTGTGTACAACTTATTTTTAAAAATAAAAAGAATTAGAGGATATTCAAAATTATTTTTGCATGTATGTGGTAGGTCAGGGACTGGGGAGAAGCATGACCGCTGTGATTCCAGAAACAGACAAATTATCTCTTTCCCTTCTCTTAACAATGAGTTGGGAAACATTTTCCACTGGCAAGGCTGCTGTGTGTATGTGTAGGGGTGGGGCTGGGGAAGGCAGAGAACTCATCTGGATTCTTTGCAGTGTTAAAGGAAAAAACTCCTGGAACTTCAAAGCTCTCATTGGTACTTTGTGTTGCTAAACATAAGTTTCTTATCATTTTGGGGATAGATATAGATATAATTATAGATGTAGATGTAGGCGTAGATGTAGGTGTAGGTGTAGGGGTAGATGTAGGTGTAGAAGTAGATGTAGATATAGATAGATGTCATTTTGGTTTGGGGAGTAAACATTTGCATGAACCTGTAGTTAAACAAAGGTAAAATAATAAGATCCTATTTGAGAACACTGGATTTGGAATAAAAGAAACCCAACTGCTCTACAAAGCAACACCAATGACTGTTTTCTGTGGTCAATAAGAACATTTCTGTAAGATTATTATTGGGTTAACTGGTTTGATTTCTCCTGAGCGGCCAGAACAAAGTAAAGGTGGCATTTTCCTCAGTGGAAAGAATGAATGGGTCCTAGGAATTCAGTTGAGAGTTGAGGAGTGACTTACAGAGTTTAGGAGTAGCATTTCCTGCTCTTTTGCACCGTAATTGCCTTAAGTCTCCATAAACTTTGCAACAGGCCTTTACAACCATTTACTATGGGTCAGGTAACGTTCTAGGTGTTTGAGATACCTCATGGACAAAACAAAGATCTCCAAATGAGGGTAACTTATATCATAGCAGGACTCCTTTAGTCATGCCATTTGAAGAATAAAGTCTCATGTCAGCTGTGTTTTGGAGAAAGGAAGGCAGTTTCTAGTTTCGGAGTAAGGCAGAGCAGAGACCACTTCACTAGTATGGAGACTAGTTATTAGATGGTGGGGGTGGGGAAAAGTGGTGAGGAAGCCTGGCATAGCCCAAACCAGAAGAACATAAGCTCCATTTGCGGATTCTCAGAGCTTCTAAAGGGGCACTTTGGGTAGTCACACATAATGGAGACCCAGATGGTAATTATCACAATATTGGAAAGAGAGAGAATCCAATAGAGTAGTGAGCTCCTGTGTTATGCCTATAATAACATGAATTTAATTCTCAAATTGTTGACCATATTACCTGGAGTGGAAGAAAGAGGTGGCGTCAGAAATAATGTACAGGGAATTGAGCTTAAATCTCATTTACGTCCATTTCATGTCTGAATGCTGTCATGTCTCATGAGTAACCTCTGTGGAAGAAAGGTTGAGAATCATTGGTGTATCTGCCCCCCCGGAATATACTTACTAACATGGAGTAACTGTCACTTGTCAATATAGTTTATTGACAAGTAACATAGATGTCCTTTATCTAATAGAATCCTAGATTACATTTCTCATTAGCTATTGCCAGATGGAGATGTTTTTATTTTCAACCCTAGGGTACTGTCCTTGTAAACATTGCTTCCATTCATCCTATATGGCCATAATTATATGCTTAATCAAATGATTGTTCTTCAAAAACACACATTGTGTAAGAATAATTTTGGTAATTATGGTATTTTTCTATCCATTATTCTATTTTCTTCTCAGAGTTTTCCTCCCCTAATGAAATTATATTCATTTTATTTCAGGTACATCAATACGTTATGCCTTTTTGTGTTCTCTACACTTATCATGTTAAGCTGCACTTCTAAATTCAGTTTAGGCTTATATTTTAAAATATGTGATGCACTCATTCAGTTTCCTAACCACACAGAACACCAAATGGACTTTTAATTCAACCTCATGCTTATGGAGTTATTGACCTAAAATAGTTATTGACCTTTCGGGTCATGTTAATGAGATATGGAGAATCTATAAGAACAACATACAAAAAATCAGTTTAATCAGCTTCTTTGGCTGTATGAAACTCTTCCTTAGCTTCAGCTTTGCCTTAACTGTCCCAAAATCTTTTCAATTCCATGTCAGATTCTTTTTTTTTTTAAAAAAAATAATGTTTACTTATATTTGACAGAGAAAAAGAGAGAGGAGACAGACTCTGAAGCAGGCTCCAGGCTCTGAGCTGTCAGCACAGAGCCTGATGCAGGGCTTGAACTCACTAGCTATGAGATCATGACCTGAGCCAAAGTCGGATGCCTAACCGACTGAGCCACCCAGGAGCCCCTCCAGATTCTTAAAATTCATGTTAGTAAGGTCTGCTATGCCAGACACAATAATGGCCCCCCAAAGATGTCCATGTCCTAATCCCCAGAACCTGTGAATATGTTAAATTACATAGCAAGGGGGAATTAGGGTTGCAAATGGAATTAGTTGCTAATCAGGGGGATTTAAAATAGGAGATTATCCTGGATTATCTAGGTGGGCCCAATGTGATCACAAGGGTCCTTAAAAACTGAGAAGGAAGCAGAAGAGTCAGAGGGAAATGTAATTACAGACCAAAGACACAGGGAGATACAAGGTTGGGGCTGGCTTTGAAGATGCAGGAAAAGGGCCATGAGCCAAGGAATGTGGGTGGCCTCTAAAAGCTGGAAGGGGCTACATAAAGGATTCACCTCTTGAGCTTTAGGAAAGGAAGACAGACCTGCCAATGATTTTGGCTTCTGACCTCCAGAATGGCTTCATCTTGGACAAATTTAGATAGTATGTGGTTTTTGAGCAATAAATTTATTTTATCTATGTTGTCAATTACGTGTGCCTGGACATCTGTGTGGTATCCCCTAATTCTTCTTTCACTGTCTACAGAGTCTGTAGTGACATCCCCTCTTTCAGTCCTATTTTCTAGGTCTTTACAGTCCTGTTTGGATCTGACCTGTGCCTTTACCATGTTTGCAAGTCTGGGACCTGGGCAATGATCTATCTTTTAGTTTTTGAGTCTTTTGAGTCTTTCCTAGGCCACCTGAGGTCAGATCCATGCACGCATAGCTTGGAGGTGAGCCCAGCAGTGCACAGCCAACTCTGTAGGATTGCTTCCCTGAGCTCCTCCCTCTCTGTAATTTCTCCATTACTTCCATTTCCCCAAGGTCCCTCTTTTCAGTCCTGCCGCCAGAAATCTGAAATTTGACTTACTCTGTTCTGCCAACATTTCTGGTGACTCCAGCAGTGTTTGTGGCTTGGTGGTTGAAAGGGAGAACAACTGTAAGATTTTACCCTTCTCACCCCACTCTCTTAGGTCTTAGGACCACAGCTTTTCCAACTGGCGAGGAAGTGTTTTCTCCTTCAGAGTTTTAGGCCTCTGTGGTACCTCTTGCACTGTACTGCCAGGTGACTCCTTAACCACTACGTAAGCCTAAACTAGAGCTCTTTTTCTGGAACCTTTTCTGCCTTCACAGGTGCTTACTTCTAGGTTTTAGGCAGGTTGGTGGTTAGGCATGGTGACAGCAGTGGTAAAAAAAGGTAAATACACTACTGTTTCAGTGGTACTCCAAATCTTGTCTTTCTTCCTAATCTACCTGCTCTGTTCTTCAAGGAGCCCCTCCATGAATCCTGTCTTGGTTATTAGCTACATTCAGTGGGAGAAACAGAACAGAATGTTTATCCTGTCATACTCCAAATTGGGACTGGCTAGAAAGCTTTTATTAGACTGGAAGGTAGCACGCTATAAAGCAATGAACGTTTGCAGTTGTAAATTTGGTGGAGGACACTCGCGCCCTGATGGGATGGTGGTGATGGGCAGGTATGACTGAACGTTAAATGGCTTTTCTTCATGACTTCACCCAGGCTGCCTCAGCTTCCAAATTCATCATCCCCTATCCCTGCCCCTCCTTGCAGGCCCCACCTTAAAGGGTAGGAGTCCCTTTCAGCCCTGGGACACTGTTTACCATCAGACCCTGTGTCACAGGAGTGCAAACTGAGCATCCCAGAATTCCCCCTCCAGGGGTCTATTTCCCCACATCCGTTGTCTTCTGATGATTTCAGTTGTCAACATTTGCCCAATTCATCATCATTCTCATGTGACATCTGTGGTAAACTTAAAGACCATTACATATAACATACCTTGGAACAAGTATAAGGATCCTTATATTTTTATAGCTTCACTTTAAACTGTTTTACGTTTCGTGCCCCCAGACTGTTGGTTAACCAGTTCAGGGACATGTTGGAGCGGTGAGAGTTCACACTGCTCTTGAGCACACAGAAAGATGATTACATGGAATTTGCTGGAATCCTCCTTGAGTTTATGTCACTAGTAAATCTCCTGTAAGCAGTTTAGTCGTTCACACACCGAAAAGTATGTGGATTAGGGAGAGTAAAAGACTGTGTGGGAATTTATACAAATCAGGAATGCTGGCTGGCCCTTGTTGAATCCAATTTTCTCTTCTTCATGATCAGCTTAGAGTCAGAATATTATTGCTGAAATGGACTATTATTGCTGAAATTAGACTGTTAGTCTAACTGATGAAAAAAAAATTAAATGACTTGCTTCAGGTCACACAGCTAGTGGATGCCAAGACTAGGTGTGGGCTATAGGTCTTTGGACTAGCAGCCTATTGTATCGTGTTTATGAAGCAATTCTAAAGAATTCACCAGTAGTGGGAATGGTGTTCAGGGTGCCAGCGGCCCCCAGTTGTAACAGGCATGTAGGGAGTTTATGTCCTTTGAAGCCTATATCCTGATTTCACTTGTTTGGGGCGATTGCATTCTTTTGCATACTTGTATATGCACTCAGCTTAAAGAACAGCAGAGGGCTAAAAATCAGAGAGTTTATGACTCTACACTTTGGTCACTCAGCGGGACACCACCACATACTTTTGCTTTTGGTGTATACTCGGTCGGTCATCTACAACAGTAACAAAGTAACAGTAAACAGTCATTGAGAGCATATGAGTGCAAAGCACCAGACTGGTCTCTGGTGATAAAAAGGGCAGGCTAGGTTTGATCTCTGCCCTTAATGAGATCAGTGTAGTATGGTCTGTACCAGAAGAATTGTTTTCTGAGCTAAAGAATATGTAATTGGAGGTGGGCCTTTTCTCCCCCTCCCCTTCTCTTCTATTTTGTGCTCATTATTCTTTCTAAATGTGGGATATGCATTGAACTATTTCAGTCTTAACTTGCCTTTTTGAAGGCCCTTTGGCATCATTGGTGTAAGCAGATAGATTATTAATACTGCCTCATTGACAGTATAACCACTCTTCTTCTGGTTTCTCTAATACCCCAGCGGCTTCAGATCTTAGAACACTCCAAAGGCTCTAGGTTCTTGTCTTCATCCCTTCTGGTTGTTCTAGACCCAGCTCATGCCTAGTTCTGCTTTCTCATCACCTACCCTGATCTTGGGTGGCTGGGTCATGTTCTGTAATTCACCACTGCCTGTTAGCACTGGTATCTTGACTGGACTCACCCTGTTACACAGAACAAGTTATCAACATATATCTCTATATAGAGATATATATAAATAAATTATGTATATTAAACACAGAATTACAGAAAAAAAAACCCCAGAAATTTGTGACAGTGTAGTTCTTTAGAAAAAGAGATGAGGTAGTTAGGGGATGGTTCCTGGTAGTAACTATAACTAGTTGTGCTTTGCTTTCCACCTTAATTCTGCTAGGTTATAACATTAAATATATTCTTTAAAATTTTTTTAATGTTATTTTTATTTTTGAGAGAAAGAGAGACAGAGACAGAGAGAGAGAGTGTGTGTGTCTCCCTCAGAGGGGCAGAGAGAGAGGGAGACACAGAATTTGAAGCAGGCTCCAGGCTCTGAGCTGTCAGCACAGAGCCTGATACGGGGCTCGAACTCCCCAACCGTGAGATCACGACCTAAGCCAAAGTGGGATACCTAACCGACTGAGCCACCCAGGCACCCCTACATTAAATATTTTCAAAGTGATGATAGCCAATGAGGTCAAAGAAGCACGTGACTGTTGGGAATTTAGTTTCAATGACTTGATGCGTTTGGCATCCTCAGTATTTTATATATTCAAGGCCATAAACCAATATCTGAGAGAATGTGACAACTCTTGTCACATAATATATAACACAATGTTTTAACACAGAAGTAATGCAATTGATGATTGTGGTGAATAAAGAGAGCCAGTTTAAGGAGGAACCAGATACACTGGCGTCTGTGATCTAGGTTAGAGGTATCTTTCAGTTACTAGTCTTTGCAGTGTTTTGCTAAGATTGGAAACTCACTGGGCTTGCCTGGTGACCTTCAGGTTGACTGCATTTCTTAAGGAGGAATCCAAGAGACTACGGGTTACAACTCCATATCAGAGGGCCCTTAGAGGACTCTTTCAAGAAGTTTTAGTGAGGATTGACTGAGACAGAACACCTAGACTCCTTCAGGACTTAGAGATCCAAGGCCTGGAACTTTTTGTAGCAACTTACACTAACATGAGAAAATTCTGTAAGGTATTTCGGGACGCATGTGCTGTTCTGTGCAGACTCTGAACCTGTGAGTGAGAATCAGGCTAAAACCACTGGTGTATACCCTCAAATATCAGGAGAAAGGGGTAGTATGAAATGGTCTGCAAAAATCCAGATGCCATGGAACAAAACCATAATAATAAAAAAAATATTATGACTAATGTTTATGTCATATCTATTTACTCATTACAATACCCCTTAAAGATACTATTTTTCTCACTTTACAGATGAGGAAACAAAAATATTGTTAATTGTCCAAGGACTTAAATAGAGAAAATGGAATTTTTCTTTAGGCCAAATGGAGATGGTTTGAATGGCTTAAAGCAGGATAAGAGAACATTACTATTTAAAGGTATCATGTTTGTGCTATGGAAACAAAATTCAATCATAGTGTTAGATCTGGAAAGTGCCCTTTGATTTTGTGGCAGGTAATCAGAAACCTTAATGGGCTCATTTGCCCAAGGTCATCCAATTAATAAATAGCAGAGGTGGCAGTAAAACTCAAATCTTTCAACAACCAAAGTCCTTCCATTAACTTTCTGATAGTGGAATTCAGAATGATGTGAAAGTTGGCTTGGCTGCCTGCAATCTTACAGTAGTCAGGATTCTGCTACCATCTAGTGGGTCAACTGAGTAATATTTTCACAGTTTTCAGATCTGAGCTGCATCAAACACACACAGTATATACTGTTGTCTGAAATACAAGGTGAAGAAGGAGTTGTAGAGGCTATCTAGTGTGCTGGGAACATTTTTGCAGATGAGAGTATGGAAGGATTGAATGAAACTTCCAAGGTCGCACAGTGTGATGGGGAGACTGAGGTAAAATCCTGGTCTCTTCACTTTCATTTAGTTCAGTGCTCTTTTCCTCTGGTACTCCACTAATGGGAAACAAAAGTCCCTTTCAATTTACAGAATCCAAAATCCGTGTATTTGCCTGAAGTGCTGTGAGGCTTTCAGCACATGCAAGATCAGTCAACTTTCTCTTTTGGCAATCAGTTCTTAGTTATATAAGGGAAATATATGGTGGGAAATATATATGGAAATATATAAGGGAAAACTGGTGTATGTAATATGGACATACATCTACGTCTCCATATCTCTATATATGGCTATGTCTCTACCTCGATCTAGAACTATAATCTTTTTTTTTATGCTAACACTAGAATAAATTTCCATTTCTTGGGCACTTGATTACCTATGATAAACTAGAAGTACACTGGATGGCAGTAGACTGCTGGTCAGCATTTTCTAAAAAGTTAATGAGCTTAAAAAAAGGTTAATAGAGTACACATAATAGAATATACAGTATAAATTAATAAAATATATTTTATGCCATTATAGGCATAGCCATAGAGGAGTTTCATAGCAAATTTCAAAGATGCTTATTTCAAAAATAGATTTTTGTTTCTACTTCTGATAAGTTCATTTTGCATATCAGGTACCATACAAGGTCTACCACAATAAGCCTTTAAATATTCTTTAAGAATTAGGTTGTTGAATCTATGCATGAAATGGAGTGAGTGAAAATGGTGACTCCTTCTCTCTTTGTCACGTTTCCTTGTTTGTTTCTTCAATTCTTTTACCTAAAACAATGTACTGAGTATCTGGGGAAGAAAGAACTGTTTATTTGGTGATATTGTTTTTGAAAAACTGTATGGGAGCTGGGACAGAGAAAAACAGACTTCTATCTGGAAAAAGGAGTTCTTGTCATTTTTGGATGATCTAGGCCATAGGGAGATTTTAGAGATTTTCTTGATTTTTACCTCTTTACTATATGTTCTAGATATAATTCTCCAATATGTGGAAAACAACATCAAGTTTATTGTTTGGTATCATCTTCAATTTTGCAAAATGCTTGACACATTTAAAAAATTTCACCATATCTTTAGCAATGTTATAACAGTACTGGAGAGGAGAGAAAGAATGGAGAGATGGTGGAAGGAAACTAAAATCTTCGGACCCAAACAAAAATATATAAAATGTACCTGGCTATTAGAATATATAGGTAGAATAGACTGGGTAGCCTCAGTTGGTTAAGCATCTGACTTTGGCTTAGGTCATGATCTTGCGGTTCATGGGTTCGAGCCCCACGTTGGGCTCTGTGCTGACAGCTCAGAGCCTGGATCCTGCTTCGGATTCTGTGTATCCACCCCCCACCCTGCCCCTCCCCTGTTCTCAATCTGTTTCTTTCTCAAAGATAAACAAACATTAAAAAAGAAAAAAGAATATATTGGAGAAAATGCCTTCCTGGCCAAACATAAATGTTTCTTTTATCAAAACTTTGGGCATAATTTAGAGAAGCTGCTTTTTTCTTAACCATTATGCCCAGTGGACACAGACAATGAGGTGTACAAGTTGAGTACATGGGCTCTGAGGTCAGACTGCTTAGCTTTGAATCCCAGCTCCACCACCATTTACTAAAGTACCATTTAGCCAGTCACTTAATCTCATATGTGTCAATTTTCTGCTTTATAAAATTGGTATAATTACTGTAGCTTTTTCATAGAGCTTTTGTGTGTGTGTTGGCATGAGATAGTGCAGTTAAAGTGTTTTGAACGATGCTTTGCACATAGTAAACACTAATCTTCAGCTATTAAAATAATTGTTATTAATGGCTCCAGAGATCTTGAAGAAATTAAAGTCTAGGCTTAACTCAGTGGAACCATGAATCAGATAACATTTCTCTTGGACCAATCTCCATTTTAACCACTTCGAACTAATTCTGTTCCTTGGAGAATAGTTCTTCAATGTCTTGAAAAGATCATAGTTTCCTCTGAATGTGTTGAATCTGGCTCCACTCTGTACTTAATGTGGGGGCTAGGATACTACAGCAGGACTCCAACTGGGGAAGTCATTATACCTTTTCTTTCTCAGCAGTTGTCAGAATTGGTTGGTATTACAAGAGTAAATGACAATGTAGGCTACTCTTCAACAGCACATGGAAGATGCTAAGTTTTGGCCTACTCATTGGCTTACTGGTCCCTGGGCAGGAGACTATGGACACACCTGATCTCCGAGAGTGATATCTTTATGAAATGTTGGGCCTGTGCCAAGGAGGCATGGGTATTGAGACCCTGGATGATTTACACTGGAGAATATTTTGAATACACATAATATCTTCCTCATCTCCCTCACAATTATCACAGACCATGGGAGAGCTCTTGGAAAAGCCATGGATAGTATGGAGCTAGACTATATTTCACTTATAGGAATGAGGAAGTCTTGGTATCGCATTTTGAGATTTCAGGTCTCAACTATATATCTTAGTTGGAATCTTTCTGCTTTCTCATTGGATCTCAAGGATAGAAGGTAGTTAATGATGTTAATCATACTTTTCAGTTAACATACATTATCATCTTTGGTTCATGTAAGGCTCAGCGTTTAATATATCCCCATAACCCCATATCCCTCTGCCTATGACTAATCATTCTATGTGCTTCCTATGTATACTTTCACTTTGTATCTGTTCTTGTGAAATATAAAAATTTTGTTTTGCAGGTATGTATTTTTCATTGGAATAGATGGTATTGTGTAAAAAAATGTCATTGTATTTTTTTTAAATTTTTGTGTGTGAGCACTATGATTTTAAGATCCATCCATGTTGCTATATGCACATTGTTTGGTGTTTTTAATGTCTGTGTAATAGTCCATGGTGTGGGTCCATTACATTCTACCTGTTTATTCTTCTAGGCTAGGGCTGGATAGGCAGTTTTTGTTTGACTCTCTACCTCCACAAACAGCACTACAAAAGCATCCTCCTCCATGTTCTTTTTCAGACCCACGTGATAATTTTAAATGTATTTATATGTTTATGTATTTATCTCCAAGTACAGAATGTGGGGTCAGAGTTTATGTCTATGAGTAATTGGCTAAGGGCCTCTAGATTCCTCCCACAACATATACACCAGACTGCACTCCAACCAGCAGTGCATGAGGGGTCCTTTGTCCTCAGATCTTCACCAACTCTTGTCATTACACAGCTTTCCAAGTTTCTTCAGTCTCACAGAGGTAAAGTGATATTTCATTGTGATATCTCATTGATATCTCATTGATCGCTTTTCTCCGATAATTAATGAGTGTGATTATCTCTTTATATGCTCACAAGTCTTTTGGGTTTCCTCATCTGTATTTTGTTTATTTAATTTTTTATTAATAGGTTAAATTTTTTTTTATTACTAGGCTTTATCTTTTAGAGCAGTTTCAGATTTAGAGAAAAACTGAGCCAATAGTACAGTTCCCATACTTCCTCCCCAACTCCCATATTGTTGCCCCTCTTCACACCTTACATTTGTATGATACATTGGTTACAATTAGTGAACCATAGTTTATTTAGATTTCTTTAGTTTTTACCTAGTACACTTTCTTGGTTCCGGATGCCAACCAGGGTACCCCATTGTATTAATTTTGATGTCTCCTTGGGCCCCTCTTGGCTGTGACAGCTTCTCAGACTTTTCTTGGTTTTGATGACCTTGAGAATTTTGAGGAGTACTGGCCCAGGTATTTTGTAGAACATCTTTCTATTGGAATTTGTCTGATGTTTTTCTCATTAATAAACTGAGTTTATGGATTTTTAGGAGAAAGACCACTGAAGTAAAGTTTCATGTTCATTCGATCATTATCAAGAGTACATTCTATCTACATGACTTATGACTATTGATGTTGATTTTTATTACTTGGCTGAAGCAGTGTTTTTCAGGTTTCTTTCCTGTAAAGTCTCTTTTTTTCCCCCTTTTTACATAGTATACTCTTTGGAAGAAAGTCACTATTCAAAGTCCATACAGAAGGAGTGGGGAGTTATGCTCCCCCTCTTTTAGGGGGAGAATATTTACAGAATTCATTGTAATGCTTTTGCAAGGAAGTTTGTCTCTCCTCATTTACTAATTTATACAATAATTTATTTATATTGGTATGGACTAACTTATCGACATTTATTTATACTTTGAGCTATAATCCAATACTACTATGTCTATTTTGTTCTAGTTTTGACCACTAGAAACTCCTTACATTGACTCCTGTGTCCTTTTAACTTATCCCAATGTTCATGGTCCACCCACCATACTTTTTTTTTTTTAGCACTTCCATTCTTTCTGGCGATTTTCTCACTTTGAATATTTTCTCCCTTGGTTTTGGGATAGCCATTTCTTTAAGGATGTCTAGCTCCTTTTATTGGAGGATGGTATTAGAAACTAAGATCAAAGTGCTAGGTATTTTCATTGCTTCTGGGTTATGGTTTTTTTAGGCCTTCTCAGCTGACAGAACAAGCACACACATGTGTGTGTATATACAAATATATATATACATATACATATATATATATACATATATATATATATATATTTGCCCTTAGTTTTACAGACTTTGTTTCTAAATTTAAAAAAAAATGTCTACTTATTTTTGAGAGACAGAGAGAAAGAGCGCAAGCTGGGGAAGGGCAGGGAGAGAGGGAGACATGGAATCTGAAGCAGGCTCCAGGCTCTGAGGTGTCAGCACAGACCCGACATGGGACTCTAACTCATGAACAGTGAGATCATGACCTGAGCCAAAGTCAGACACTTAACAGACTGAGCCATCCAGGTGCCCCCAGACTTTGTTTCTAAAGTTATCTAAGTTGACACCTTTTCCCCTAACTCTGTTGGTGAAGTTGTTTCTTCTCTTGTCATAGTCTGGATTCTTTCCTGTGGTCCTTGACCTCATAAATGATGTTTTTAAAGTTGCATACATTAAGGTTCACCATTTGGGTTGTACAGTTCTGTGGATTTTGACAAATGCATAATGTCATTTATCCACTATTACAGAATCATACAGAATAGCTTCACTACCCTAAAAATGCCCTGTGGTTCCCCTAGTCATTTGATTGACAGATTTTTATTTTTTCCTTTATGCATTTTGTCTGCATGTGTCTGTGAAGTTTACTCAGGGTATACTTTGTTGAACAGCATTCTTTAACCTTTATGTAATAAAATCCATCACTATTTTGCCTCTGATTTGTCCTTTTTGAATATTTTTTAAAGTAGGCTGTTCCTGATATCATGTTATGAATATGTTTGCTTACATTTTTCTCTATCAACTTCAGAGTGTTATAATTTTATCTTAAAGACTTTAGTCCATTTGTATCTTTACATATGTTGTTTGATAGCATTCAGATTTAATTTTTCTACACATTGAAGAAAAATTCCAGACCATCTACAAAATAATCTAATGTTTTCACATTGATTTATGATGCCATTACTATAGTTTTAAGTTCCCATACATGCCTGGATTTATATTCTACTCTGCTTAACTATTTGTATGTTATTATATTGTTTATTATTTGTATGGCTTTGTATTATGTCTTAATATCTGCTTATGCACATTCCCGGACATTACTCTTCTTTTTTTAGGCTTCTTTGTTATAGATGTTTTAAAATTTCTACATATATTTTCCAACAAGGATTTTGAATGATTCTTTAAAAAAATTCACCTGGAATTTTAATGGGGGATTGCATTTAATTTATAGATAAATTTGAAGAAAATTTATATTTTTATGACAGTCATTCACTTCAAGAGCATGGACTGTCTTTTCACTTATTCAGCCCACCTTTAAGATTTTATCAGACTTTTAAACTTTTCTGAATGCATGAGCAGAGTTTAGAAGCTTTCTTCTGCGTACTTTGCCCGAGGTTGAATCCACTACAATTCAACCTTCTTCCCCTACTATGTTCCCAAGTTCAAGACAGCCTTTAGAGAATTCTCCAGCCTTCAGACTCTCCAAACGTTCTCATAATTATTGTTATCATGGCGGTTAGTTCTTCAAATCATTTTAGTTTCCTTTCACATTTATAGTTGTTCAGGTTTGGAGGAAAGAGTCAGCAGCTTGCTTTAAGTCACCATCCTGATAAGCCTGGTGCAATTTGTTGTTAAAGGGGCCTGAATAAGGCTGTGTATTGCTTTTGTGTGTGGGGGGAGGGGAGGGGCGGAGGGAAGAAGTCTCTTACTTGATTCATTTTGGTACCTGTAAAATACAGACCTGACCTGAAAAACTGCAGGCCCACGTGGAGGAGCACAAATGGAGGCCCACATAGCATATGTCTAAATATTTGAAGGTTTGAAAGCAACCTGACAAACTGTTAAATAAATAAAACATGTTGTATCCTCCTTGTTTGGCAAACATACTTTTCTAACAACCTGAAAATCCAGGTTTAAGCTAAAAATCCTTAGATTCCTCTGAATTCTGTAACAGAACTTGGTAAAATGCAAAAAGCCAGCGTCTACCCGGTGGCCTGTCTCTGTCCACCTCTGTGGTGATCTCACACATATGCATATGCAGACCTTGGTCCACAAAGCTAACCCCTGTCCACATCCTCTAGAGACAACTGCCTCTTGGGCCACCAGCGTGGTCTTTCTAGTGAGGAGGGCTGTGCAGGTGCTGCAATGGAATGGAATTCTGGCATCCTGGGTACTAGAATGAGGTGTGGAAGGAGGAAGAGTAGATTCTAGGGTTGGCATATTCCTTTGGCTCCGTGGATGTCTGGCTCCATGATGCCATGGGAGAGTCCTAGCTAGGCAAAGGCAAGAACAAGGTACCCTAAAGTGTGGTGCCCAGAGCTGGAGTTCTGTGTGCCTAGGTCTAAGGGAGGTAGTGGTCAAGTACTGTTGCTTTTTTTAGGCTTAGGCTTTGAAGAAATATCATCCATTCCATTTCAGTTCTGAAGAGGTATAGTTGTTGCCTAACCTGATGTAGGGGAGAACTTTCTGTTTTGGGGGTAAAATGAACTATGGATTATGAGAAGAAAGACATCTCATCCCAAATTGCTTTTCTTCCTGTTCTACCTGCAGAATGTAGATGTGAATCACAAGTTTGCTCTTAGCCTGGCTCCTAAAAGAGCATGGACTGACTTAAAACAGAGGCTGGGAAGTGTGGATGGTGACTCGGGAAAGCAAGCCCTCTTTTATTTATTTTTTATTTTATTTTTTTAAAAAAAATTAATGTTTTATTTATTATTTTCGAGAGACAGAGGGAGACAGGCAGAGCATGAGCAGGGGAGGGATAGAGAGAGAGGGAGACACAGAATCCAAAGCAGGCTCTAGGCTATGAGCTGTCAGCACAGAGCCCCACAGGGGGCTCGAACTCAAAAACTGTGAGATCCTGACCTGAGCCAAAGTCAGATGCTTAACTGACTGAGCCACCCAGGTGCCCAACAAGCCTGCTTTTAATGAGACTTCACTAAGGATGGATCATATAGTTGTTTTGAAGTTGTGTTATGGTTAGGATTAAAATCAAATAATGTGTTTCCTTAATTATCTGTGCATAGAAAAAAGGGCTCAATCCTGAAAAGTCCACATCACTGATGTTCTTAGCATTTTATGTAATGGGATAAAACAGTCTTTTATTAAGGAGGGGAGGGTGAAGAGGACAAGATGCAATCTTTGTTCCTCTTTTGTAAGGACTGTGTTCTGGACTGGCAGAGTCATGAATCAATCTCTGCTTGGGAGGGGTGAACAGTACTGTATTTTGCATAAAGTAGCAGAAAAGGTGCAAATCTCATAGGTACACAAGTCAGAGAGACAGTGGAGTTTAAACGACTGGTTACTTCCGGTCCCTGTTGTGTCTCAAATCTTCGTGAAGTAGATGAATGATAAATAGTGATGGCCTCCTCGCACTTACAGCACAAGGGATGGGTGGGTCTAGGTGGTGCCGCTGGTGTGCTCTGATAACCTGAGTTTCTGGGTAGAAGTCCAGTCCTTTCATGTTTCCTACATACGGCTCAGAATGTAAGCAGTGGAGTGGAGGCAGTGACCAGTTTCATAGACAGGTGCTCCTGAGGGAAGTGTCTTCTTTTTAGTTATGTATTAAACCACAGTACATCCTGCCTTCGTGGTTGTTTTCCAGGAACAGCTAAGAAATAGAAGAAAGATCTGGGAGGTCTATTTTCACAAACAATGATCTGGTCTAAATTTACGGCAAGAATGATGCGGTTCTAAAATTTTTAACATGTCAGAAAATTTTATCAATGTTTGCATGATATAGCCATGGAAGTGCTTAGAGCAACCATTTTGAAATACAGTTGTGCTAATTAAAAATTATATAATCGACTATATATAATTGCCAATTGGTGACAACATTGATTTTATTTGAACCAAAATTAATCACAGATTTCATCATTGCAGTCTTTTGAGTTAATGACTGATGATGCCTCACTATATAATTCTGTGCTTTTTACATACAGACATTCTATTAGAAATTAGATTAATAGCTGAGTGTATTTGTCAGCCTGACTTGAATATATTAGACATCATAATTAGGAACATATGAATGACAATGAGCCAAATATGATAAACTGGATGAGAAAAACTCATTGTAGACTGTAATTCACTTTTTTCGATGGTAAGTTTGTAGTAGTTTTGACCTTATTCTGAGTTTATATTAGTTTCTTATTTTCATCTGATTAATTTTATAATATCTAAATTTATTCTATGCACTACTTCTCAGATTACTGATCTAGAAAGTAATTTTTTAAAAATGGTGATTTTCTTTCTGCTCAGCAAATCTATATTTGGCTTAGACTCCTATTTACATGATTTCTCCAACCTTAGGAGTGCTTTGTCATATTCTGCATAGCCATTGCCAATGACAAATAGGTTGATCTACAAATTTTATCTGGAGGGTGGTTTTAAAATGTTTGCAAATTATTTGATACTTCATTCAACAACAAATGCAGTCTATTATCTCATCTTGTCTTGAAGCACTGCCTGTTAAAATAGAATGCAGTGGAAAGAGAAACTCAACAGGTGAACACAGGGGAAAGGAAGGAAAAATAAGATTAAAACAGAGAGGGAGGCAAACCATAAGAGACTCAAATACAGGGAACAGACTGAGGGTTGCTGGAGGGGTGTTGGGTGGAGAGATGGGGTAAATGGGTAATGGGCATTAAGGAGGACACTTGCTGGGATGAGCGCTGGGTGTTATATGTAAGTGATAAATCACTGGGTTGTACTCCTGAAGCCGAGACTATACCGTATGTTATGAATATAAATAAAAAAAATAAGTAAAAAAAAAAATGCAGTGGGAAGGATGCTGCCTGACATCGAAGGGTTGATTAGAAAGGGCAGTTTCCAGGGACACCTGGGTGGCTCAGTCCAACTTCAGTCCAGGTCATGATCTCAGTTCACGAGTTGGAGCCCCGCATGGGACTCTGCTGACAGCTCAGAGCCTGGACCCTGCTTCAGATTCTGTGTCTCCCTCTCTCTCTCTGCCCCCTCCCCAGCTCTCTCTCTCTCAAAAATAAATAAAAACATTAAAAAAAAAAAAAAGAAAGAAAGGACAGCTTCCACCATTATGTCTTGGGAAACTCAGGAATCTGTAGCCACCTAAGAAAGGTCTGGCTGTCCTGAGGCTGCCTGAGAAGACCACCTGACCAGACTACCTGGAGCCCGCCCTCTGGTTCCTTTTGGGCCCAGTCCAGCTTATGTGAATGGAACCACCTTCAGGATGGGCCCCACTGCTGCCTGACTGCAACTGCACGAGAGACCCTGAGCTCAGTCAACTCGGATAGACGTGAGCAAACTCTTAATGATTGCATTGGTCTTCAGCTGCTCTGTCAGGGTGGCTTTTGATTAAGCCATAGTAAGTGGCACACTTACCAAGTAGTACATGCTGTACCTGACTTACGGGAAGTACTTAGTGCATGTTCAGTATTGCTAGATCAGTCTTCGCTGTTAGCTTGTGTTCATTTCACTGAACCCATGTTACCTGTAAATTAGATGTATTAGGATCTGGATTATCTGCCTCATGTAAATGTGAAGATTAGATGAGATCATAGAGGAAAGTTTCCGAAAAAGTAACATCAAAACTGCTTAAAAGCATGAAGTTGAACAAAAATCAAGATGGCTGCGCTATTCTTCAGAGGAGCTTGATTTTTTTTTTATAAGTCTTTTTTTTCAACGTTTATTTATTTTTGGGACAGAGAGAGACAGAGCATGAACAGGGGAGGGGCAGAGAGAGAGGGAGACACAGAATCGGAAACAGGCTCCAGGCTCCGAGCCATCAGCCCAGAGCCTGACGCGGGGCTCGAACTCACGGACCGCGAGATCGTGACCTGGCTGAAGTCGGACGCTTAACCGACTGCGCCACCCAGGCGCCCCCAGAGGAGCTTGATTTTAAAGTAACCTTTTTCCTCTCTTCCCCAAACCTCTCCTCCTCTTTTGGTCTTTTGTTTCAGGAACCACACAGCCTGAAAAACCACTAAGGAGGCTGGCACACACACACACAATTCGTGTAGAAACCGACTAGGTCCTGTATTTCCCTACCCACCCCTCCGCATCGTCAAGCCCCTTCCTCTGGGTAGGCTTGCAGTTTCTGAAGACCTTAGCCTGCTTCAGTCTCCTTGGCCCACTAAGCAATACACCTCTTGTTCCTCTTTATCCCAAACTCTGTTTTCGAGTTATATTTTGGCCCCGAAGCACACAGGTCAGTTATAGACAACGATACAGTGTATAAAAAGTGAAGTATCATACTAGTTTTTTTTTTTTTTTTTTTTACATGTTCTTACCTAATTCTTACTCCATCACTTATGCTATATTTAAAGAGAGAAAAATGGCTTAATTTTTTTTTCTCAAAATTTTAAACATTCTCAGGAACTAAATGAAAAAATTAGACTGATCATTTGGTTGTGTTGTGTACAAAGTTGCCAAATTGACACAGTTGTTAAAATCTCTGAGAATAAAAGTTGAAACTTCTGTATCTTGTTAACTTGGCTTTTCATGTTGTTCTAAATAGAACTATAGCACAAAGTAAGCATATTCCAGGTGATTAGTACTGTCCGTTTTATGAAAATCTGATTTCAGAATAGATTTCTGCATGGCCATCTGTCTTTAGGCCTGTCAACCACAAGGTGGAGGCAAAGATTTTTATTTGAAACAATCACGCCTTCCAGAGGCTTTTCATGGTGCAACACACAATGTGACCAAGATCCATATTTCTGATATTGAAGCGTGGGAAGAGACACTAGTTCATTGTTGGAAACTTTCTTACTGGGGTAGAAACAATACAGGACTTCTAAACCGCTCATCTGTGGATGGGTAAGTAGGTACTATTGTTAATTGCAAACTAGAATTTGCTGAAAAGCATTAGTTATACAACAGGGAGATTTGTGGTGGTGGGTGCAGTGCAAGGAATAATTAGGTACTTTTCTTGGCCTAATAGGGAAAAAAAAAGCTCAGATCCTGGGAGAAATGGATAAGGATGGAATAGCTTCTGGAAAGGGGCATCTTTTGACTTGATTATCTATGACTAGGTTTCTTTCTTTCTTTCTTTCTTTCTTTCTTTCTTTCTTTCTTTCTTTCTTTCTTTCTTTCAAGTTTATTTATTTATTTTGAGAAAGAGAGAGAACACATGACAGCACAAACCGTGAGGGGCCAGAAGAGAGGGAATAGAGAGAGAATCCCAAGCAGTGCTCATGCACTGACAGCCCATGCAGGGCTCAAACTCACGAACTGTGAGATCATGACCTGAGCAGAAACCAAGAATCCTCCCCTATGACTGGGTTTCTTTAATGGGAGACAAAAATTTCACTGAATAATGAAAAAAAATGTTTATTTACTTTTGAGAAAGAGAGAGAGTGAGTGAGCAGGGGAAGGGGCAGAGAGAGAGAGAGGGAGACACAGATTCCGAAGCAGGATCCAGTGTCCCCACTATCAGCACTGAGCCCAATGCAGGGCCTAAGCCCAGGAACCGTGAGATCATGACCTGAGTTAAAGTCAGCCGCTTAACAGACTGAGCCACTAAGGCGCCCCGCGTTGTATAATTGACAACATTTTCCTAATGCAATGGCAGACCGAGAGAAAATGATGTTAGAAATTTACCCTTGCCCCGGGTACCTGGGTGGCTCAGTTGGCTAAGCATCTGACTCTTGATTTCGGCTCAGGTCATGATTTCACAGTTAGTGAGTTCAAGCCCCGAGTAGGGCTCTATAGTCACAGTGCTGAGCCTGGCTGGGATTCTCTCTCTCTCCCTTTCTCTCTGCCCCTCCCCTGCTCTCTCTCTCTCTCTCTCTCTCTCTCTCAAATAAACTTAAAAAACAAATAAATTTACCCTTAGCCAAAAGGTCCTTAACTGGTTAATTTCAGATGTCTCCCTTTTCCTAATGTGGGTGAGGGTGTCAAGCTTCCAAGGCAGTGATTTGCAGGCTTTTGCACTTCAGGTTCCACTCAAGACTGATTACCCATCTAGCCCCTCTCCCACCCACCTCCCTCCATCAATCCCCAGTTTGTTCTCTATCTTTAAGAGTCCTGTGGCTTATTTTCCTTGCTCTCTCCCGCCACCAATCCTCCTTAGGTTCATCTGTTTTGTTTCTTAAATTCCACATATGAGTGAAATCATATGGTATTTGTCTTTTTGATGAATCACTGAATTCTACTCCTGAAACCAATATTACACTATGTGTTAACTAACTAGAATTTACAGAAAAATTCGAAAAGAAGAGAAAAGAAAGAAGGCTAGTTAAATCTGTGTCTCTGGGAATTGTTGGTCTCTCATTTGGGTGAAGGTGAGGCTTTCGTGGTGGGAAGATCAGAGTCATAAAAACACAAGCTTCTAAGCCTTCAGGTTTATTTTTAGCTATTTGGAAATTGGGTACACTGTCAAGTTGATGGAATTCTTGTTTCATGAGAGTTTATTGCTGTTGAATTAAATGACATCATAGACACAATCCCTTTGCTATGTTTTTAAATTAAAATCTCCATAAAAAAAGAGCTTTGTTTTTGTTGAAGGATTTCCAAGAAAAGGTATTGATGGTGTAGACCATTAAGGTGATGGTTGTCAGGTGACAGTTTGAGAATCACCTGTGAAATGACTTAGGCATCTAGAAAAGCACAGGGGGTTAGTACTACAATTTGAAAGACAGTAAGCCTGATAAAGGACAGTGGAAATAAAAGAAGTTTTGTGTGATGGCTACCCTTTTTTGTGTCAGTTTGGCTAGGTTATGCGGGCCATTTGTTTAGTCAAATGTTAGTCTAGACATTTCTGTAAATGTATTTTGCAGATGTGATTGACATCTACCATCAGCTGACATGAAGTAAAGGAGATTACTCTTGATGATATGCAAATGCCTCATCCAATCAGTCAAAGGCTTTAAAAGGAAAAACTGAGACTTTCCAGAGGAGACTTTTACCTCAAAGCTGCAGCACGGAAACAAATCCTTTGTGGTTTCCACACTGTTGGCCTGCCTTGTGGACTTCAGGCTTGCTGGCTCCATGACTATGTAAGCCAATTCTATAAAATCTCTTCATTTCTCTATCTCCTCTTAGTTCTATTTTCTTGGAGAACCCTTATCGATATAGTGTGTTAAGTGCCATTTTTAGAAATACACAGTTTTATTTGTTTTATCATGGTGAGTATCTGGTTTCTGGAAGAATGTGATAGGCAATGCATAAAAAACTGAGGATTATTTAATAGACACAAGTAAATTCAGCTATGGTTGACAGTAGATGGAAATTCAAAAGCATGTCTTTAACGATGAGAAGCACTTAGGAAGTAAGTGTAAGTTTTGGCAATATCTTCTCAAAAGACCTCTGCTTCCCATAAAGTGGAACAAATACAGGCATAATTATGCATATAAAGTCTAAAATTAAAATTCTGTATTAGAATGATGGTGTATTTGGGTCAGATATGCTTAATATAAAAAAATAATGAAAGGTGTTCAGAGTTGGCTGGAAAATCTATCCACAGGAGCCCTGAAAACACTACTTCAGCCCATCATGTAATACTTATTGAATACTTAGTGGCAAAAAAACACCCGGTGCTGCTTGGTCAGGCATAAAAATGCTTGACCAAAATTGACTTGTTTGTAGTGATTAATGAACATTTTGGGAATGTAATTTCTCAAATAAGAACAGAGTAGAATTTTCCAAGATTAAATTTACAGAGAGATAATTCTGGGTGACATCCAAAGAAAAAGGGGTCTGTGGTTAAATTTAGGGATACTGAATTGTACACAGTAAATTGTGACTCTTCAAGGGTGCTAACCTAGATTGTTTCCAGAAGTAGTTTAGTTAAGGGACACATTCTTCAAGTATGCCCACTAATCTTGCATGGCATACTGGACCTTGAAAACGAAGTCTCTTCTTTATTGTTGCATTGGGCCATTCATTTGCCTTTTTGGAGTTTCATTCTCTCATTTTTATCAGTGATGTTTACATATCAGAATTGGTTTTGAAACTTCAGCAAGGTACTTTCAGAAATGATAAAGAACTTTAAGAAATCTAAAATACTGCCTAAGTATGTAGCATATAGTTGGTTGCCTCTTTTTTTTTTTTCTTCATTGTATCTGAAGAACTCATTTGAGGTTAATTTCCTAACATTAGGGAATATTTGTGTAAGGTAGGACTCAACCTTCTACCGACACTGCAAAGGGACAGGCATTTTACTTCCCAGATACTGGCAGCTAAAGTCTTGAGCATTTGACCTTGACTTAATGAAATTCTCCCTGCTGGGACAGAATCTTGAGGAGTGACCAGGGATGATTTTGGTTAATATGACTCCAGTTACATTTGCTATAAAATCTATATCTCTACCATAGAACTCTATATCTACCATGAGATAAATGTAAAGTCCTTCAGGTAATTAATTATAAATATAGACGTTTTCCTTGGCTTGTATTGGTTTGAGAGGTATTTATTTGAAAGGTATGATCTTTTTTTCAAAACTAAATATGTTGAGTTAGAACACCTTCACTTTCCCTGAGCAAAGAAAGCACATAGAAATATTCTCTACAGTGTACACATGATAAATTGGATTAAGCTGAAATCAGGTTTTTAGAATTTTGACCCAATAAATTGCTCTGAGGAATCATCTTTAACAAAAACTTGTTCAGGCCACAGAGATTTTCTTTTTGTAAGGTAGATGTTACTTAATCCCATACAACCTGCACCTGGGAGCAAGGTTTTCTCTAGAAGGTGGTGGTGATGGTTCTTAAGGAAGTGAGTAATCCCAGGCTATTTATGATAGAAGCCTGGCTAACTTTTCCTTAATGGTACCTATTAGGCCTGAGGAGCAATTAAGGAATGGAACTTCGTGTACTGGGAATTTGAAAGTGGATACTTAACGTTGTGAATCTTCTAGAAATAGATAGAAAACAGGTGCTTGTAAGGTGGGGGCTGCCTATCTCAGCATTTTTGTGAAAATCACAGGGACAGTGCTGAAGATCAATGTGGTGACATCCTTGGTGACATTTATGATCTGCATTGTTTTTATTTTATAGCAAATTATCATACTTCTCATTGTATAAAGATACTGTAGTTAATAAAAAGCAGGAAGTATTCTACTGGTCTCCCCAGGAGCTCTGGTTTTGCTTAGGTAAGGCCATCAGATGTTGTTCCCAGGGTGGTTCCAGCACTAGATCTATGAGAACAAGGCAAATAAATGTTAGACGAACAGCTAATGGGCACAATCATAATACTGCTCAGCAGAAGTTTATAAGATCAGGTTATTTTTATGTTTTAAGAGAAACCTGTCTAGCATGACCCATATATCCACTGTGACCCACCTGATGGGTCCAGAATAAAAATGTAAGAAATTCCCAAAACCCGTACATAAAGCCATCATTGTTATGCCAAGGTATACCATAGCTTTTCTTCTTTGAACTAAGGATGTATGTAGCTTTGTGTTCTGAGAATGTTCTCTGCCATAGCAAAAAACACAGCAACCATGAGACTTCTTAGTCATGGGATTGAGATGATAGTTTTTTATTTTAGTAAAACACTTAGTGTAAGTTCTTATCAAATCTCCTTCTACATTGTAATGAGCCAAATGTGTCTCCGTTTTGATTCCCACCCCCCCAAGATACTACAGCAGTTATACCATAGTTCTATTTGCACTGTGCAAGAAATTCTACCTTTCATTGTCCTGTGTGAGGTTATGTCTGAGGATGAGACAGACACACCTGTGTTTTCCTCACTTGTTTCTTTCAAAGTGTAAGCACCTGGCTATGCTGAGTTCTTAGGTTTCTCTCATGTAAGCACCTGCTGAGTGTAATTCTGGTAGTGCTTTCTACCAAACTTGAATCTTCAATGTGGACCAAATCCTTGATCTGTTGGCAACTCGGGGAACACCATTTCCAAAGCTGAAGGCAAAAGATAACTAGATTTATGGGATTTATTAAGAGACCACAATTCTCCAGTGAGACCTACAAATGTGGCCACAATCCATCAATTTTGGGGCTTGAAGAAAGAAAGTGATCAAGGGGACCACTAACTGTCCAGATGACAACTCAGGTTTACAATGGTTTTAGTTAATCAAATAGCATCACACTGTTGACTGGAAGACCTGAATCATAGGTGTCCTTGAGGATGAGAACACCTTGAGACAAAGGCTTCTGCTTCTACAAGGCCAAATCTCTGACGAGATGAAGGCTTTCACTGAGAAGACAGGCAGCGCTAGCCAGTTGGTTTAACAGTTGTAGGAACTGCTTCCTACTAAACAATATGTGCCACTTCTGTCATTGGAGAGCTGATGTGTTCTAGTAAGAGAAAAATCAAAAGAAAATGGATCTATTCTAGAGCAATTTAAAATCTGAAAAGCCTCTCTGGGAGAAACTTGTTTTAGTTTAGATTTACATCTGTAATAGAAGCAACTGTAGCAACTTTGCTAATAGTATTTCTTGGCATTTTATACACATCACCTCACCTTCATCGTTACAACAATGCTGGGAGGAGCAGTTGTAATTTTCTTTTTACAAAAAAGGTAACCGAGCTTTAGGGGGTATAGATAACTTGCTCACAGAGATGGATAGTTGGAGTGGAGATTCTAATGTAGACTGGGTAATTCCCCAAATTTCTGTGACCACCACCCCCTCCATTGTACTGCCTCTGAGTGTTAATTTTCTTTTTTACTGTTTCAGATGCAAATAGTTTATATTGAAAGCCTGAATGTGGTAGAAGAATTTAATTTCCTTAGTCAATGGTTTTTGCTTCCACATCATTCTTAGGAATGTTGTCAGTAAATTAGCAAAATAAAAATCTTACAGTGGTGAAAAGCCTCAGTTCAAGTAAGGTCTGAGATAAACCCAAATGATCGTTTTCATCACTTTAAATCTCAGAAGTAATCTCTTTAAAATGAATATAATTAAATCTGGAGAGAATAATTTTGTTAATTTGCAGAGTTGAGGTCACCTTCAGTTTAAAGTATGGGGTTCTAGCTTCTGTTCTTAGCCTCTTCATGTATTTTTTAGTGGGTAAAAATGTAATATTTAAAATAAGCGAGTGAGAATATTTCAAACATGCTTTAATTTGAAAAATGCCTTTCTCCTCCTAAGAGCCCTGTGGTCTTTAAGACTTGATGGACTCGGTCTTTAAATCTTTAAACTTTTAATTCATCAAAATCCCTGAAATGATCTCTATGCTGTCATTACCTTAGATGTGAGGTTGTAATAGGTATGTATCAAGCTGGAGACCTGGTTTCTAGTCCTAGACAGGTCAGAAGTTGGTTGTGTATGCTTGTATAAGCTCTTTAACTTTTTCAAATACTTAATATTTTCATCTGTAAAATCAGTTTGAATAGCTAATAGAAAGACTATTCAAATGCTGATGTTTAAAATACATTGTATAAATCGACATTCTTTGCTGCCTTCAAAAACTATACTTACCTAAGACAATACACATGCATCAGGACTATAGGGTATTTTTCATTTCAGCCTCAATCTGCAATGAAAAAAAAATGTCTTCTAAGTCATAAAGTATTTTGTAGACTGTTGCAGATGGTATACAAAAATGTGAAACTTGCTTGGGGAAAAGATTCTTGTCAAAATGTCGTTTTCATATTATTTATTGGCCATCATTCACGTTTGGTTTTATACTGTCTCTGCTCTTAAAATTTACAGTGTCCCAAGAAAAACCAGAAAAAAAAGTCAATAGTTAATAAGATCTAATTATTGGGTGTGCACAGAGTACAAAGAGAAAACAGAAGAGCTTGAGTGTCAGGGAAGGACTCCCAGAGGAGGTGAGGTTTAAATTGTATCCTGAAACTTGAAAAATTTAGTCAGGATGAAGTAGAAGGATTAGGCAATAGAGGATGAGTCATAATGTGCAAAATCCTTGAGGTAAGAGCAAGCTTAAGGTACTTGAAAACTTGAAAATAGTTCAGGAGAGTCAAAGGAGGAAGAACAAGAAGTAATGGTAGATCTGACTGAAGGGGCAAAGGTCCAGGCTCTATTTAAAAACAAAACAAAACTTTAGATGCAATGGAGAGCAATTATAGGAATGTATTAACTATTTGGTATTTTACAAAGATTATTCTGATCTCTGTATAGAGATGAGGTTAGGTGTAAGAAAAGGAAGGGGGGGGGGGTACAACCAATCAGGATGTTGTAATCCAGGCAAAGGATTGCCTCAATTTAAGTACCAGTAACTTAGAAGTAGATAGGGAGACCAAGATACTGAGGTGTTAGAATCATAGAATCAGTAGGATTTGGAACTTGGACAAATATGGAAAACAGGTGAAATACAGGAGTATTTGTTATCTTAGACAGTGGGTGAATTGTGATATTCATAAATTTAGGAAATACAAGAGGAGGTTTTTAAGGGGAAGATTTGGGGCTCGTTGAATTTGAATTTCTTCTGGAACAAGAGAGCCCCATAAAGTTGGATAAAATGCTCAGTGCTGAAGGAAGAGATCTTGGCCTGAAGGTAGGGATTTGGAGATTAAAGGCATGTCTTTGGATGAGAATGCTCAAGGAAAATGTACTATAAAGATCAAGGAAAAAAAAAATCAAGGAAGAAAACCCTGGAAAGGAGGTAAAGGATGGCTAGAAGAGGACATTATAAAACAGCATGAGAAGGGAAAACTCCTAGAAGGACAAAATGTAGAAAATGATGATACAGATGCCAAAGAAATTGTTTCAAGAAGGAAGGAATAGTTGTAGGTGTCAAGTGTTTTTGCAGAGAAGGCTGGTAAGAAAAGGACTGAAAAATGTTGGTTAGATTTAGCAAGAAGGAGATGGTCAGTGTAATGTTATTGTTATGGTACCATCAGAAGTTCTGTGAAGAACTAAAGAATTAACAGGTGTGAGGAAAGAACATACTATTTCAAAAATCTTGGCTGTAAGGGGAGGAGAAAAGAAAAATAATGAGGGAGTAGTGTCTAAAATGTCTTATTTAAGGTCAGGAGAGAAGTAACTTTAAATTGGATGAAGCCAGTAAAAAAGGATTGTTGAAGCAAAATAAGTATAACTAATGGAAGAAGAGCAAGGTAGTGGGATGGGTGGCATTCAGATGGACAAAGCTGACCCAGCACAATTTTTGTTCAACTTCAGAAATAATTTTGGATTTCAGTCAATAATTAAGTCTTTTGGTATCTATACTTTGATTTTTATCATTAGCTAAGTTGGGGCTGAAGTCTATGACCATGCCTGGAGTGAGAGTAATGGACTGCTAAGGAATAAACATGATTTTCCTAACATCTGGTAATCTTTGCATATTTCCTTAGACCCATCTGTAAAAGGGAAATTAAAAATAGTACCTTTCACTTAGAAAGGTTTTAGATTATTTTATATATACATGCACGTAAGGCTATTATCCTTCACATTTAATAATGGCTTAATAAATGCTAGCTATGATGTTGAGGATCATAAAAGCTACTTCTAAGAGCTAGGATAAGCTGTAGTGGATATGCCAGTCTCCCCTGTAGTATGGGCGAAAGAAAGGGGGAGGGGAGAGTCTGTCTCCTCCTTGCCTGGCTCCCACTTGGCCATTTGTGGTTGTCTTTGTTGTCAAAATTGTAATGACCAACTCCAGCATGTAACAGAGACTTTCTGAAACTTTCTGAAACCATATTTAATGCCCCTAGCACTCTGTTGGGATCTTAGAAGAGCATAGTAATGAGTTCTCAGAAGAATCCATGGTAGTGCCTGGACTGAATGATGGGTGGAGAGGAAAAAAATTAGAGTCTAATTTTACAACTGTTCTGCAGCTAATGAGCTTCTATGGGATGATAATAATAATAATAATAATAGAACTAGTTCTGAGGGTACCATGGTGAAGCTAAAAGAAATTACACTGGTGGCTATTTGCTGGTCATTTCAAGATCAGGGTGAGGGGTAGGGATAGGTCAACTCCTAATGTTAATTTAGTCTGGTTCAGAAGCCCCTTTGCCGTTCTTCTAGTGGCTGTGCCAAGTATATTTAGAATGGCAGATAGAGGCAGATCCCTGGATATAAATGACTTTGGAGTCAGTGTAGTAAATAGGCATTAATTTTCAGGAAAAAAATTTGTCAAATATAGGACAAGGGGATTTAATAAATTATACCCCAAATATTACAGAGTCACAGGACAAATATGCATACCAAGCATTGAGAATCAAAGCACATGCTGTTGTAAGCTGAAGTCAGAAAGTAGAGGCAGCTTGGTTACCCAGCTGTGAGATGAGTGTGGAAAGACCATCTAAAAGGCTCCTACAAATAGCAGAGGTCTCATCTGAGTGCTCCAGACCATCAAATATGCGCAAGTGCCTCAACTCCATTTATCTCCCTCTTTGCTAGCAATTACTGAAAGACTGGTTGCTCAGCAGCACTGCTCCACACTTACTGGTTATAAAGCAAGAAAATAGTTACGAACCTGCCTTTTCATCATTGTAATTGAAAATACAAAGGTTTTAAATGGCAATATGTTATAGAAAGTAATGGAAAAGCAAGTCAAATGAAAAGCAAGAGACTTGAAGGAAGCCTGTGTTGTGTGCAGTTCAGTTTGTCTTGGATGATGTCAAAAAGGAAAGTGTAATTGGATAAGCAGATAAGAGGGACTAGGAAAGGGTTGTAGAATTGCTATTTTTTGACAGAATGTAAAAGAAAAATATTTCTTAAAATTGAATGAGACTCTCAGCAAAATCTGCTGATAACAACTCCTAGGTAAGGTAACTTTATTTTCCTGGGATAAGGCAACCTAATGCAGCTGTTGTATCACCAGCCCTCCCCCTCTCCCTCTCTCCCTCTCAAAAATAAACATTAAAAAGCTGTTAATATGTTACCACCTACAGTTGGGAAAAACCCTGCACTGTACTTTGTTGTATTCACAAACCTTTTGTTAAAAAAGTTTAACTGCCTCATTTGCTTTTACATTGGCATAACCTGGAAACAACTTTTGTCTTTACAATGAAAGTATCAGGAAAAGTCTGCCACATACGGGCATTTCAATAACAAAGGAATGAGTAAATCTGAGTACACAAGTTCTTAAAATACTGTTGGGTGATAAGGAGGGGGTTAAATTCTCTTACCTCTAAATCACAGTAGAGAGGAGGTGAGTTTATGGAACAGCACTTGGAGGCAAAGTCTGAACGCTTGTCAATCAGCCCTTGGAGTTCCAGGGCACTGACGTCAGGCAATTTTGCTCTTAATCGTTCTGCTAGTCTGAAAAACCATATTATGTAAGGTTTCCATACTTGTATTTTATAAACCTTTCTCATACAAAATGATAACCCACTTCTGGTCTTTTACAATACAAAGATGGAAATAGTTGTTCTTAAATTACGGGTCTGTGGAGTGATTCTTAGCGACTCAATTTGAGGTTCGAAAATGAAATCTCCAGCTCTTCTCAGATCCTAAAAGTAAATTTACAAATTGCTGCTAGATTTGAACTCCAGGCTTTCCCCCTTCATTTGCTCCATTATATCAACACAGAAGACTTCCTCTCCTTGCTGACGTTCTATCTTCTCTCCTGTACTACATTTCAAGTTCCTTAAAAAGCCTTTCCCTGTCAGGACTTTATGCCACCTTAATCTTTTTTTCTCTTTACTCACTTTATACAACTTCCCCCTCAGCGTGCCTACTTTCCAACTGGCTATGTTGGAAAACACGAAGAAGGTCAGAAATGGGCTCTTGTTTTTAGCTCTACTATCCATTATGTCTCCACCTCACTTTCAAGATGGTGCTAGGACTTGAGTTCTCTAGATTCTCTCCCAATTTGAATGGTCTATAATCTTGGTATCTCTCTATTGTTATAATGGGCAATTCAGTCTGGTTTTCTGATCTTCTCCAGGAACTGTTTGCCAGCCCAGTTGTGGGCAATGGGAGGTAGTAGAAGCCCGAATTTATCTAGTTGGGGTAAGGTGGATCCTGGGAAAGCACAAGAGGATGAGGGGGGCTGGTTTGCTTATAAAAGCATTACTGAAATGAGTTGGTCCCAGCTGGAAGGGGAGGCAAGTCAGACCAGGAGGAACTCCGAGGATGGAGAAAGTATGTGCGTGCGCGCGCGCGCGCGTGTGTGTGTGCGTAAGCTGGTGCAGTGTTTCAAATACCTAGACTCCGTAGTCTGTCTTGTGATTTTATAACCCTACATGTCAATTCCACTATATTGATAATTTCTATAATCTCAGTATGTTAAAAATATCAGTAATTGCCCCATGTGACCCTGGAGTACAAAACTTGGATTATCTGTTTAATGTTATTCTATACTATTTTTTTATAATTGGGAAATATTTTGAACTTCAGGCTTTCAGTTTTTTATTTTAGAACTTTGCTAAAGTAGACTTCATTGGGGTCCTACTTTTGGGGATTCTTTGGTCTTTTTGTGGAGTTCCATTTGTGCTTGCTTTAGGCCTATGTTGAGCAAGATGATTTGAAATGGATGTGAGCAATCTACTTAATGAAACTAGGAATGCAATGGATCTTTAGGAACCCAGCAAAATTTCTTTCACTTTTATGGCTGTTCTTGAGAAATAGGACTACTGACTATTGTACAACATTATTGATGATTAATTAACATTTGTATCTTCAATTTATAGAGAATACATGCTGGTCATGGGTGGTACTACACTTGATTGAAAGTTTGGGTTGTTAGACCATCTGCCATGAAGTTAGATAACTTCAGTAGTTTTATAGTTCCTCAATTATTGATAGCAATATCTACATATGGCTTTAGGGCAAGAATGTTGATGAACTGTGGGCTAATCTGTTTTTGTTTTTTTTTATGAAGTTCCTATAGGTCTTATAAATATACTTTTGTGGCTGTGTTCTAATTGATATCTCACCTGATACACATGACCATTTTTCCCCTCCAAAAAGAACTCCATTTAGATAGAACTTCATATAAATATCAGAGTCTACTTTTTAAAGTCTCAAGTCTTCAACTATACTTTCAAATCATAATAGCATGCTAATATTTTTGATAAACGTGGAGGAAACCGAAAATTTCCTTACTTCTTCTTAAACTCTGTGAAAGTGTTTTCTGAATAATCTGCACATAGTTTTTGTCCCTTGTCAATGAAAGAAGATAATTCCTTTTTCAGTTGAGGGCCCTGTAAGAAAACAATTACATAGCAAAATTATTTGTCTTGAAGCACTGTTCTATGAGGCATTAATCAGAATTCTGTGTAATGTGTTATTATGTGTGTTTATTATCTACACCAGATATTGGCAAACATTTTCTACATAAAACCAGATAGTAGATATTTTAGGTTTTGTAAACCATATAGTCTTTTATAATTATTCAACTCTGCCAATAGGACACAAAAGCAGCTATAAACAATGTGTAAACAAGGAGTGAGGCTGTGTTCTAATGAAACACTATGAATCCTGAATTTTGAGTTTCACATTTTAATGTGTCATAAAATTAAAAAAATTAGAAGACCATTCTTGGCTCATGGGTCATATGAACACAGATATGGGGTCAGATTTGGCCCATGAGCTACAGTTTTCCAACTCTTGACCTAAACCAAGGTTGCTGAAGAAAATAGAGCATATAGTACCTGTGTATTAATGCAGGCAGCAGAGTCCTCAGACTCACAACATTCAGCAAGGCTTTTCAGGGTTGGCTCAAGAATTTTACTGAGGAATACTTCTGGAAGGGGAGTTCTCCTACTTAGTTCAAATATATATCTGGCATGAGAGAGAAAGGAGAGAATGCTCTTTAACATGTGTAGATTTGTGTAAATGTTCTCTGTATTATAAAAAGGCAGATCACCTGACTTCTGCATCTTAACTAAAAATAAAAGATTTAAGTAAATGTGACTCCAAATCGACAGATTTTGGATTAATATTCTCATTGAAATGCAAGTTATTAGCAGTTGCTTTGTAACTATTCTGACTAGTTCATAATGAATTAAAGCTCTGTGTGTACTATATATGCATATGTATATGTTCTATATAAACCTATCTATTTCAAAATAACATGGAACTAGCTTTTGTGCAACTATAACACCATGAATCTCACATAAAGCATCAAGTAAAAGCCTTAATTGGCTTTTCTATGAAAACAGATTTCTATAAATTCTTCCATTGTTTTATTCCATTGTTATCTACGCATTTATAAAAATCGTACTTGGACAAATACAGACTTCCAGCCTAAAGTTAGTCTCCATTCTGCTCTCTAACATTGATAATTTTCTGACCTGTTAATACAACCTATTTGTGAAATATTTCTATGCAATGAATATGCATATACTTGTAGCTTATGCAACTTAGGGTATATGCAGCAAGGGTGTATTTTTAGTTTTTGTTGGATCAAAACAGATAAAGGTTTACCCTTTCTTCCATTTAATTTCTTTGTCATTTAATGCTAGTGAATATCCATACTGTCAAGAAAGAAAGTTACTCCAGTTAACTCTACTTACTGATCTATGGCTTTGGTGTTTCCTTTATCACATACGTCTTGACCTGTGGGCAGCTCGACAGCTGGCAGCTCTGGTGTTGGGGCAGCAGGCATGAAGTAAGCGCACATGAAAACTTCCATGGGCGTTTTTTCTTGACAACAGTCCTTAAACTTAGAATTCTTTGTGGCTAAGTTGTCACAGATCTTTACTGTGTATTCAGGCAGCTACAAAAGAAATTGTGAGTTTGTGCATTGTTAGTTTCTTGGTTGGCCTAATTAAAAACAAGGAAGGCTTGGGTGCCTGGGTGGTTCAGTCGGACTTTGGTTCAGGTCATGATTTCGCAGTTCACAAGTTCAAGTCCTGTGTTGGGCTCTGTGCTGATAGCTCAGAGCCTGGAGCCTGCATCAGATTCTAGAGCTCCCTCTTTCTCTGCCCCTCCCCTGCTTATGCTCTGTCTCTCTTTCAAAAACAAATATTAAAAAAAAAAGAGGAAGTCTTATGTAGGCTTACAAACCTTGGCATGGTATAGATGAAAAGTTATAAGTCAGGTTATAGAAAAACACCTATTAATGGAGACCTGTTTTCTTAGGTTGTTATCATCTGTTTTTTTTTTCCACTATTATTTCTAAAGCTGTCCAGACTTGGGGTGACCCTTATCTAAAGCACCAGTTCAAATTCCTATCTAAAGGATTATGTAAATAAAAAATGATGAAAAAAATTGACCATCAAGTTATAACAGGTATAAACATGAGCAGCTTTGAATAATAATTGTTGCAGTATTGTTCAGTAGAACTTTGATGAAATGATCTGTATCTATGCTGTCTTATGCTATTGTACGTTTAAAGTGTGGCTAGTAGGGTGCCTGGTTGGCTCAGTCAGTAGAGTATGTGGCTCTTGATCTCAGGGTCATGAGTTGGAGCCCCATGTTGGGTATATAGATTAAGTAAACTTTGTTAAAAATTTTTTTTTTCTTATGTGGCTAGTGTATTGAGGAACTCAAGTCTAAATATTATTTATGACATTAAAATTAAGTGAAGTTTAATGATAATTAAACTGCATTGGGTCGTGCAGGAAGAGTAAGGAATTCTTAGGAATTAGATAATCTTGTCCTTGTGTGTGGACTTTGCCATTTACTATTTGCAAGACTTCAAGTTATTCATCTCTGTTAATCATTACTCATCTGTAAAACGGAGTTAATGACACACTTAAATTTCATGAGGAGTCACTGAGTTGATGTATGTAACCAGCAATTTACAGTGCCTGCCACACAGTACACGGTATATGATGATGATTCTCTTACCTCCTTGGCCATACAGTCCTCAGAGGTAGACTCACAGCACTTGGAGAGGATTGTGGTGATCTCTTCAGCTAGTGGCAAAACATCCTCCAGATCAGCAGTAGGCACTTTCTGGGCTAATTTTACGAGATGGCTAAATGGTTAAAAATGGATTGTTAGGTTACCCATATTCTGTTCTCTTTTTCCCTATGAACGTACAGTCTGGAGGAAAATTACCATGGCTTCAACCCTTTGTCCTTGATAGCTGCGTGGAACACATCTGCTATGCAATGCTTCCTATGTGCTAGAGCCGCTAATTAAAATTCAGTCATCCTAAATAAATCGTTTTGTATTTTTAGTACTGATACGCAGCTTTTCTTCTCGTCCCATCCACTACTCGAAGCACGCCTTTAAAATGTTAGATCTAAGACAGCAATAAAGCACTAAGTCCCTATTCATAAGACCAATAGCCTATTTTTGTGGCCCCTCATTGTACTTTTAAAAATAGTTTATAAATTCTCTTAGAAACTACAGATAAAAGAAATATGAAGACTTATAGCCCTAGATCACAGAATTAACAAATGCTGATATTTTGGTATATAACCCTGAAGCATTTCATCAGGTTTACCAAGTATTTCATAAAGGATTCTGCTCTGCTACACTATTTATATATTTGCCTTTTTCACTTAATGATACAGAAAACATTCCTGATCTACAAGTATTCTTTTTAAAATTTTGGCAAAAACACATAATAGCGTTTGCATCTTAACTATTTGAGCATATAATTCAGTAATGTTAAGTATATTTACTGTAAGTAAATATCTGTAAATACAGCAGACCTCAGAATCTTTTCACCTTGCTAAATTGAAGCTCTGTACCCATTGAAAATTGACTGCCTCCACTCCAATCTTGGGGCAACCACATTTTTCCTTTTGTTTCTATGATTTTTCACTGCTTTAGATACTACAAAGTGGAATCACACAGTATTTGTCCTCTTGTGACTGCTTATTTTGCTTAGCATAAGACATTTAGGTTTCTTCTACCTCTTGGCAATTGTGAATACTGCAATGAGCGTGGGTGTGCAAATATCTCCTTGAGATTCTACTTTGAATGCAAAAGTGGGATTGCTGGATCATACGATTCTAATTTAAAATTTTTGAGAACTCCATATTGTATTTCATAATGGCTACACCATTTTGCATTCCCATTAATAGTGCACGAGGATTTCAATTTCTCCACATTCTTGCCAACACTCATTTAGAAAGTGGCCATCCTAAAGTGTATGAGATGATCTCTTATTGTGGTTTTGGTTTGCATTTCTCTTATGATTAGTGATATTGAAAATCTCTTCATGTGCTTCTTGGCCATTTCTATATCTCTTGGAGAACTGTTTAAATAACTTGATTAGACAGAATTGAATACTTTGTTATTGTTGAGTTATGGAAGTTCCTTAAACAGAAGCTTAAGTTTGATGTAGTTCCATTTATCTATTTTTGCTTTTGTTGTCTATTCTTGGTCATTTCCAAAAAATCCTTGTCAAATTCAGTGTTCGGAAGCTTTTCCTTTTGTCTTCTAAGAGTTTTATAGTCTTAGGCCTTACGTTTAATCCATCTTGAATATTCAAATCTGTTGTAAGAGTTCAATTTAATTCCTTAGCATGTGGATATCCAATTTTTTCAGCAATATTTGAGAGTGTCTTTTCCCCATTGTGTAGTCCCAGCACCTTTGTTGAAAACAATTTGGCCAATTTGGATCTCTGTTCCATTGATCTACCTACATATATATAAACTTATATATTTATAAATTTATATATTTATATTTATATATATGTATTTATGCTAGTACCATAGCATCCTGATCATTATTGCTATTAGTGTGTTTTGAAATTATAAAGTGTGAGGCCTCCAACTTTGTTTTTCTTTAAGATTGTTAGGTCTGTATAGAGTCCCTTGGCATTCTATATGAATTATGAATTTTAGGGTGCCTTTTTTTTTCTGCTGTCAAAAATGTCACTGGGGTATCAATAGGGATTGCATTATATCTGTAGATTGTTTTGAATAGTATGAGCATTTTAACCATATTCTTACATTAATGATCATGGAATATCTTTCTATTTATTTGTATCTTCAATATCTTTTACTAGTAATCTATAGTTTGTTTTAATTATATTGTAATAAGATATTTAATCCAAACTATGGCATTCTCCTATGGATATACCACAATTGATATAAGTATTCTCTATTTTAGGGAAATTTTGGAAGTTTCTAATCTATTCATATTTAAAAAGAAATGTTGCAGCAACATATCTACTGAATCTTTGTTCATGTTCAATGCTATTTCTGTGGGATAAATTCCTAGACACAAATGCAAGTATAAACTAATGATTAAGATCTAATACATATATATTATATATATAATATATATTATAGGTGGTTTTATATTATAAATCCTTATGTTCTACTTCCTAAATATATTACCTTAATGCAAAAGGAAAACTAAAGGGAAGGTCTAGAGAAAATGCCATTTAGTATTTGAGTATTTCTATTGGAAGATTCTTTTTAAAGGACTCATGAAAGTAGTTTCTATTACCATTAGAGAACCTTAGGATCTGATGCCAACACAAAATAGGCTTTTTCATTACCATTAGAGAAAAGAGTCTTGTGAATTATAGACTGTAAATACTGAAAAGATAAACCGCAAAGTCTAGAAGTCTGGGGAGATGAGAAAAGTGTTAACCTAGAAACTGTCAGAATTAAAATATAGTGTTAACAGTAGCCACACAAAAATCAAAGTGAAGGTTATAAATAAAGTAGCTAACTAATTAGAATATATTCATTAAACTTAAGAGACATGCATGATATATAGCACAAAGCTTCATATAATAAGAATTCATGAAGTCTCATCCCAAGAAAAAAATAGGTCAAGGAAATAACAGGTGATGAGTAAAAAGAGTTTTTGTGTTTGTAATATATGCTAATATGAATACTGAAGAAACCATTTCTAGTGGTCTACCAGTTTTCCCATAAGTATATGGAAAAGGTTGATTAAAAGTAAATGTCATATTTGACAATGTATACTTGTTCTTGATTCATATTTCATGTAGAGAAAAAGAACCGGACTATATTTTTGAGAATTACAGGAACATAAGACTATAGTCTATATATTCGATCACAAATATTTTCTTAGAGAATTCTAATATTCTGGATCGTGTAGACACAAACAGCTAAACATACTGTTAGTGCTTAATCTTTACCTGAGCCTTGATTTCTCCTTCCCATAAGCAGCGTATTGTGAACAGACTCTGTTTGACATAGTGGTGAGAAGTGATAAATGTTTCATCTGGAGTCTCTAGGAAATAAGTGAGAGAACCTTATTAGATGGTCAAGATCCATTGAAAGCAGTTTGCAGAAATGGAAAAAAGAAACTACTATCTTATATGACTATAAAACTGAATTCTGACCAAAGGAACTTACTGATATATCTTTCCTAGAGGCGGTTATATTTTTTCCAATGAATGAAATGCAATGGAGGCATTTTAGAAAGTTTCTGCTTCCAGAATCTGAACTACTATTACTTAAATTCAATGGCATTAATAGAGGAAAAAAATAGAACATAACTACATAATAAAGTGATACCTACCTCTTTCAAAAAGCATACTGTTGGGCTTGGTGAGGTACAGCAGGACCCTACCATAGAGAGATAACTCTTAGTATAACCGACTAAGAGTGGTAGAGGAGCTTGTCCATAGTTAATGGAATATTCATACATAAATCTGTGGGAGGGGAAAATAGTATTGGTCAACATTTGTGGGAAGCAGAATCTACTTTTTCATTAGTTTGGTGGAAAAAGGATGTGTTACATTAGTTCAATTTCAATATCTAAGGCTCACTAAGGACTTAGAGATAGGATACTAGTCCCTTTTAATCAGTATTTTTAGTAAAGTAGTTTCTTAAATTTCCAAGTGGATTGAGAGGAGGGGCCATTTGTCTCTTTATCGTTTAGTGTCTACTAAGTGCATGGCCCATGATAGTTGCTTATTAATATTGAACAAACTAAAATGAAACACCTTTACCTTTCATCATCTATCCCAGTTGACTTATTCTCCACAATTGCTATTTGTAGGCTTATTTCTTGAAATGTTTTTTAATTGTTAGGAGTATAAGCCATAAGGGTCTATATGAGACTCTGAAATCTTGGGCAAAATCCTGATTATTTACAGAGATGAGCAAGCCAACCAATTTTTATAAAATCATGACCTTAATTTCAATTCTGAGGCCAACTGAGCCACGTTGCATTTGACTCTTGGACATGTATTTTTCCATTATCCTAAATAGAATTGTATAGCTGTGTACACTTTAAATGTTTAATTTTCAGAAAAGCATGTTTGTTTATTCTCATATCCCTAGAAACAGTTGCGAACATGATGTGTTCTACCACATAAGTGAACATGTAATTTGATCTCCTTGATTAACATTCATGAGGAGCCAGATGATATATTGATTCTTCTATTAGTCTTGGAAGATCACAAAAATTAACATAAATGGAAAGAAAAAAATCTATCTGATTGAGTATGCAAGGATCCCTAGCATAAGGGGAATCACAGTAGCTGTCCAATATTTGAAAATGTCACATAGACAGGGGATCCAAGTGATTCTGCTTCAGGTGATAGAACTAAGTTTGGAAGTTTTAGAAAGTTGACTTTATCTCTGTCTGAGAAAGGCATTTATAATAATCAGCACTGACTGAAATGAGAAGTCTTAGGGAAGAGTCAAGTTCTTAATGGAAATTTCCTGGTTGCTGTAGAAGAGGCGTTTATGTAGACTAGGGGGTTAGATTTGACACACTTCTGATTATTTTATGCCCTGAAGTTTTACTTATGAAAGCAGCTTACTGCTCAGCAAAGTCTTTGGGATCTTTCCTGAATGCCTCACAGATTTCATCATTTGTTGGCTCTACGTAGGTAGGAAATTCTTGTGGCTGGTGCTTCAGGGCAGCCATACAGAGTTTCTGTTCAAGGCCCTCTTTGGTACAGCACTCAGCAGTTCCCGGGTGCACTGGGAATGGAGAGTCACTTTCACAGGACTTAGCAGACAATGCTGAGGTCTAGAATGAGAAAAGAAAAACAAGTCAATTTCTATATGGAAGTTTCCAGGCTTGTAATTCTCCATGGAGTATGACCTGTTAGTCTTTAAATCTAAAAATTCTCATCGGTAACAAACTGTCCATGCCAAAACCTCTACTGGATGACTTATCAACATGACAATTTACATAGTTACAGGCAAATACAGGGTCTTATGTTAATTACTCATTAACGGAAATAGAACCTTCATTAACAAGTGGACTGTGTTTGCAGCTGTTAGAGGTGGGTTTTTTTTTTTGTTTGTTTTGTTTTTAGCTCAATGTTTCTATACGTAAATATTAACATATCTCAGGGTAAGTGAGGTCATTTGAAAAACTTCGCTGGTGATTCTGCTATGATCTCCCACCTGCTTTCTGCTGCAAATACCCCAGGGAGAAGGGTCACATCCTTCTATTAAATGAGCAGACTCTTCTTGACTGTTTTAGTCTTTGCATTTGTTTGCATTCTCTTACCTGCTGGTGCTGGAGCCTGCTTTTGCATCAGGATCAGAGCCCAGACGCCTGGGTTTTACAAGGCAGAAACTGATTCATTAATTCAAAGAGGCAGCCTGAGGATCTGTTTCCTAAAGCCCCAATATTTATTCTCCTGTGCAGTACAGATTGAACACCACTGGTGCAACTTAATTTACTGCCTCAACACTGTGCACTGATAGCGTGGGCAGACTAAGCCCATAGTAAGGGCACCACTAAACCAATTGCAGCAGCAAAATGTTCTTTTTGGAAAGAATTTGATACTTGGAATAAATGTAAAATAGAGTCCCCATGGGAAAAACTTTCTGGGGATTTACTAGGGAAAACTGCCTAGACATCCCTACACTTAATTTATGTTGGTCATATTTTTAAAAACTTCTAAAGATCATTTCCTGTAAATGAAGGAAAGCAACATGATGAATTAATTACATAAGCCAAAAGTAAACCTCTCCTCCTCATCTCCTCCTCAGACTCTCAGAACTTAGGAATTCTTAGAAACTCTTTTTCATCCTTATCTCTTGTTGGTGAATTTTTTTTTTCCTTTCCATTTCTTTCCCTGGCAATTGTCCTTTTTTTTTTTTTTCTTCTCTCCAAAAAAAGTTTGTAAAGAAAGTATCAACATGGTTTTAAAAATGCTTCCCACCCCTGACAAAGGCAATGCCATCTCTGTTTCATGTGATCTGTCTCTATAATCCTGGGGCTTATCTCAGGTCAAGGGGTCAGTTAACTAATGCATGAAATAAAATGTAAATAAGACAAAAACGCGTTCTGTTATTGATCATGGTTGGTAGTTTATTTTACAGTGGTATAGAAGGTCTGGTTGAAATGATAGGTATTTATGGAATTGATGGGGGGGAAAATTGATTTAAAATTCTTAGAACATATACAAGGGCCCAATGAAGCAATTAATAGGTAAGACTAATCATTGTGTAGGATTAAAAAAAATTTTTTTTCATGTTTGTTTACTTTTGAAAGAGATGGAGAGAGGCAGAGCATGAGTGGGGGAGAGGAGAGCAAAGGAGAGACACAGAATCTTAAGTAGGCTCCAGGCTCTGAGCTGTCAGCATAGAGCCCAATGTGGGGCTAGAACCCACGAACCATCTGAGCCTCCCAGGCACCCCTGTTTAGGATATATTCAAATCAGATCTTTGGAGCATGATTTCTGCAGGCTTGAACAAAGAGAGTTTGGTCAGTAGAAGCCTCTATCAAGATGCATCTAAATGTGCTTTGCATGAGGCCTGATAACTGTGTTAGTAAATTGCTAGAAACACCTGTAGTTTTACCTTTTTCAGGTCCCGTCTACATTTCGAATCCT
The DNA here is from genome assembly GCF_022079265.1 of Lynx rufus. Lineage (NCBI taxonomy): Eukaryota > Metazoa > Chordata > Mammalia > Carnivora > Felidae > Lynx > Lynx rufus. Next base: position 54,940,423 of record NW_025814845.1, read on the forward strand.
GTCAATTCAGCATTTTAACTTCTGCATTTATACTTAAAGGGAGAAAACCCAGAACCTAGTGTATGTATATAAGGCAATTTTTGAAACCCAAAATAACTTGAGGCCAACACTAAACTATTCTGGGACAGTTGTACCTGTCTTAACATGATAAATGTATAGGTATGGGTAGGCTTTTAAGGTACACAGAATGCATTATTTCAAGGGGTTCATGAACTAATAGATATCCCAGTCTTTTCATTTGAACCTTGTAGGACTAATGGGCAAAACTGATTCATTATACTAGAATAGGTCTGGGCTGGGGGTAATTCTCTCAAACTTGGAGTAGGTGGAGTTGATGTCTAAGATTTCCCCAAGATACAGCATAAAGGCCTATCTTGGCTTCTTTCTGTGACTCCGTAAGGACATAGGCAGCCACATGAACCTACCCTGAGGTCATAGCAGTCCGGGTCAGCCCCTTCAGCACAGCAGGCTTCTGTCAAGGAGACAACTTCATTCACAAGGTGACTGATCTGTTCAAATGTGCTACTGGGAAACTTTCTGCTGTATGAGACCATTGATCTGAGGAAAACAGTAGGTTGATATATTTAGAATTTTAAGAAACTTCACATTTGCACATATTAAAACATGAAATTTGTTCAGTCTTTAACCAGAATATTGCATACATTGATTAGTGAAAAGAACCTGAGGTTCACTTTTAAAAAATAGTTTTTGTTCTAGGCAAATGTTCCTTGTAAAATGGAAGTTGGATTTGGGGGTTTTATCCAAGAAGTCTTCTATTCTTTCCTTTCTCAAGCCTCCCCAGTAATCCTGTTCTATGTCTTGTTTTTGTTTGCCACAGCCCTTGTATATACTCTTTGCATTTTATTTTATCTTAAGCTGTGCTTGTTCTCTTAACTCTATTAATAACCTTACTGCTAACAAATTCTTAGACTCTAGTAACAATAATCCAACTGGATTCTTTGGATGTCCTCCACTGGCCTAACACCTGTGCCCACATTGGTCTTGGGTTCTCACAATGTGCAGAGAGTGGCTCAGCCCTCCCTGCTGAATTGAAGTTCTCTCACATGTGGTTTCATTCAAGGTCAAGTAACCAAGAGAGCGAGTGAATACCTCGTACTTACAAAGATGTGAAGTCATCTTTTCCTAGATTGGCAAGTTCCTTGCAAACTTTATCCTTCTCATAATCTCGGCCTAGGAACCAGAAATAGAAAAATTGGTATCTTTTCCTTTCTAATGAATGTAACGTTATATGTATAGGTCTTCCTCATGATGCATCTATGGTGAAGGTAGCATTTTCTCAATATCTATATACAATTTCATTTTGGGGTGCCTTTCTAGCTGGGTTCCTGCAGATCAATTTTATGGCCTGCTATGCATTGTAATGAACAGCAGAACAAACGCCCTAATACTGAAAGCAGAGAAGTCAAAGGTCAGAACTTACTGATAGGGCAATCAGTCTCTTATGTCACTTCTGTATAATAATGCTAAAAATGTAACTTTTAATCTTTCCCTTATTTGTCTCCATTTCACTACTGTCTTAAACAAGAACAAAACATAAATGGTGAGCATATGCCCATACACACTTAGTGAAGAGCTAGCCCCTCTAATGCAGGACTTTAAAGGAGATTTGTGGCTTGGTGTTGCCACCATAACTCCATTACCCACTTCAAATTCTATCAGGGAAGGCTAGGAATTCAGCTTAGGGGGGAAAATGGAAATTTGGCAATTTTCTCCCCCCAAAAAAAGATTAGCCTGTGAGGTGGGTTTGGAGAAATGGTGGAAAGCACTTCTCTTCAAGCACTGAGAGAGGCTTAAAGGAAAACACTCAGACCTTGATAGGTGACCCCTGGGGTTTGGGGTACAACGGCAGGTGTCTGATTCAGACTAGAGAATATTAGAGGGTGAGAGGGGCTAGTGAAGTGGCCTGGGGCAGCAAAGGTGAGGACTTTGAGTGGGAAGCTGTGTTGTGGTCTGTGGACCTTATATAGATCAAGCAGGAGAGCAATCTGACCTGGAGTTGTCTTAATTTGGGGGGAGGGAGGGGTGGCCTGTCTAGAGGGCAGTGTGCTGCCAACAGTGGGACATCTCTGTGTGGAGTCCGACAGCTTGAAAGTCAGAGGCCCAAGGGGAAGTTTTAAGGTGCCAGCTGGATGTCAGAGATTCCAGAAATGTTGCAAAGAGCTTTCCAACGAACCCATAAAGTGTCAACTTTGAATATTTCCCATAACTAGTGGAAACACTAGCTCACAAAACTGTCCATTGAATTAATGTTCCTGCTGCTTGCTTCTCCTGCTAGCTTGTCCCTTTTCTGTTAACCTTGGAAGAGGTAAAAGCAGTTGAGTGAGCATGAGGAAGAAGAAGAGAATAAGCAGAGAAGAAACTGTACATGTCTCTTGTTGCCACCATAGGCAAAAGGACTGAAACAGTCCTGATCTGGGGGGGAGTAGTTTCAACTTCAAAAGAACTTACAAATATTTGACCATTAAACAAACCAGCCTTTCCCGTGACTTTTATGAGGTAGTTGTTTTGAGGATCAAAAGGATCAGAGGGACCTCTTTAAGGGAACAGAAAAATCAAATGAACCCACTCTCAGGTCCATTCAAGTGGCTGGGAAGAGCTCGTTCCCACAGGAGAGGAGTTCTTTACAGATTAAGACCCAATTGCACAACATCCCTACTACATAACACAATAGGGTAGATGTGTGGAAGTGGTCCATGGTGTCCTTCCCTGACTCATTTATGCAAGTAAGTCTAGGAAACTTTCAACATTTAATGATACATCTTTTGGAAAGAAATGTAGGAAGTATATAAACTGCCTAGTTTCTAAGTGTGTTAAGGGTTAGCAACTTCTCCTGGATGGTAAATATTGAGAAAACCATCTCAGGTGATACAATGGCAACTTCTGTCATGCATTTACCCTCCCACATGCCCTTGCCTCTCAGGGCTTTGAAAGCATGAACATAAGGAAGCCAGGGTAGAAATTGGTCTTCTATGGTTTGCTGTGGAGGTGGTGGTACATGGATATAGACTAGGGAAAATTTTTTCTTTTGAAAAGTTCTCTTTAGGATTTTAGATTTAATGGCAAAGACCTCCTGCAGAAGAAGCTGTTGCCCCCTATATCTTTCAGGTGGACTGTTCAAAGTATATTACTGCAGTGGGAAGAGTCAGAACTGGGGGACAGAGACATTCCTAAGCAGTACTTTGAGTCGCCCCCTTATTACAAATACCATCAAAATCAGAGTGGGAAAGAAACTACATGTTCAAATCTCACATCCTCTTGGAAACCAGGACAAGACAGTAGGATTGATAAATTTAACAGTCAATGGAGTATAAAAAGCCACTTGCAGTGAACTTGTTACAGCTGAGAACCTTCACATCTAGTACATTTTCTGAAATGTATTGACAATGTTGCAAGGTCAGATATTGTCACCATTTCAAAGGGCTGAAAGCTTCCATTAATCATTAATGATATTCAATGAGACTGACCACTAGGGCATGGGGGAAAGAATCTAGGGGAGAGCTGCCCTCCTATAATGAAGGATATAACATTAGGATGTCCACAGTTGTTTTATGTTGTTCCTAAGGTAGGATGTCCAGGCTTTTATGTTGTTCCTAAGGTAGAGCTAAGAAAAACTGGTGGCAGATTTTAGTTCAATGTGTGAGAACTTTATTATAGCCATGACTGATAACTGAAATGATGAATACCTTTTTGAGGAGGTGAGTTTTTCCTGGAAATAATCAAATGGAATTTAACCATATGTATTAAATTCCTAAATTTAGTACAAGATTATATCCTCGTATCTATAAGATCACATACAAGGGATTACAAAAGAATTCCTTTTAGAAATATTAAGAAATTAAGTGGAATCTTCCCCCTCCCCCCCAGAACTTACCGTGTTTTGAACCACAAAAAATAACTCCAATAAGAACTTTTCTGTTTAATGCATAAGGGCTAATTTTGTTTAATGTTCCCTATAAAAATACAGAAGTCCATTTTTGTTGATATTGCTGAACACTCAACATGCAAAGTGAGAGCCTATATTCAAAGGGCATACCTCTGATGAACATTTAAAGAAATATTTTTTCTGGCCTTCCAGATTCAGATTTCTCACTTCATCCAAAAAAGTTTCACTCAGTGCATTATGGGAATATGAGTACATGTGATATAAGCAGACACTACAGATTAGCCCCTGTTAAGTAGCTTTAATTAAATCAACTGGTGTTTGTACCGAAATGCATGAGAATCCACAGGTGTTAGGTACTAAGTGAAATAAAGATAAATATCATATGATTTCACTCATAGGAATTTAAGAAAACAGATGAGCATAAAGGAAGGAAAAATAAAAGGGAGGCAAACCATAAGAGACTCTTAAATACAGAGAACAAACTGAGGTTGCTGGAAGAGTGTTGGGTTGGGGATGGGCTAAATCGGTGATGGGCATTAAGGAGGACACTTGTTGGGATGAACACTGGGTGTTATATGCAAGTGATGAATCACTAAATTCTCGTGAAACCAATGCTACACTATATGTTAAGTAACTTGGATTTGAATAAAACTTAAAAATTAAAAAAAATTCAAAATAACGATGCAAAAAAAGGGAGGGAAATTAGATCAACTGCATAAGATTTAAAATGGTTTTGGAACCATTTTTTTCTAGAAATTCAACCTTGGGCTTGATAGAAGCAAGGGAGGCAGCTCAAAAGAGTCAACTGAGAAAGTTTAGAATTAAGGGTAAAAAGCTCTCAAATAACCTGTAGAGGAAGCTGTTGTACCATGTATCTTACAGATAGACTACTCAAAATAGGTTTCTGATTAAAAAAAAAAATTGTTCACTTATTTATCCAGAGAATACCTATATCTTATAAGCCTAAGCAGATGTTAATCATTTTCTAATGGTTGAAAAAACAAATACTGAAGTTAATTTGCAATATGATTATTACAAATTGATTCCTTACTCCAGGGAGTGCTGCTAAATGTTTTCATACCAATTGAACCCACTTTGATTCATGTAATTAAATGCTATCTAGAATGAATGATAAATGACAGTCTGTTCTTGAACGTTCCATGTGGTTATAAAGAAGGCAATTTGGACTTTGATACAGCCCCAGTAAATATTGGCATAATCTCAGTGACTCTGGTGAAATCACTTTGACATCAAGTGACCCCTAAGCACTAAATGTTTACAAATTAATGGAATTTTTGCTTTTTGCAATAGCCTGTCCCATTTCTTTCTATATTGTGAAATATTCTGGTAAGTTGTGTCTAATTCTATCTAGACTTCTGAAAACTTGATTTATTTTCAGGAAATTGTATTGCTTTATGTACCTCCTCTCTCTCAACAGAGCTAATAGTATTAATAAATGAAACAGATATGTTTTGAAGACCTACTCTGTACTAGGTGGTTGGATTCAGTAGTGAATATACAATGGAGAGAAAAATACTCCTTCTGCCCTCATGGAATTTTCAATCTAGTTGAAAATAGACAGACCACAAGGTACTACTGTCCTGGTACAAACTTTGCTAAAAAAATGTATTTTGAATGCTTGAACTACTGCTACAGTATTTCTCTAAAACAAATTCGGCCCCCTATAAAAGCCATTTATATACCGGGAGCAATGGCTGTACCCTAAGTAACATTGAATTGAATAAATGCTTATGTAGGATGCTAGAAACCATATTAATGTTGCTATTTTCCTTTTTTGTTTTGGAGAATCATAGGTTTTCAGAGCTCCATGGAGCATTATATATTGTTTTAATTTTATTCCTTTGGCATTTTCATTTCCATCATGCACTGACAGACTCATTGGTGTCAGAAAATGTCCATATATTTGGGGGGGGGAGGTGTGTGAGTGTGAACTTAGAAATATGATTTGTAGCATTTATTTAAACTAAGCAGACTATATATTGATTTCAGAATAGTGATTTTACTTGAGAAATTGAGCCTTGCTGGACAGGTTTAGGAAGCTTCCCTAGTTATTGGAGATAAAACTACTGATTTATTGCTAGAATCCCTATTAATGAAGCAGTGGCGAATTAAAACTTGATTTCATTTTTTCAGGCTTTTTTGGTTCTCATTTCTATTGCTTTTTTTAATCATAAAACACTGATCTGGTCTTTCACATTGATAATGATTATAGGCCAGTGTACAGTTTTCTGGGTTTGAGTCCATAGAAAGAAATTCAATCCTTCTAATACTAAACCTAGAACTCTACATGGCCTCTATAGATTAAACGATTTAGAGGAAATGAATGTCCTTCTTAGGATGCCATCAGAAGAACAAATAAAGCTTCATTTTATATTTTGAAAATTAAACAGTAGGAGATACGGGGTCAGTGAGTCAGTTCTCTAGAAACGACAGTTGTGGTAGAGAGTGGCCTCATGGACTTCACTCAAATTCAACGTCCATGGGTCTACTGTAGTGGTCTCACCAAAGTCTCAAAGGAGGGCATTCTTTCTACATCTCCTTGCACTGCCCCTTCCCTTTATAAGTTGGGTACCTTGTCATCTACAAATGCTTTTGCAGGGGTGAAGATCAGGGAGCAAGTTTCATATTCCCACTTTTGGGATACTTGAGGGTGATATGTTCTATATCTTGATGTGGAAATTTGGAATGCATTGTATAGCCTACAGGAATAAAAAGGTGCTATGCCAAAACTCAGAAGACCCTGATACTTAAGGAACTGAAGTCTGGTGGTAGAGATAAGCATGTCATACCAGTAGTGATCATTGCCCAAGAAGAGATTGAAACAAAGCATTATGAAACTCGAGAATGGAAGGGAGAGCTTTTAGAAAGCCTCAAGAAAGGAACTATTACCTGAAGTGAATCATGAATAATAGGCAGGATTTTAACAGGAGTAAATGAATTGGGAGAAGTATTTGTGTGGAGGGTATAACTTGAAGAGCTGTCTTAAGTTAGAAAATCATAAATCCTACTTGGAAAATGAATAGTCCAATAAGAGAACTGAAGTATGAGACTTAAACACAGACTTAATAGTCAAAGTTTTAATTTTAAGGTATGGGGTATCCATTGAAATCTATTCCTGTAGGGGAATTCAAGAAAGAGTAATCTTGGGCTTAAGGTAATCAATAGTATCTTTTTCATAAGGTTCTTCTACATTAATCTATGTGAAAATGCTTAGCACCTCTCCTGCCTAATGTGTTAAATGCTCAGTGTTAAAAACTTTTTATAGCAAAATTCAACTTTTCATAGCAAAATCCAATTATGGTATATATTATCAGATATTCTCTACTCTGGTGATATAGATATTCTGTGATTTGTTCCAGTCCTCCTTGCAGGAGATAGGTTAAGTTACTTTCAGGTAAAAGGAATATGAAAGAGAAGATAAAAATAGAAACTCTAAGAAATCAGCGAAATGAGTCAACGTGCACCCCAGTCATCTCCTGGCCAGCTTTCACTGGATCTGACAAATAAAATGGTAGCTCATCAACCGTGAGATGCCTTGCCTCACTTCTCCTTTTCTCTGGGAAGTCTCAACTCGTCACAGGGCCCAGAAACCTACTATATGAGACTTCTTTTGCTACTGTAACAAATTACCACAAATTTAGTGGTTTAATCAACACAAACTTACTGCCTTATAGTTCTGTTGGGTAGTCTGGCCAAGGTCTCCTTGGGCTAAAATCAAAGTGTCAATAGGACTATGTTCTTCCTGGAGGTTTAAGGAGATCCTTAGGGGATCCTTAGAGGCAGTCAACATTTCTCGGGACCAGGCCGTCTTCTCCATCTTCAAAGCTAGAATTTTGCATCTTTTTTCCTTAGTCACCCCTTCCTCTGACTCTTCTGCTTTTCTTCTACCATAAGCACCTTGTGATTGCATTGACCCCACTGGGTAATCCAGCATTATTTTTCTATTTGAAGGTCAGCTGATTAGCAACCTTTTTTCCATCTGCAACCTTAATTCCCTTTTGTGATGTAACCTACCTATTTACTCACAGGTTCTGGACCTTAGGATCTAGACATTTTTAGAGGGCTCCATTCTGCCTACCATTTGCTCATTCCTATTTCAGCCTGAAGTTATACTTACCATTAGGTGGCTTTAAACAGACTAGAATTGGGGTGGATTTGTATTAGATCGCCTGATCCCTGAAATCCTACCAGCTGGCTGTATAAGCTCAAATTGATCATTTCATTAATCTCTCAGTAGTGATCCTGACTTTCATGTAATTCATCTTTTGGACTCCAGTTACCAGATTGTCAGGTTGTGTATTGTATTCTAATATGAACCAAGTGGGGAAGAGATAAGAGGTAGGGATTTGGTCGGAAGCCATTACAATAACCATGCAAAGGGGAACGAGGGCCTGGACAAAGACCGTATATGGAAATGTAGAGAGGTAGTGTTCACAGGGTTTGAGCTTAAATACACATAGGAGGTAAAGGAGAGAGGCAAAAGGGAATACGGAGGAGGTTCCTATAGTGGAATGCTCTATATAAGGCTGATTTACTTCAGGGCTGAAATTGGTAGAATATGGACATGATTGAATATAGATAACAAAAATGAAAACAACAAAACTCAGGAAGTCTCTGCAGGATTGGACATCAAGCAATTCCAAGGTTATGGTACTGGGAAAACAGGGAAGTTAGAAGACAGAGCCAGTCCTATGGAGTATGGATGAACTAGAGTTTGGATCGGTTCCGGATGACCATAGTAGGCAGAGTGAATTTGACTTAATTCCCCCTAAACAGGTGCTAATGAACTGTTTTTCTCTTTTGTCCTTAGGTTAGTGAGAGATTGTTCAGATATCTGTCCCATGAGAGGCAACAAAACCATGATTTCAAGCATTATCTTTGTAAACCTAACTAATCTAGGTAAAATTCTGATTCTGCCACTTATTAGCTTATTTTCCTTGGATAATTTCTCTCACTTTCAAAGTGGGGATAATAGTACTGAGTTGATCAAGGTGTTTTAAAGATGAAATTTATTCAAAAGACTTTGAACATGCTGACACATTATGAATATTGGCTATATTTAGTGCATAGACTCTAATGTTTCACATTGGATACTTTATAAATCTTATAATTTTACAGAGTTTACTACTTCCAGGATATCTATTATATGTCCTAGTTGACGTTTAATTTTCCTTAAATAATCAAAACTACCTAACAATCCTAACTTTCTGATTTTACGCAAAAAATCTGTTGAACACATACTACATGTCAAGTAGTCTTCTAAAACTTGGAATTAAGCAAGGAACAAAAATAAACTCCTTGATTTCCTGGAGGTTGGGTTCTACATTTTACATTTATTATAATACACAGCTGGTGATCAGATAAGGTGAGGAGTACTAAAAAGAAAAATCAAGGTAAAGGGATAAGGAAAAATGGAATAGTCAGTGCTATTTGAGATAGGTTGGTCAGGGAAGCCTCTTATGTACATGAACTTGGAGCAGACACTTGAAAGGAGGTGAGGAAGGGAGCCATGTGGATATCAGGTGGATCAGTGTTCTAAGAGGAGGGGGGAGCTAGCACAAGCTCCTTAGGTGCAGAGCACATAGTGTGTGGGATAGTGGGATGTCAGTGTGACTTTAGCAGAGGAACTGGAAGGGGTGGGGGACAGAGCAGGGTAGTGGTGGGCAGAAAAAAACAGGTTAAGTGGCCATAGACACCCAGGGAGAAGGGTAATAGATGCCTATTAAGGATTGTTCATCTCTTGGGGCACCTGAGTGGCTCAATTGGCTGAGCGTCCAAATTTGGCCAAGGTCATGATCTCATGGTTAGGTTCGTGAGTTCAAGCCTCTCATTGGGCTCGCTGGTGCCCTCTCAGAGACCACTTTGGATCCTCTGCCACCATCCCCCTCTGCCATCCGGTGTCCCCACCTCGCTCATGCTTTCTCTCTCAAAAATGAATAAACGTTAAAAAAAATTCTTCATCTCTTCCTCCTAGATTAACCTCATGTCTGCTTAAAGCATACATACTTCTCCCTATACTAGCCATGTGGTGAGTGTGTACCTGGCTTTGTACCTAACAACAGTGGAGTGTAACTTTGCTATTAATTTCCAGGGAAGTTAACAGTGCCTTTGTGATAAAGTTAGCTACCTCTCTGACTTCAGCTCCTCCTCCTTTTCCCTCAAAAAGAGCTAAGCCTCTTTTGTGCTTTTTCTCTGGCTGCTTTGTGAACTTGATTCAGGCCATACTTGTTCCTAAAACTTTTATACCTCTGTTCCTTCACCTTGAAACACTCTTCTAGATCTTTTCATGGCTGTCTCCTTTTCATCATGTAGACCTCCTATCCTGGGTCACCCCCTCAATAACCATTTATGTAGGTTTTGCAGAGAGGGTACAAAGACCTATCTGAGAAAACAGAAGATCTCTACGTATCCTAAATTACTTCTCTGACATTCTGCGCAGCGATGCTCCTGAATCAAGCTTAGAGCAACTTATTTTTAATATGGCTGCTGATGAAGGCTGAGCTTGTGGAAAAGAGAAATGGTGATTCAGTGGTGATTTGGGAGATTGGGATAACCCACATTGTCTAGGGGTGTTCTGACAGGCAAGCGGGAGAAGGATAAATGCAGCTCCCCCACAACTCAAAGAACTTACTTTCTTCTTGCTATTTGATACCCCATCTAGTAACAGTACATATGTTGAGAATGAGATGCTTCAAGCAAAAAGGAAAATGTTTGTAATAATAGATCCCGCTCTTGCCAACAGCTCCTATAAAATGCAGAGGCTTATTTCCCGTAGCATTATTTCCTTAGTAATTGTGTAGCTGTGTCAGCCTTCCTGCTGCTTTCTTGGGGAGAGGGAGAGACAGATTTTAGATTTCAGTCCTGAGGAAAGAAACTTGAGTGGAGAGGTGATTGGCATACACAGACTTCTTGCCTCTCATGGGGTAGCTAATGTGGAGGTATTTTTATGACTCCATCCGGATTTGGCATACTTGGTAAGCCCTTTTCTCCCAAGATGTACCCAAGGGCTTGTGCACTAAATCTCCAGGGCCATTTGATAGGACAGGATTTGCCTGACTGGGGCCGCTATTCATGTTGAGCTGCAGCAGTATCCATCTTAAACCTGAGGTTTCCCAAAGAATACTTCTGTGGTGTCTGGACACTTTAGGAAAGAGCCTGTGTGTTTGGGAAACTGGGTGAAGTAAGGTTTCTTTCTTGTATGACTTCTTGGAACCTTTAGGGTAACAAAGACATGGATTATAAACCAACCAAGAAAGACTAAAGTATGGCTTATTTCTTATATGTGTTTGGCCATAAAACTTTTCCTAACATGAGTCTTGAATGAAATATACTTTGGAAAAAGGTCTTCTAGATACATGTTGTGGATTGTTGATCAGCTCTCTAGAACTATAATAGAACTGCAACACATACCTATTGTCTACTATCCAAGCCTCCTCTCAACTCCATTTATTTTATATACATACAAATATATATGTATGTATATATATGTAATATAGTAACTTTCTGCTAGAAGAGAGCCTACCTAGCTCCCAGGTAAATCATTGACTTGGTCATTTGGGTCATGCTCAGGACTGGTGGGTCAGGAGTACTATTTCCAAATATTGGACATTTATTACTTATAAATGTATTTTATGTCTTGGGGGTTATCATCTGACCTTTGGAATCTAAGTAATCTGAAGTTCATTGTTAAGCTTCCTTTAAGGTCTGAACTTAATTGAAGTTCTCAGGATCCACTTCATTAGAGCCTGAGAGAGTGCTGAATGTCAAAATAGGGGTTGCAGAATACTGTTTTCCAGAGGACATTTGTGATCCTTTGGGAAGCCAATATGCACTTAGAATCAGCAATCCAAAATGATGACCCCTGCCCTATGCTGGGCATCCACATACAATTCCAGGACCTAGCCATTACTAGGTCTTCTGTGTTTTGAAGATCTTGATGTGAACGTTATTTCAGTAGGATTTCTCAGGTTTGTATATGCCCCAGGGAAGCCATAGGCAAAGGAGTAAGCTTTTAGGGTTTCCTGGGACATGGACTATTTAGGGCTCTTGTAAAGGACACAATTTATACCCCATGAGATCTCAGACTTTGTAGTCGAGCATAGGATCTGTAGCTTACTTAAAAATCTATAAATGAGGTGTGTCTGGGTGGCTCAGTTGGTTAAACATCCGACTTCAGCTCAGGTCATGATCCCATGGCTTCTGGGTTCAAGTCCCACGTGGGGCTCTATGCTGACAGCTCAGATCCTGGAGCCTGTTTCAGATTCTGTGTTTCCCTCTCTCTCTTTGCTCCTATCCCATTCTCAAAAATAAACATCAAAATATATATATATATATATATATATATATATATATATATATATATATATGAACTTAAAATGTAAAATAACTTGGATAAAAGATCAAGGAAAAGTGAATGTACAGAGAAGAGGAATAAAGTTCATGTCACAGTAACTGGTAATTTCTGGGTTATACATCTTATTCTATTGGTTAGATATGTTGTTAATATGAATACTACCACATGACTTGAGTGAGGCTGCTCACGGATAGCACTAAATGTAAGTTTCACTTCTCCAAGATGAATGCAGATTTCCTTAGAAGCACTAAAGAATCGGCCAGAGAAGGAAATTGGAAAGGATTATGAATTTGAAACTTGGAAACTTTTCATGAAGTCACATGCTTCTATTTCAGCTTCTTTTAAAAACATTTTTAAACATTGCTCAAAGATGAGATGCCATTTGGAGAATATTTAAAAAAAATTTTTAATGTTTATTTTGAGAGTGAGCCAGCAATTGGGGGAGGGGCAGAGAGAGAGAGAGAGAGTGGGAGAGAGGGAGAATCTCTGTGCAGAGCCCAATGCAGGCCTGGATCTCACAAATCATGAATCATGACCCTTGCCTATACCAAGAGTCAGACGTTTAACTGAGCCATCTAGGTGCCCCTCCCATTTAAAGAATATTAATGAAAAATCTAAAACATGGTTATCAAGATAATTAAGCTATATTCTTTCATGTGGATGTTTTAGAAACTATAATGTGCTTTCAAATATTAAACATACACAGAATTTCTTAAAGAGGATCTAGGATCTTTGCTGACTTCATGCATCATTGATAGAATGTATTATGCTCTCAAAGACCATAAATCTTTGAAGTCTAGGGGGAAAAGTGCTCATTGATTGACCACAGCTTCCATTTGCATTATCTTCTAACAACTGAATTTCTAATTTCAAGCGATTCTCTCCAAATCTTGGCTCTCAAAAAAAATCAAAGAAGGACAATTATCTTTTCAATTTTCTTTTCTGAGATTCTTGATTTCTTGTCTATTCCAATTAAATGCTATATGCCACATTTGAGCTCACATTAGTGCCTTTTTGATTCTATCCTTTCTCAACATTTTTACCAACTCTCTGTTCTCTAATTTTTGTATAACTTTTCAAAAGGGTAATGGAAAATCAGACTACTAAGTTTTTATAAATGATCACACCAATGGAAGTCTTACCTCTTTCTAGAGCACGCACAAATGCTACAGCAAGCAGAAGAACCAGAATTCTCTTCATTTTTCTGCTGGTGAGTTCTGCAGCACCTCGTCTCCTGTACGTCACCCAGTAAAAGTGACAGCCCAAAGTAACCAATTCCCTTTTACTAAGATTCCTGACTATGAACCAATCAATTATTAATCTCTACACAGAAGCAAGGGCAGTCATCCTTGGACCATAAGAGATAAAATAATATCAATCAAGACAAATAGACACCCTGGGGGAAAATGTAGAAGATTTTAATCATTAACTTTGTCAAACTGCAAGAGTCAGGGCATATATAGAATTTTTTCCCCCCACTGCTGCTTTTTACTAAAATGTGCTTAATGTATTAATGGGCACATTTCCCACCTGCCCTGTGAGTTAAGCATCTTGTCACTGTTTCTACCCTTCTCATGTGTAAATGGAAACTTGGAGGTTTCTCTCTATTGGTCTGCCTTTCTTTAAATGTACTACAAGTAAGGATTATCTTTAAAATATCACAGACTAGTTGTTTTTAAGTCCTAAGGGGGCAGGGAGAGGATGAGAAGCCAACTTATCACCCATTCCATAATTTTAATGTTTTAAAATTTTATTGAATACGGTGGGATAGTACTTCATGTCCTATATTACACTTTTTAAAGCACTGACCTACATATTAAAAATAACCCTTGAAGGGCAAATAACTAGGGGTGATGGAGGTGGTGGTGGTAAATGCCCCAAATCACAAAAGTTAGTGGCAAATGTTGGACTCCCTGGAGCTCATTTAAAGTTCTTTCTACAAACACTCTACAATTAATATGTTTGGGAATAGTATAACTTGAGAGTTCATAGTGGCCTTGTAGAATGCAGAAGAGGGAACCAAGCCCCAGATAGGTTTTGTAAATTACCCAGAAAGGCATAGTTATCATTCATCCCATCATTGGAATCAGGTCAGTCCCTGGGTCTTGGAGTAGCCCTCTTTTCAGGAAACTGAGTCAGGTAAGGGTTGGGTACATAAGCTATGAAATCAAATCCTCCCTCAGCTCCTATTGGCCCTATAGCCTTGGGAAGTTTTGTTTAAGCCTGATTTTTTTCTCCTATGCAAAGTAGTGATAACTCTTAGTACCTTTGTCACAAGATTGTTGTGAGCTTAATGAAGATAATCCATGTACAGAGTTTACCATGACATCAAACCCATGATAACATTAATGTTCTCTATTACTGTTGTTTACATTAGCTATTACTCTTATTTTAGCTGTTGTCCAATTTCTTTGCTGGCAGAGCTCTCCAAACTGAGAAGATCACTGGAACTCAGCAGAATATTTTAAAGCCAACACTGTATCTTGGCTTTAGGACCATCACAGACAAGTAATTTAGAATTTCAGTAATGATTTAGTAGCAAAGGATTAATTACATGGGCAGATTCCTTCCAAATCTTGGTAAACTGCACTAAACAGTTACATTTTAGTCTGATCCACCATCTATATTGAAAATAGTAGGGTTTTAGGTTCAGAAAATGGAGTCCTGTTAGTTGGAAAAAGATCTCTGCTTTGATCTTGTTTAGTTACTGCTGTAAGGCCAATGGACATCTATGTGGTTTAAAGGAGATTAAAAGATACTACAAACCTTGCTAGAGACCATATGGGAAGATAGTCTTGCACTTCAAGAACCAACTCTATACTGTTGAAAGATGAATTTTCTGCCACCTCAAAATCTTCTAAACTTTTCCTTTGGCTAAACTACTGGTTTATTTTGTAAGTTAATTAAAAAATGTTTTAGTCTTACTGTGAATTATTTGGAAATCCACTCTAAATTAGGGCCAAAGAATTTAAAAATAACTGAGAAGCCCAGACTTGAGAATAACTGATAAGTTCCATTAAGATAACACAACATACGTTCTTAGTTTACTTAACAGTATTTCAGTCCTCTTTTGATTCATTCAAAGATAAACTATATTGTTTCCTATTAAATTTGCCAGAGTTTAAGATCAGCCTGTTCTTTCACTTAAAAAATAACTTTATCTCTGCTTTTGCAATAACCTCTATCACTTCTGTTTAATGACAAACTACATGTAACAAGAATTGCAACATCTCATTTAGGAGTCCTCTTGAGTAATCTCTACACAAGCTGCCAAAAGCATTCTCTTGGTTGAGTTTCTTTTTCTAACTGAAAATTAGCTCTCACCTGCTAATAGCTAAATATATGAGCCTTTGCTCAGTATTATTTGCGTATCACTCTTTAATCTTTCAAGTGTTCATTGCTTATAACTATTCTAAAACTGGGAAGAAATAATCATAATTGGCTTAAATGAGAAGTCTCATGTCGCAATGACTACTAGTAAGTCAGATGGGGACAAAAGGTGAAAACAGCCAACTGAAATCTGCTACTGTATTATAGTAGCAGTTGTGGCCACTTAAATTTATTATTGAAATATATTTTTAAACAGATTTATTAAATATTTAAGTAGAATTTTACAGTAGTTGTCTTGCCTATAAAGAATTGGTTGGGGCACTTGACTGGCTCAGCTGGTAGAGCATGTGACTTTTGATTTCAGGGTCATAAGTTTGAACCCTACATTGGGTATAGAAACTACTTAAAATCTTAAACACTACTTTTTTTTATCTTGTCACTGGATTTAGAAGGAATGTAGGTTTTTCACCAAAAAAAAAAAAAAATAGTTCTAGGCAAAATTGTGAGACAAAGCCCATCTTTGCTTCTTTACCTATTATTCTCTTTTACTAACTCTTAGGCCATATACTCTTTACCAGAGCAGTATCTTGAACATTTTTATGATCCTACAGGCTGTTTAGAAACTGTCCCATTATAGTATGATAGTACAAATGACCTTCTTCAGAATGATTTCATTTCCCAGAGTGTTCTTTTCATTTAGATTCTCTTTAATAGTATAAAGTGCATTATCAGTATCTTGCCCTGATGAATGACCTGATGAGATGGATGTTAGTAGCATAAAGTATGTATTATCCTTAAAGTTGATGTGCAGAGTAGGAATTGAACACAACCTAGATTGCAGGGTATTTTTTTTATTAAGCTCTTTAATTTCAGTATAAATACAGTATTAGAGTAGTTTCAGGTGTTCAATATAGTGATCCAACAATTCAATATAGCACCCAGTGCCCATCACCAGAAGTGTACTCCTTAATCTTCATCACCTATTTTACCCATCCCTCCACCCACCTCCCTTCTGGTAACCATCAATTTGTTCCCTGTAGTTAAGAGTCTGTTTCTTGGCTTGACTCTTTTTCCCCCCTTTGTTCATTTGTTTTTCAACTTCCATGTATGAGTGAAATCATATAGTATTTGTATTTCTCTAACTTATTTTGCTTACCATGATATTCTCTACCTCCACCCATATTGTAGGAAATGGCATGATTTCATTTTTTTTTCATGTCTAAGTAATATCCTTTTGTGTACATGTACTACATCTTCTTTATCCGTTTATCTATTGATGGATATCTGGGCTGCTTCCATAATTTATCTGTTGTAAATAATGCTGCTATAAACAGGAATACATGTATTCCTTTGGATTCGTGTTTTGGTATTTTGGGGGACAAATATCTAGTAGTACGATTACTGGATTATAGGGTAGTTCTGTTTTTAACTTTTTGAGGAACCTCCATACTGTTCTCCAGAGTGGCTATACAAGTTTGCATTCCTACCAGCAGTGCAAGAGGGTTCCCCTTTGTCTACATCCTTGCCAAAACCTTGTGGTTTCTTGTATTTTTTACTTTAGCCATTCCAACAGGTGTGAGGTGACATCTCATGGTACTTTTAATTTGCCTTTCCCTGATGACGAGTGATGTTGAGCATCTTTCCATGCATCTATTGGCCATCTGTATGTTGTCTTTGGAGAAATGTCTGTTCATGTCTTCTGCCCATTTTTTAATTGAGTTGTAGGTTTTTTTGTATACTAACCCTTTTTCAGATAGGTCATTTGCAAATATTTTCTCCCATTCAGCAGGTTTCCTTTTAGTTTTGTTGAATCTTTTGTGCAAAAGCTTTTTGTTTTGATGTACTCCCAATATTTATTTTTGCTTTGCTTTCCCTTGTCTCAGGAGACCTATCTAAAACCCTTTGCTCTGGCTGATGTTAGAGACCATTCTTTCTGTGTTCTCTTCTGGGATTTTTATGGCTTCAGGTCTTACATTTAGGTCTTTCTTCCTTTTTGAGTTTATTTTTGTGTGTGGTATAAGAAAGTGGTCCAGTTTCATTCTTTTGCATGTAGCTGACCAGTTTTCCCAATATCATTTGTTGAAGACCCTGCTTGTTTTCGTTTTTCTTCCCCCCATTGGATGTCCTTTCCTGTTTTGTCAAAGATTAATTGACTAAGTAATTGTGGACTTAGTTCTGGGTTTTCTACTCTTTCTACTTTGATCTATGTGCCTATGTATGTGTCAGCACCATACTGTGTTGATCACTGCAGCTTTGTAATGTAACTTGAAGTCTGGAATTGACACTACCAGCTTGGCTTTTCTTTGTAAAAGTTACTTTAGCTGTTTGGGTTCCATACAAACTTGAGCATTTTTCTAGCTCTGTGAAAAATGCTGCTGGTATTTTGATAGGGATTACAAAACCGTATAGTATTCTGGGGTAGTATACACAGTTTGACAATTTTTTTCTTCCAATCCATGAGTATGGATTGTCTCCATTTCCTTGTGTCCTCTTCAATTTCTTTCATCAGTATTTTATAGTTTTCAGAGTATAGATCTTTGACCTCTTTGGTTAGGTTTATTCCTAGGTACCTTAATATTTTCAGTGTAATTGTAAGTGGGATTTTTTTTTTTTTTTGAGAGCGCTGTAAGTGGGGATGGTGGGGAGCAGTAGAGAAAGAGAATCTTTAGCAGGCTCCAAAGTCAGTGCAGACCCTGACATGAGGCTCAATCCTACAACCCTGTAATCATGACTTGAGCTGAATTTAAGAGTCTGACACTTAACCAAGTGAGTCACCCTAGTACCCCTGGGATTGTTTTCTTAATTTCTATCTCTGCTGCTTCACTATTGGTGTATAGGAATGCAACATACTTCTGTACATTGATCTTGTATCTTGCGATTTTACTAAATTTATCAGTTCTAGTAGGTGTGTGTGTGTGTGTGTGTGTGTGTGTGTGTGTGTGTGGATGTGGATTATTCTGGGTTTTCTATATATAGTATGATGTCCTCTACAAATAGAGTTTAACTTCCTCCTTGCCAATTTGGATGCCTTTTCTTTTTGTTGTCTGATTGCTGTGGCTAGGACTTCCAGTACTATGTTGAATAAAAGTTGTAAGAGTGGTGATCTTGGTCTTGTTTCTAACCTTACGGGGAAAGCCCTGTTTTTCATACAGGGTAGTCTTCATAGCCAAACAATTTTCCTGTTCTTGACTCCCATGAGAAATTCCAATATCCAATCTCCCTTTTTATTTAAGTTGACTCAAGCTGCAGTTCCGGTCATCTGCAATTCAAGGCTCTCTAACCTATCTTTAGATCAATCCTCCCTCTGTTGCTATTATTTATCTAAAAAGCAAATGAGACCATATTATTGCCTAATTATAACCCTTTCATTGAATGCCTCTGTTTAAAGTTCATGACTACATTCTATGCACCTCTGTAAGATACTCTTTGCCTTGCATATTAAAATTTAGTACAGCTGAACTGCTTGTGGTTTACTGAGCACATTGCATTGCTGGGTCTCCAAAGGTCTTTGTTCCCTTCGTTTTCATTGGAAGAGCCCTTACTTTCCTTTGTGTCTGCTCTTGAAACTTTCAATTTTTTATTTAACATATATTTAATTCACACCACTTTTTGCAAGGTATCATGAAAACTTGCTGGTATTACCATTACCTGCAGACCTCCATAGTCCTCATGGACCTTCTAATCTAGTTAGGAAGGCAGATAATGTAAACAAAATTGCAAAGTGCTGAGTGGTAAGTATGTAGAGAATGCAGAGGAGATGAGAGTAGATGCAGAGAGGCTGGTTTGAATGCTGCTTCAGGAGTCCAGACCAGGGTTGACAGTAGCTTGGCCTGTGGTTCTGGCAATGGGATGAGGAGACTGTTTAGGAGAGAGAATCAGTGGTGACTGACCAATGTTGAAAGGGAGAAAAAGGCAGGGGTGAGCCCCCAGGTTTCTGGTTTAAGCAAGTTGGTGATTATTAATGCCATTTTCTGTTATAGAACATACTAAAGGAGAGAGTTTGGGGAAGATGTGTTAGGAGGAACGCTGAGTAGGCACATGGATATACTATTCTGGAATGCAGAAGAGACCTGAATTTCCAGGCTGCACTGAGTCTTTCTGCACTGTGCTCTCTTTACCCACAGTGTTCTTACTCTAGCTGAGATTTGTTCATCTAAGTGTTCCCAACAGCTAGTACAGAAACTCAATGTTATAAATCCTCAATAATAATCAGTTTAATGGAGGAATTTAAATATCTGGTGAGTTTGTCAACCCTGTGTTTAAAATTAAAGAATATGATAAAAGTCTATAATTTGTTTTTATTCATTGAAATTCAGGTAAAATGTGAATGAGTCAATTCATTTTAAATTTTACTTGCACTTTCATGTGAATCTGCAAATGACTCCTCTGTATTTTAAACAAGAGGCTTATATAAATATATTCAACAGAGTACAAGGAGTTAGAAAATCTCACAAATATATATGGGTTTATTAAGCAAGATGGCTTCATTTATTTTAAAAGGAAAATTTTGAAATTAGAGAAATTCTACCATGGTTTTACTAAGGCTACAAGTAGTCTAAGAAGTCTTCTATGATAAGTTGGCAAATAATAACTTTCCCAAGAATATGTTCATGAAATATCACTGAAGAGAACACCAGATGTTTAAGAGAAATGCTTATTCAGACTAGAAGCAAAAAAAAAAAAAGGTCTTCTGCTTGAAAGAGTAAAGAAAAAGGAATTAAAAGTCTCAGGAACAAGTTTCATAGGAGATTGCCTCAACCTTAGACAAGGAGCTACAACTGTGTGACTCTGTTGCTCAATGGAATGAGGATTTCTGTGGTCACCACTGCTACAGTGATAGTCCTAACTAGTGAATTGCCAGCTAAGAATTCCTAAGAAAAAATGATGTCTAGGTTCAGTTAATAAAGAAGAAACCACTTTACAGTGACTTCCTCCTCAACTATTTTCCAATAGTGGAGCCAAGTAATTCGTGAAAACAGGCTTAATTACTAAAACTGTGCAATTACTTTCTGGAGAACTTTGCAGTGGTAGTGTAGAAGAGGCAGGGGTTGATAATGAGAAAATGAGACCAGGAGGAGAAAAATAAGATGAAAGAAAATGAGAAAATTAGCCCATTTATAATCAAATGGCCATTGTGAACAGTACAGATTGATGTGCCCAAAATGTACATATTTCTTTTCCACATTTTTAAATGCTTTCTAAGAACAGAATTGAGTTCTCAAAAATAGAATAGGTGTTAATATTAATAGCCTGTGTTAACCTTCACTAAAAGCTTCTAATGTTGTCTTCCAGGCATTCTCTAATAAGCAGCACTCTAAAAAGGAAAGGCTGACAATTTGAATAAATTAAGGTGATATTTAAATTAGATGACATGGGTTTAACATTTCCAGGATCATATTGTAACAATTAAAAATGTTAGATAACCTAATTGATTATACTTGGGGAAAATACATTATCTTGGTTTTCATTAATTTTTTTTTAGTGGGGGCTAGAATGTCAAGAAATAGGAAATTTTGAGAAAGTATAATAGGCAGTATATAGGGATATCTCTGAGATATTGTAGGTTTGGTTCCAGACCACCTCAATAAAGCCAATCTCACAATAAAACAAATGAAATGATTTTTCCCTCTGCATATGAAAGTAATGTCTACATTATACTGTAGTCTATTAAGTGTATAATAGCATTATGTCTAAGAATTCACCTTAAGTAAAAAATACTTTGTTGCTGGGTTGCCTGGGTAACTCAGTTGATTAAGCATCTGACTTCACCTCAGGCCATGATCTTGCAGTTTGTGAGTTTGAGGCCTGTGTGGGGCTCTGTGCTGACAGCTCAGAGCCTGGAGTCTGCTTCAGATTCTCATTCTCTCTCTCTCTCTCTCTCTCTCTCTCTCTCTCTGCCTCTCCTCAGCTGCACTCTGTCCATCTCTCTCTCTCTCCAAAATAAACATTAAAAAAATTTTAAAAATACCTTATTGCTAAAAAAAAAAAATGCTAACCACCATCTGAACTTTTAGCAGGTTATAATCACTGATTGTAGACCACTATCACAAATATAATAATGAAAAGTTTGAAATTGGTAATTATGAGAATTACCAAAACATGACACAGAAGCACAAAGTAAGCAAATACTGTTTGAAAAATGGTGCTGACATAATTGCTTGCTGTAGGGTTGCCACAAGCCTTAAATTTGTGTTTACAAAAACTGTTATCTGTGAAACACAATAAAGCAAAGCTCAATAAGACAAGATGCTTATTATCCCCCCCCAGATGCTCACATCCTAATTCCTGGAACCTGTGAATAGGTTATGCCAGGGTGGTTAGGGGAGTATTAAGGTTGTTAATCAGATTACAATAAAATATGTTGATTTTTCTGGATTATCTGGATGGGCCCAATGTAATCACAAGAGTCCCTTAAACAGAATAAGGAAGGTTAGAAAAGGTTAGGAAGAGATGTGAGGGTGAGAACTGGAATGATGTGATTGTTGGCTTTCAAAATGGAAAAGATAGATGAACCCCAAAATGCAGGCAGCCTCTAGAAATTGGAAAGGGGGCAAGAAAACAGAGGGGTGTTATGTTACAATCTCCAGTTCTAATTGAGAATTTTTCCATTTTCTTTATTTCTGTACTTGTTTAGCTTCTTAAAATTTGAAAATGCTTTGTATACATACAGACTTAAAATTTTTACTTCTGATAAATTAGTCCTTTCTCAGTATGTCCTTTTTTCTGTAATACTTTGTCTTGAAGTCTCTTCTGCCTAATACTAATATAGCCATGACAGGTTTCTTACACTTAATGTTTACATGGTTTAACTTCCATCATATTTTTTACTTTCAACCTATTTGTGTCTTTGTATTTAAAGTGAATCTCTTGAAAAGGGCATTTAATTAACCTCTCTTTTAGATATCATCTCTTCAATTGAAGGGTTTAGTTCATTGATGTCATCATTGATATGATTGAGTTTGAGTCTACCATCTTATGTGCTTTTTCCATTTTTCTCTTTGGCATTTTTTTAAAAGTTTATTTTTTGAGAGAGTGAGAGAGTACATGCACGAGCAGGGGAGGGGCAGAGAGAGAGGAGAGTGAGAATCCCAAGCAGGCTCCATGCTGTCAGCTCAGAGCCTCATGTGGGATCATGACCGGAGCCAAGATCAAGAGTCAGATGATTAACCAACTGTGCCACCCAGGTGCCCCTCTCTTTGGTATATTTTGTTGGTTTGTTCTTGCCTCTCTTCTTGGTCAATTTTTATTTTTCAGCTTCTTAACTATTTCTTTAATGGTTTCTCTAGGACTAACATTATCTTTAATATATCAAAGTTCATTGGTTTTACATCCAACACTTCACACTTTCTAGGTCACACTTCCCATTTAACATGAGAGTTCATATTTCACACTTTCCCACTTCTCATTTCATGTTTTCACTTCCCACTTCATACATTTAAAAATGTTACACAGTAGAATACCCTTTACCCATACCAGCCTTTGTGCTATTTTTGTCATACTTTGTATTCATGTTTCATAAACGTTCCTTTCAAAATTATTCTTGCCTTAATTAGCACTTTTACACATGTTATCTCATTAACTTCTTCTAAGTACTCAATGGTAGTTCTTTTCATTGCTATCCTATATTAGTACTCTGTTTTTGGTTTTCACTAGTTTTTGTGCACAGGGTGGTTCTTGTTATACCTGAATAAGGTTTCATTGAGCTTCTTGTATCTTTAAGTCAATGTTTTTTCATCAAATTTGTGAAACTTGAGGAGGAGTTAAGATGGCAGGAAAGTAGGGGGACCCTGGGCTTTCCTTGTCTCTCAAACACAGCTGTATTGACATCAGATCACTTGGAACACCCAGGAAATTGATCTTAGGATTGCAGAAGGATCTCTCCTATTGAAAGGAGGCAGCATAGCAGGTGTGAAGCTTATTGTAACAGATCAAAGCACACCTGGTTAAAGGTCCAAACACTCTCCACTGCAAGCAAGGAGGAGCTCTTTAGAGGGCTGACTAGTGAAATGAGCAGTCAAAATGAAGAAGCAGAGTGCACGCAGCATATACCTGAAACACTTCTTGAAGTGCCAGGTCCTGGACAGTGTGTGACCCCTTTTTAATACAGAATTATTCTCAGGTACAGGAAACCTAGCTTTCAAACCACTCAAAAGACAGAAACTTGGCCAAAATGACAGAGGAATTCTCCTCAAAAGAAAGGCCAAGGAGAAATCACAGCTAGGGACTTGCTCAAAGCAGACAGAAGCAATAGATCTGAACAAGAATTTAGAACAAGAGTCATAAGACCACTAGCTGGGCTTGAAAAAGCATAGAAGATACCAGAGAAACCCTTGTTACAGAGATCAAAGACTAAAAAGTAGTCGGGTTGAAATAAAATGCAAAAATGTAGGGTTGGGATGCCAAAATGACTGGATACAGTGACCATGAGGATTGAAGAAGCAGAGGAGAAAAATAAGTGATATAGAAGATAAAACTAAGGAAAATAATGAAGCTGAAAAGAAGAGGGAAAGAAAATTATTAGATCACAAAAGAAGACTTAGGGACCCCAGTGCTTCCATAAAGCAAAAACAATATCCATATCCTAGGAGTGGCAGAAGAAGAGCAGGGAAAAAGGGGAAGAAGAAGGTTTATTTGAACAAATTTTATCTGAGAACTTCCCTAATCTGGGGAAGAAACAAGTATTCAAGTCCAAGAGGCACAGAGAACTCCCCTCAATATCAACAAAAACAGGTCAACACCATGATGTATCATAGTGAAAATGGCAAAACAGAATTCTGAAAGCAGCTAGGGACAAAAGATCCTTAACCTACAAGGGCAGACAAATAAGGTAAGCAGCAGACCTGTGCACTGGAACTGAGCAGGCCAGAAGGGAGTGGTAGGAAATACTCAATGTGCTGAAATGGAAAAATATGCAGCCAAGAATGGTTATACAGCAAGGCTATAATTCAGAATAGAAAGAGAGCTAGAGTTTTCCAACGTTTTTTTTATTTATTTTTGGGACAGAGAGAGACAGAGCATGAATGGGGGAGGGGCAGAGAGAGAGGGAGACACAGAATCGGAAACAGGCTCCAGGCTCCGAGCCATCAGCCCAGAGCCTGATGCGGGGCTCGAACTCCCGGACCGCGAGATCGTGACCTGGCTGAAGTCGGACGCTTAACCGACTGCGCCACCCAGGCGCCCCAGAGAGCTAGAGTTTTCAAGACCAGCAAAAACTAAAAGAGTTCATGACCACTAAACTAGCCCTGCAAGAAAATTTAAGGAGAACTTCTTGGAGGAAAAGAAAAAAAAGGCCAAAGTAACAAAGACAAGAAGGGACCACAAAATATCACCAGAAAGACCAACTCCACAGGTAATACAGTGGCATTAAAGTCATAGCTTTTAATAATCACTCTGAGTGTAAATAGACTAAATGATCCAATCAAAAGTCCTAGGGTACAGAACAAGGGGTGAAGAAAGGGATTGTATCATGATGAAGGGGTCTATGCATCAAGAAGATCTAACAATTGTAAATACTTGTGCCCCCAACTTGAGAGTACCCGAATATATAATTCCATCACAAACAGGAACTCATTAATACAATAATAGTAAGGGATTTTAACACCTTACTTACAACAATGGAAAGATTAAGCGGAAAATAAGGAAACAATTGCTTTGAATGACACTGAACTGGGTGGTCTTAACAAATATATTCAGAACATTTCATCCTAAAGCAGAAGAATACACATTCTTTTTGAGTGCCCATAGAACATTCTGTATAATAGAATCACATACTGGGTCACAAATCAGCCCTTAACAAGTACAAAAAGATCAAGATCATACCATGCATATTTTCAGATCACAACACTATAAAACTTGTAGTCAACTGCAAGAAAAATTTGGAAAGCCCTCAAATATTGTAGGTTGAAGAGTGTCCTATTAATGAATGGGTTACCAGGATATTAAGAAGAAATAAAAAATACATGGAAGCAAATGAAAATGAAAACATGACAAACCAAACCCTTTGTAATGCAGCAAAGACAGTCTTAAGAGGAAATTCTATTACAGTTCATGTCTATCTTAAGAAAGGTCCCAGGCTCCTGGGTGGCTCAGCCAGTTAAGCTTTTGGCTCTTGGTTTCAGCTCAGGGTTATGATCTCACAGTTGGTGAGTCTGAGCTTTGCGTCAGGTTCTGCACTGATAGTACGCAGCCTGCTTGGGATTCTCTCTCTCCTTCTCTCTCTGCACCTCCCCTGCTGGTATTCTCTCTCTTTAAAAATAAACTTAAAGAAACAAAAAAGGTCCCAAATATACAATCTAACCTTACACCTAAAGGAGCTAGAAAAGAATAGCAGATAAAGCCTAAAGCCAGCATAAGGGACCTAATAAAGATTAGGGGAGAAAGAAATGGTATGGAAACAACACAGTAGAACAGATCAGTGAAACTAAGAGCTGGTTCTTTGAAAGAATAAATAAAATTGATAAACCCCTAGCCAGCCTTATCAAAAAGAGAAGGGAACACAGAAATTTGAACAGACCCATAACCAGCAAAGACATTGAATCAGCAATCAAAAATTTCCCAACAAGAGTCCTAGGCCAGATGGCTTCCCAGGTGAATTCTACCAGGCATTTATTTTTTATTTTTTTATGTCCAATATCTTATTTTTTTATTATGAAATTTATTGTCAAATTGGTTTCCATACAACACTGAGTGCTCATCCCAACGGGTGCCCTCCTCAATGCCTATCACCCACCCTCCCCTCCCTCCCACCCCCTATCAACCCTCAATTTGTTCTCAGTTTTTAAGAGTCTCTTCTGTTTTGGCTCCCTCCCTCTCTAACCTTTTTTTTTTTTTCCCTTCCCCTCCCCCATGGGTTTCTGTTAAGTTTCTCAGGATTCACATAAGAGTGAAAACATATGGTATCTGTCTTTCTCTGTATGACTTATTTCACTTAGCATCACACTCTCCAGTTCCATCCACGTTGCTACAAAAGGCCATATTTCATTCTTTCTCATTGCCACGTAGTATTCCATTGTGTATATAAACCACAATTTCTTTATCCATTCATCAGTTGGTGGACATTGAGGCTCTTTCCATAATTTGGCTATTGTTGAGAGTGCTGCTATAAACATTGGGGTACAAGTGCCCCTATGCATGTATCCCTAGGGTAAATTCCTAGCAGTGCTATTGCTGGGTCATAGAGTAGGTCTATTTTTAATTTTTTGAGGAACCTCCACACTGTTTTCCAGAGCAGCTGCACCAGTTTGCATTCCCACCAAGAATGCAAGAGAGTTCCCATTTCTCCACATCCTCATCAGCATCTATAGTCTCCTGATTTGTTCATTTCAGCCACTCTGACTTGCATGAGGTGGTATCTGAGAGTGGTTTTGATTTGTATTTCCCTGATGAGGAGTGACGTTGAGCATCGTTTCATGTGCCTGTTGGCCATCTGGATGTCTTCTTTAGAGAAGTGTCTATTGATGTTTTCTGCCCATTTCTTCACTGGATTATTTGTTTTTTAGGTGTGGAGTTTGGTGAGTTCTTTGTAGATTTTGGATACTAGTCCTTTGTCTGATATGTCATTTGCAAATATCTTTTCCCATTCCGTTGGTTGCCTTTTAGTTTTGTTGATTGTTTCCTTTGCAGTACAGAAGCTTTTATCTTCATGAGGTCCCAATAGTTCATTTTTTTCTTTTAATTCCCTTGCCTTTGGGGATGTGTCAAGTAAGAAATTGCTACGGCTGAGGTCAGAGAGTTCTTTTCCTGCTTTCTCCTCTAGGGTTCAGATGGTTTCCTGTCTCACATTCAGGTCCTTCATCCATTTTGAGTTTGTTTTTGTGAATGGTGTAAGAAAGTGGTCTAGTTTCATTCTTCTGCATGTTTCTGTCCAGTTCTCCCAGCACCATTTGTTAAAGAGACTGTCTTTTTTCCATTGGATGTTCTTTCCTGCTTTGTCAAAGATGAGTTGGCCATACGTTTGTGGGTCTAATTCTGGGGTTTCTATTCTATTCCATTGGTCTATGTGTCTGTTTTTGTGCCAATACCATGCTGTCTTGATGATGACAGCTTTGTAGTAGAGGCTAAAGTCTGGGATTGTGATGCCTCCTGCTTTGGTCTTCTTCTTCAAAATTCCTTTGGCTATTCAGGGCCTTTTGTGGTTCCATATGAATTTTAGGATTGCTTGTTCTAGCTTTGAGAAGAATGCTGGTGCAATTTTGATTGGGATTGCATTGAATGTGTAGATAGCTTTGGGTAGTATTGACATTTTAGCAATATTTATTCTTCCAGTCCACGAGCACGGAATGTTTTCCCATCTCTTTATATTTTCTTCAATTTCCTTCATAAGTTTATAGTTTTTAGCATATAGATCTTTTACATCTTTGGTTAGGTTTATTCCTAGGTATTTTATGCTTCTTGGTGCAATTGTGAATGGGATCAGTTTCTTTGTCTTTCTGTTGCTTCATTATTAGTGTATAAGAAGGCAACTGATTTCTGTACATTGATTTTGTATCCTGCAACTTTGCTGAATTCATGTATCAGTTCTAGCAGACTTTTGGTGGAGTCTATTGGGTTTTCCATGTATAATATCATGTCATCTGTAAAAAGTGAAAACTTGACCTCATCTTTGCCAATTTTGATGCCTTTGATTTCCTTTTGTTGTCTGATTGCTGATGCTAGCACTTCCAACACTATGTTAAACAACAGCGGTGAGAGTGGGCTTCCCTGTCGTGTTCCTGATCTGAGGGGGAAAGCTCTCAGTTTTTCCCCACTGAGGATGATATTAGCTGTGGGCTTTTCATAAATGGCTTTTATGATGTTTAAGTATGTTCTTTCTATCCCAAGTTTCTTGAGGGTTTTTCTTAAGAAAGGATGCTGAATTTTGTCAAATCCTTTTCTGCATCAATTGACAGGATCATATGGTTCTTTTCTCTTATTAATGTGATGTATCACATCGATTGATTTGCGAATGTTGAACCAGCTCTGCAGCCCAGGGATGAATCCCACTTGATCATGGTGAATAATTCTTTTTATATGCTGTTGAATTCGACTTGCTAGTATCTTGCTGAGAATTGTTGCATCCATATTCATCAGGGATATTGGCCTGTAGTTCTTTTTTTTTTTTTTTTTGCTGGGTCTCTGGTTTAGGAATCAAAGTAATGCTGGCTCTATAGAATGAGTCTGGAAGTTTACCTTCGCTTTCTATTTTTTGGAACAGCTTGAGAAGGATAGGTATTATCTCTGCTTTAAATGTCTGATAGAATTCCCCCTGGGAAGCCATCTGGTCCTGGACTCTTATTTGTTGGGAGATTTTTGATAACTGATTCAATTTCTTCACTGGTTACGAGTCTGTTCACGTTTTCTATTTCTTCCTGTTTGAGTTTTGGAAGTGTGTGGGTGTTTAGGAATTTGTCCATTTCTTTTAGGTTGTCCAGTTTGTTGGCATATAGTTTTTCATAGTATTCCCTGATAATTGCCTGTATTTCTGAGGGATTGGTTGTAATAATTCCATTTTCATTCATGATTTTATCTATTTGGGTCCTTTTCCTTTTCTTTTTGAGAAGCCTGCCTACAGGTTTATTAATTTTGTTTATTTTTTTCAAAAAACCAACTCTTGATTTCATTGATCTGATCTACAGGTTTTTTTTTTTTTTTTAGATTCCATATTGTTTATTTCTGCTCTGATCTTTATTATTTCTCTTCTTCCACTGGGTGTGGGGTGTCTTTGCTGTTCTTCTATTTCCTTTAGGTGTGCTGTTAGATTTTGTATTTGGGATTTTTCTTGTTTCTTGAGCTAGGCCTGGATTACAATGTATTTTCCTCTCAGGACTGCCTTCACTGCATCCCAAAGTGTTTGGATTGTTGTGTTTTCATTTTCATTTGTTTCCATATATTTTTTAATTTCTTGCCTGGTTGACCCATTCATTCTTTAGTAAGGTGTTCTTTAACCTCCATGCTTTTGGAGATTTTCCAGACTTTTTCCTGTGATTGATTTCAAGTTTCCTAGCATTGTGGTCTCAAATTGTGCATAGTATGATCTCAATTCTTTTATACTTATGAAGGGCTGTTTTGTGAGCCAGTATGTGATCTATCTTGGAGAATGTTCCATGTGCACTCGAGAAGAAAGTATATTCTGTTGCTTTGGGATGCAGAGTTCTAAATATATCTGTCAAGTCCATCTGATCCAATGTATCATTCAGGGCCCTTGTTTCTTTATTGACTGTGTGTCTAGATGATCTATCCATTGCTGTGGTGGAGTATTAAAGTCCCCTGCAATTACCACATTTTTACCAATAAAGTTGCTTATGTTTGTGATTGTTTTACATATTTGGGGGCTCCCATATTCGGCTCATAGACATTTATAATTGTTAGCTCTTCCTGATGGATAGACCCTGTAATTATATGATGCCCTTCTTTATCTCTTGTTACAGCCTTTAAAGTCTAGTTTTTCTGATAGAAGTATGGCTACTCCAGCTTTCTTTTGACTTCCAGTAGCATGATAGATCTCCATCCCCTCACTTTCAATCTGAAGGTGTCCTCAGGTCTAAAATGAGTCTCAGGTCATGATCTCACAGTTTGTGGGTTTGAGCCCCACATCAGGCTCTGTGCTGACCACTTTCTCAGAGCCTGGAGCCTGCTTCAGATTCTGTGTCTCCTTCTCTCTCTGCCCCTCCCCTGCTCACGCTTTGTCTCACTCTGTTTCTCAAAAATAAATAAATGTATAACATAAAAATAAAAACAACCAACTTTCCCTCCCGGTGTTCTCTCGCCCTCCTGCTCTCTGAGCAGAGCTGTTGACTTTTAACATTCCAGATGTTAAGTCCTGCTGGCTGTCAGAACTCGTGGAGTCCAGCCCCTCTGCTTTTGCAAGCCAGACTCAGGGGCTCTGCCTTGCCTGGCAGGCTGCCCCTCACTGCCCTGGCTCCCTCCTGCCGGTCCATGTAGTGTGCACTGCCTCTCCACCCTTCCTACCCTCTTCCATGGGCCTCTTGTCTATGCTTGTCCCTGGAGAGTCCATTCTGCTAGTCTTCTGGCATTTTTCTGGGTTATTTAGGCAGACGTGGGTGGAATCTAAGTGATCAGCAGGACAAGGTGAGCCCAGCTTCCTCCTATGCTGCCATCTTCCAAGACCTCTCTACCAGACATTTAAAGAAGAGTTCATACCTATCCTTTTCAAGCTGTTCCAAAAAAATAGAAACAGAAGGACAACTTCCAAATTTATTCTATGAAGTCAGCATTCCCTTGAGTCTGAAACCAAAGACCCCATTAAAAAGAACTACAGGCCAATATCCCTGAAGAAGATGGATGTAAAAAATTATCAACAAGGTATTAGCAAATCGAATTAAACAGTACATTAAAAGAATTATTCACCACGATCAAGGGGGATTTATTCCTGGGCTTCAGGGCTGGTTCAGTATTCAAAAATCAATTAATGTGTTACACCACATTAACAAATGAAAGGATAAGAACCCTATGATCTTGTTAATAGATACAGAAAAAGCATTTGACAAAATACAGCATCGATTCTTAGTAAAAAACCATTACCAAAGTAGGGATAGTTGGAATATACTTCAACATCATAAAGGCCATATATGAAATACCCACAGTTAATATTATCATCCTCAGTTGGGGGAAAAACTGTGAGCCTCTTCCCTGTGATCAGGGACAAGACAAGGATGTCTGATCTTATTACTATTTAGCACATTGCTGGAAGTCTTAGCCTCAGCAATTAGACAACAAAAGAAATGCATCCAAATCAGGAAGAAGTCAAACTTTCACAATTTGCAGATAACATGAACTATAGGACACTTAAAAAAGAAATTTAAGAGGTCACAAAGAAATGGATTGGAAGAAGAAATGTCATTAAAATGTCTATACTATCCAAAGCAATATACATTTACTGCAATTCCTATCAAAATACCACCAGCATGTTTCACAGAGTTAGAACAAACAATCCTAAAATTTGTATGGAACCACCTAAGACCCCAAGTAGCCAAAGAAATCTTGGGGGAAAAAAAATGAAGGCATCAGAATTCTGGATTTCAAACTATATTACAAAGCTGTAGTCATCAAGATAGTATGGTACTGGCACAAAAACAGACACTTGGGTTGATGGGACAGAATAGAGGACCCAGAAATGGACCCATAGCTATATGGTCAACCAATCTTTGATAAAGTAGGAAAAAATATTCAGTGGAGAAAAGACAAGTCTCTTCAACAAATGGTGTGGGGAAAACTGGACAGCAACATGTAGAAGAATGAACCTGGACCACTTTCTTACACCATACACAAAAATCAAAGTGGATGAAAGACCTAAATGTGAGACAGGAAACCATCAAAATCCTCAAGGAGAACAAAGGCAGCAACCCCTTGACCTTGGCCATAGCAACTTCTTACTAGACGGGTCACCAAGGCAAGGGAAACAAAAGCAAACATGAACTATTGGGACCTTAACAAGATAAAGACCTTCTGCACCATGAAGGAAACAATCAGCAAAACTAAAAGGCAACCTTCAGAATGGGAGAGGATATTTGCAAATGACATATCAGACAAAGGGTTACTATCCAAAATGTATAAAGAACTCATCAAACTCAACACCCAAACCACAAACAACCTAGTTAAGAAATGGGCAGAAGGCATGAATAAACAGTTTTCCAAAGAAAACATCCAGATGGCTAACAAACACATGAAAAGATGCTGAAAATCACTCATCATCGGGGGAATACAAATCAAGACCATGATATCACCTCATACCTTTCAGAATGGCTAAAATTAACAGAAGAAATAACAGATGTTGGCAAGGATGCAGGGGAGGGGGGGAGGAGGAAACTTCTTGGACTGCTGGTGGGAATGAGAACTAGGGTAGCCACTCTGGAGAACATGAAGGTTCCTCAAAAATAAGGAAGTATCCTAACATCCAGCATGTGCTCTATTAAGCATTTACCCAAAGGATACAAAAAATACAGATTCGAGGGGATATATCCACCCCAATATTTATAGTAGCATTATCAACAATAGCCAAAGTATGGAGAAAGCCCAAATGTACATCAACTGATGAATGGATAAACATGTAGTGTGTGTATAACTATATATGTATATATATCGATATGATGGAATATTATCCATAAAAATGAAATCTTGCAGTTTGCAATAACGTGGTTGGAGCTAGAATATATTCTGCCAAGTGAAATGAGTCAGATAAAAATACTATATGATTTCATATTGTTTAAGAAACAAAACAGATGAACATATGGGAAGGTGGGGGGAAAAAGAAGAGAGGGAAACAAACCACAAGAGATTCTGAACTATAGGGAGCAAACTGAGAGTTGCTGGTGGGAGGTGGGTGGGGAATGGGCTAGATGTTTGATGTACATTGAGGAGGGCACTTGTGATGAGCGCTGGGTGTTGCGTGTAAGTGATGAATCACTGAATTCTCCTGAAACCAATATTGTTTTGTATGTTAACTAAAACTTAAATTTTAAAAAAATTGTGAAATTTTCAGCCATTATTTTTGAAGGACTTTTCTACCCTACTCTCTTTTCTTTGGGAATATAACTGTACATGCTCCTAGTGTTGTGTTAGAGTAATTAATATCCCAGATGTCTTTGAGGTTCTATTCAGCTTCTTTAACCTTTGTTCTTGCTGTTCTTCAGTTTGGGTAATTCCTATTTATTAGCCTCAAATTCATTACTCTTCTATCTCTACCTTCATAGAATTCATTGAATTTATAGAATTTAGCATTTTTTTCAGTTTTAGAATTTCTATTTTTTTTTATAATTTGTTTTGCTATTTCCCTGTTTACTTATGACCATATTTGCTTTTAATTCTTTAGGCATATTATTCTTTAAATTGTTCTCCGTATTAATAAAAGCTGCTTTGTATTCTTTGTCTACCAAATACTATGTTTGGGCTGTCTCAGAGTTGGTTTCTATTGCCTGATTTTTATCTGGACTATCAGTGACATTTTTATGTGTTTTTTTTTTTTCATGTGTAGTGACTTTTTCACTATATGCTGGACACTATTGAATATATGTTATAGAAGATCTGCATTC
The DNA here is from genome assembly GCF_022079265.1 of Lynx rufus. Lineage (NCBI taxonomy): Eukaryota > Metazoa > Chordata > Mammalia > Carnivora > Felidae > Lynx > Lynx rufus. The sequence continues at coordinate 54,974,057 of NW_025814845.1, forward strand.
CATTATATTCCTATAAAAATTGACTTTTATTTCAATTGGTACTTGAATTACTGGGCAACTTGATCTTAAACTTGTGTGGTCTTAATTTTTCTTTTCTTACGGAGGATGACTGGAGAGCACAAAGTGTTCCAAGCCCCTGTTACTTGGAGGGATCAACCCCTCCAAACTCTTTTATTGGTCTTATAATGACTTGGATTTTAGAGTCTGTATGGTGGGTCTGGAGTAGGTGTTACACTCCGATGAGGTCTCTGTGCCTGGAGCATAGGCTTCTTAGCGTATTAGCTGGGTGTTTTGATGTTTAAAAACAAGGTGGCAAAGTCTTTCCACTAGCTGGATGGGCCCTACAGGGTTCTAGCACTGCTTGACCTCTATTCTCTTTTCCTTTCTCAATACAGTAGCCACTTTTTGGTAAGCTTCATCTATTTTTTTAATAGAAAAATTACTGAGATAATTGAAGTTCCATAATGTTCATCTGTTTAAGGTGAATGGTTTTTATTATAGTTGGGCAACCATCAGCACATCTAATTTTAGAACATTTTATCACCCTGAAAGAGCAGTCTTGCAGTTGTTTTGACACGATAGCATGAGGAACACCATGGACTTGCTCCACTAGGGAAACTGGTGAAAGTCCCTAGAAATGGTTCTTTGGGCATATAGCAAATGAAGAAAATTTTTTTTTTAAGAAAATCTATTAAACTTGGTAAGGAAGGTGACAATCTGTGGTATTCGAGACAAGAGACTCACTCATTCCTTACTCCCAGTTCAGCAAGACAAGTATAAATAAATACACAGGACACCCTTTCTCTTCATATCTCAGTTGGTAGGGCTGACTTTTCAAGAGGGCCAGGATGCCAGCATTTCTCCCTCACTTACCTATTACTGAGGCTAAGTTCTTGGCGAGTATGGCCAAAAAAGTAAGTGCCCTTTATATGCCCAGCTCCTGTTCATGAGATAAATATTCAACCTTGGTCATGGCATCACTGAGAATACTTGGATCCTAACTGCCCTTGCTTTGGCTTGTGGACAGGAGCTTAAGGACAAGAGAGACGAGCCAGGGAGCTGATGCCTGCTCCCTCCACTGAATGCTCAGCTCTATTTCACTAGTAATTTCTTAAAAATGGGGAGGAGGGGTATTCTTCATGACAGTGGATTGATAATGGATTCCTAGACAGGACACCGGAAAGATAAACAGCAAAAGGGAAAAACAGTCGATGAACTTCATCAAAACTAGTGTCTTTTGCAGTACAAAGGTTTTTATCAAAAGCTTGAAAAGACAACCCTTATAGCATAGGAGAAAATACTTGCAAAACATATTTGAAAAGGGTCCTGCAGAGGGCCTGGGTAGCTGAGTCTGTTAAATCTCTGACTCTTGGTTTCCACTAGGGTCTTGATCTCATGGTTCATGGGTTCTAGCCCTGCATTAGGCTCTGCCCTGACAGTGTGGAGCCTGCTTGGGATTCTCTCTCTTCCTCACTTTGCCCCTCCTCATTTGCACAGTCTCTCTCTTAAATAATTTTTAAAAAGTTCCTGGGGCATCTGAGTGGCTCAGTTGGTTAAGCATCCAATTTCATCTCAGGTCATGATCTCACAGTTAGTGGGTTTGAGCCCCACATCGGGCTCTGTGCTGACAACCCGGAGCCTTGAGCCTGCTTCAATTGTGTGTGCCTCTCTGTTCCCCTCCACCTCTTGCTGTCTGTCAAAAATAAACATTAAAATTTTTTTAAAGGTCCTGTATCCAAAACATATAAAGAACTCTTACAGGGCAGGGTGAAGGATCTGAATAGACATTTCTCCAAGGACAGTGGGGCACCACTTCATACCCACTAGGATGACTACAATCTCAAAGTTGGATATTTGTCGAGAATGTGTAGAAATTGAAACCCTCATAAACTGCTTGTGGGGATATAAAATGGTGCAGCTACTTGAAAAATGGTCTGGAAATTCCCCAAATGGTTAAACATAGTTACCATGTGACCCAGCAGTTTCTCTCCTAGATTTCTTCCCAAGAGAAATGAGACCTTATGTCTACACAAAAACTTCTAAACAAATGTTTATAACAGCACAGTTCATAATAGCCAAATGGTGCAAACAGCTCAGTGGTGGAAACAACCCACTGCCCATCAGCTGATGAGTAGGTAAACAAAATGTGATATATCCATACAGTGTATGGGAATGAAGTATGGATACATGCTTAACCATGAAGCCATTATGCCCAATGACCACATATTACATGATTCTATTCGTGTGAAGCATCCAGAATAAACAAAGCTATGGACACAAAGTAGCTTAGTGCTTGCTCAGTTTTGGGGAAATGGGGGCATCAGTGGGGTGAGAGCTAAAGGTATAGCATTTCTTTTCCAGGTGATGAAAATGTTCTAAAATTGACTGTGGCTGGGGCGCCTGGGTGGCTCAGTCGGTTAAGCATCCAACTTCGGCTCAGGTCAGGATCTCGCGGTCTGTGGGTTTGAGCCCCGTGTTGGGCTCTGTGCTGACAGCTCAGAGCCTGGAGCCTGTTTCAGATTCTATGTCTCCCTCTAACTCTGACCCTCCCCTGTTCATGCTCTCTCTCTCTCTCGGTCTCAAAAATAAATAAATGTTAAAAAAAAATTAAAAAAAAATTGACTGTGGTGATGATTACATGTATCTGTCAACATACTAATATTTTAAATCTATGGTGTGTGAATTATATTTTAATGAAGCTGATATTATCAGAAAGAAAAACAAATTTATATGTGAGCAAGGATTCTGGGTCTTTGCTCTGGGCATGTACCGCCTCGTCTTTGGCCTAGGTCCTAAGGGGAAGCTCATAGTCTCCTGAGCACATTTCCTGCCTGACAGCCATACCCAATGCTGCAAATTCCATTTGTTTCAGCTGTCCTAAATTCTCCTCCCTGCCTCCTCAGCTCAGTGGGACCACTGTGCTCTGCATGGATTGCAGCTTGTTACAGTTGAGGTCAGCATATTTTCTACAACTAGAGAGCCAGGGTAACCTTGGCGCTTACCTTTTGAGGTTCCTCATTAAGAGGGATGCAAACTTAACTGTTGTCTAATGCCTGAAACCTCATTAATGGTTTATTACAGAAGAAACTCTAGTGTGGTATTTGATTTTCCTATTTTTCCTTCATACCTGGAATAGGAAATACTCTTCACACATAAACAGAATTACAAATACCTGAAACATAAAAGCTTTGTCCATAGTGTTGATAATAATTAAGAATTTCACTGGCATATTTCTAATGGCTAGACTTTAATTTTTATATATTTGTACTCAACTTTCCTATAACTTCATGGTAGGTTCATTTTTTTTTTCCTGTTCTGAAAGTCCATTTTAAAATGAAAATTAGTCTTGGTATTAGAAAAATTAAGTGAAGATACCAACTTAATTTTTAACTTCGTAGAAGTGAACAGAATATCCAATTTTTTGAGTAAACTGACTTTATTGCAGTCTTGAATAATGCCTTTATTTCTTTGGACTATACATTTGTTGTGACTGAGTATTGGATGTATCCTATTATTCTAATACCTCCATACTTTGATCATTTTTAATTATTTTTCGCTCTTATCTCTTACAATGAACACTTCACTGTTTTCATAGTCTTAGGGTCTCCAGCACATTCGATGATCACAATTAATATTTGTTTGGAGTTTAAGCTTAACATTTTTATTTTTATTTTCTTGATATTTACCTTCCTGCATTATTCACATGCATGATCATATTGGCCGTCTGCAAAGAGCTATGCTTGCACTGATTATGTTAGGTCAATATGGTCTTTCACAGGGAAACAAGACTTAGGATGGTCTAATTAGCATTTGTGATGTTATAGGGAATTAAAAATCAAAGCACACAGAACTTTCAAGTTGTTTTCACATTGCTTTCTCATTCTTGATATCCCAGAGTATAATTAGTGCTGTTGAGACATCCTTTTAATTGAATTGATTGGATAGCAGCCAAATTACTGCCCAGTTTAGTCAAACCACCATTTAGAATACTCAAATGTCTGACTAAGATAGAAAGATCTGATGCAGTCAGCTTCATGTCATACCTAACCTCTAATTTGGTCGAGGATAAAAAGAATGAGCAAAGAACAGTTTTCTGGTAACAGAAACTTATTCTCCTATTTCTGAACTAATTTGTTTACAAAAAGGAAAAACGGGCACCTGGGTGCTCAGTTGGTTGTGTCCAGGTCTTAATCTCAGCTCAAGTCTTGATCTCAGAATTATGAGTTCAAGCTGGGTGCTGGGCTGGGTGTGGGCATGAAGCCAACTTAAAACCAACAAAAAAGCACCTGATTACCTTTTGGGAAATTGATTTTTTTTTTCCCTTTGCAAGTCTTTTTTTATTTGTATTTTTTTGTTTTCTTAGTTTTATTTTTTATTTCTTAAAACTTACATCCAAATTAGCATATAGTGCAACAATGATGTCAGGAATAGATTCCTTGGTGCCCCTTACCCATTTAGCACCCCCCCACAACCTCTCCAGCAACCCTCAGTTCTCCATATTTATGAGTCTCTTCTGTTTTGTTCCCCTCCCTGTTTTTATAAGATTTTTGCTTCCCTTCCCTTATGTTCATCTGTTTTGTCTCTTAAAGCCCTCATATGAATGAAGTCATGATTTTTGTCTTTCTCTGACTAATTTCACTTAGCATACCTTCTAGTTCCATCCATGTAGTTACAAATGGCAAGATTTCATTCTTTTTTTTTTTTTTTATGAAGTTTATTGACAAATTGGTTTCCATACAACACCCAGTGCTCATCCCAAAAGGTGCCCTCCTCAATACCCATCACCCACCCGCCCCTCCCTCCCACCCCCCATCAACCCTCAGTTTGTTCTCAGTTTTTAACAGTCTCTTATGCTTTGGCTCTCTCCCACTCTAACGTCTTTTTTTTTTTTCTCCCTTCCCCTCCCCCATGGGTTCCTGTTGAGTTTCTCAGGATCCACATAAGAGTGAAACCATATGGTATCTGTCTTTCTCTGTATGGCTTATTTCACTTAGCATCACACTCTCCAGTTCCATCCACGTTGCTACAAAAGGCCATATTTCATTTTTTCTCATTGCCACGTAGTATTCCATTGTGTATATAAACCACAATTTCTTTATCCATTCATCAGTTGATGGACATTTAGGCTCTTTCCATAATTTGGCTATTGTTGAGAGTGCTGCTATGAACATTGGGGTACAAGTGCCCCTATGCATCAGTACTCCTGTATCCCTTGGGTAGATTCCTAGCAGTGCTATTGCTGGGTCATAGGGTAGGTCTATTTTTAATTTTCTGAGGAACCTCCACACTGTTTTCCAGAGCGGCTGCACCAATTTGCATTCCCACCAACAGTGCAAGAGGGTTCCCGTTTCTCCACATCCTCTCCAGCATCTATAGTCTCCTGATTTGTTCATTTTGGCCACTCTGACTGGCGTGAGGTGATACCTGAGTGTGGTTTTGATTTGTATTTCCCTGATAAGGAGCGACGCTGAACATCTTTTCATGTGCCTGTTGGCCATCTGGATGTCTTCTTTAGAGAAGTGTCTATTCATGTTTTCTGCCCATTTCTTCACTGGGTTATTTGTTTTTCGGGTGTGGAGTTTGGTGAGCTCTTTATAGATTTTAGATACTAGCCCTTTGTCCGATATGTCATTTGCAAATATCTTTTCCCATTCCGTTGGTTGTCTTTTAGTTTTGTTGGTTGTTTCCTTTGCTGTGCAGAAGCTTTTTATCTTCATAAGGTCCCAGTAATTCACTTTTGCTTTTAATTCCCTTGCCTTTGGGGATGTGTCGAGTAAGAGATTGCTACGGCTGAGGTCAGAGAGGTCTTTTCCTGCTTTCTCCTCTAAGGTTCTGATGGTTTCCTGTCTCACATTTAGGTCCTTTATCCATTTTGAGTTTATTTTTGTAAATGGTGTGAGAAAGTGGTCTAGTTTCAACCTTCTGCATGTTGCTGTCCAGATCTCCCAGCACCATTTGTTAAAGAGGCTGTCTTTTTTCCATTGGATGTTCTTTCCTGCTTTGTCAAAGATGAGTTGGCCATATGTTTGTGGGTCTAGTTCTGGGGTTTCTATTCTATTCCATTGGTCTGTGTGTCTGTTTTTGTGCCAATACCATGCTGTCTTGATGATGACAGCTTTGTAGTAGAGGCTGAAGTCTGGGATTGTGATGCCTCCTGCTTTGGTCTTCTTCTTCAAAATTCCTTTGGCTATTCGGGGCCTTTTGTGGTTCCATATGAATTTTAGGATTGCTTGTTCTAGTTTCGAGAAGAATGCTGGTGCAATTTTGATTGGGATTGCATTGAATGTGTAGATAGCTTTGGGTAGTATTGACATTTTGACAATATTTATTTTTCCAATCCATGAGCAGGGAATGTCTTTCCATTTCTTTAAATCTTCTTCAATTACCTTCATAAGCTTTCTATAGTTTTCAGCATACAGATCCTTTACATCTTTGGTTAGATTTATTCCTAGGTATTTTATGCTTTTTGGTGCAATTGTGAATGGGATCAGTTTCTTTATTTGTCTTTCTGTTGCTTCATTGTTAGTGTATAAGAATGCAACTGATTTCTGTACATTGATTTTGTATCCTGCAACTTTGCTGAATTCATGTATCAGTTCTAGCAGACTTTTGGTGGAGTCTATCGGATTTTCCATGTATAATATCATGTCATCTGCAAAAAGCGAAAGCTTGACTTCATCTTTGCCAATTTTGATGCCTTTGATTTCCTTTTGTTGTCTGATTGCTGATGCTAGAACTTCCAGCACTATGTTAAATAACAACGGTGAGAGTGGGCATCCCTGTCGTGTTCCTGATCTCAGGGAAAAAGCTCTCAGTTTTTCCCCGTTGAGGATGATGTTAGCTGTGGGCTTTTCATAAATGGCTTTTATGATCTTTAAGTATGTTCCTTCTATCCCGACTTTCTCAAGGGTTTTTATTAAGAAAGGGTGCTGGATTTTATCAAAGGCCTTTTCTGCATCGATTGACAGGATCATATGGTTCTTCTCTTTTTTTTTGTTAATGTGATGTATCACGTTGATTGATTTGCGAATGTTGAACCAGCCCTGCATCCCAGGAATGAATCCCACTTGATCATGGTGAATAATTCTTTTTATATGCTGTTGAATTCGATTTGCTAGTATCTTATTGAGAATTTTGGCATCCATATTCATCAGGGATATTGGCCTGTAGTTCTCTTTTTTTACTGGGTCTCTGTCTGGTTTAGGAATCAAAGTAATACTGGCTTCATAGAATGAGTCTGGAAGTTTTCCTTCCCTTTCTATTTCTTGGAATAGCTTGAGAAGGATAGGTATTATCTCTGCTTTAAACGTCTGGTAGAACTCCCCTGGGAAGCCATCTGGTCCTGGACTCTTATTTGTTGGGAGATTTTTGATAACCGATTCAATTTCTTCGCTGGTTATGGGTCTGTTCAAGCTTTCTATTTCCTCCTGATTGAGTTTTGGAAGAGTGTGGGTGTTCAGGAATTTGTCCATTTCTTCCAGGTTGTCCAATTTGTTGGCATATAATTTTTCATAGTATTCCCTGATAATTGTTTGTATCTCTGAGGGATTGGTTGTAATAATTCCATTTTCATTCATGATTTTATCTATTTGGGTCATCTCCCTTTTCTTTTTGAGAAGCCTGGCTAGAGGTTTGTCAATTTTGTTTATTTTTTCAAAAAACCAACTCTTGGTTTCGTTGATCTGCTCTACAGTTTTTTTAGATTCTATATTGTTTATTTCTGCTCTGATCTTTATTATTTCTCTTCTTCTGCTGGGTTTAGGCTGCCTTTGCTGTTCTGCTTCTATTTCCTTTAGGTGTGCTGTTAGATTTTGTATTTGGGATTTTTCTTGTTTCTTGAGATAGGCCTGGATTGCGATGTATTTTCCTCTCAGGACTGCCTTCGCTGCGTCCCAAAGCGTTTGGATTGTTGTATTTTCATTTTCGTTTGTTTCCATATATTTTTTGATTTCTTCTCTAATTGCCTGGTTGACCCACTCATTCGTGAGTAGGGTGTTCTTTAACCTCCATGCTTTTGGAGGTTTTCCAGACTTTTTCCTGTGGTTGACTTCAAGCTTCATAGCATTGTGGTCTGAAAGTATGCATGGTATAATTTCAATTCTTGTAAACTTATGAAGGGCTGATTTGTGACCCAGTATATGATCTATCTTGGAGAATGTTCCATGTGCACTCGAGAAGAAAGTATATTCTGTTGCTTTGGGATGCAGAGTTCTAAATATATCTGTCAAGTCCATCTGATCCAGTGTCTCATTCAGGGCCCTTGTTTCTTTATTGACCGTGTGTCTAGATGATCTATCCATTTCTGTAAGTGGGGTGTTAAAGTCCCCAGCAATTACCACATTCTTATCAATAAGGTTGCTTATGTTTATGAGTAATTGTTTTATATATTTGGGGGCTCCGGTATTCGGCGCATAGACATTTATAATTGTTAGCTCTTCCTGATGGATAGACCCTGTAACTATTATATAATGTCCTTCTTCATCTCTTGTTACAGCCTTTAATTTAAAGTCTAGTTTGTCTGATATAAGTATGGCTACTCCAGCTTTCTTCTGGCTTCCAGTAGCATGATAAATAGTTCTCCATCCCCTCACTCTCAATCTAAAGGTGTCCTCAGGTCTAAAATGAGTCTCTTGTAGACAGCAAATAGATGGGTCTTGTTTTTTTATCCATTCTGATACCCTATGTCTTTTGGTTGGCGCATTTAATCCATTTACATTCAGTGTTATTATAGAAAGATACGGGTTTAGAGTCATTGTGATGTCTGTATGTTTTATGCTTGTAGTGATGTCTCTGGTACTTTGTCTCACAGGGTCCCCCTTAGGATCTCTTGTAGGGCTGGTTTAGTGGTGACAAATTCCTTCAGTTTTTGTTTGTTTGGGAAGACCTTTATCTCTCCTTCTATTCTAAATGACAGACTTGCTGGAGAAAGGATTCTTGGCTGCATATTTTTGCTGTCTAGCACCCTGAAAATCTCGTGCCAATTCTTTCTGGCCTGCCAAGTTTCAAAAGAGAGATCAGTCACGAGTCTTATAGGTCTCCCTTTATATGTGAGGGCACGTTTACCCCTTGCTGCTTTCAGAATTTTCTCTTTATCCTTGTATTTTGCCAGTTTCACTATGATATGTCGTGCAGAAGATCGATTCAAGTTACGTCTGAAGGGAGTTCTCTGTGCCTCTTGGATTTCAATGCCTTTTTCCTTCCCCAGTTCAGGGAAGTTCTCAGCTATGATTTCTTCAAGTACCCCTTCAGCACCTTTCCCTCTCTCTTCCTCCTCTGGGATACCAATTATGCGTAAATTATTTCTTTTTAGTGTATCACTTAGTTCTCTAATTTTCCCCTCATACTCCTGGATTTTTTTATCTCTCTTTTTCTCAGCTTCCTCTTTTTCCATAACTTTATCTTCTAGTTCACCTATTCTCTCCTCTGCCTCTTCCATCCGAGCTGTGGCGGTTTGCATTTTGTTTTCCATTTCCTTTAAAGCGTTTTTCAGCTCCTCGTGCCTGTTCATTAGTCCCCTGATGTCTGTAGCAAGAGATTCTCTGCTGTCCTGTATGCTGTTTTCCAGCCCAGCGATTAATTTTATGACTATTATTCTAAATTCACTTTCTGTTATATTATTTAAATCCTTTTTGATCAGTTCATTAGCTGTTGTTATTTCCTGGAGATTCTTCTGGGGGGAATTCTTCCGCTTGGTCATTTTGGATAGTCCCTGGTGTGGTGAGGGCCTGCAGGGCACTTCCCCTGTGCTGTGGTGTATAACTGGAGTTGGTGGGCGGGGCCGCAGTCCGACCTGATGTCTGCCCCCAGCCCACCGCTGGGGCCACAGTCAGACTGGTGTGTGCCTTCTCTTCCCCTCTCCTAGGGGCGGGATTCACTGTGGGGTGGCGTGGCCCGTCTGGGCTACTTGCACACTGCCAGGCTTGTGATGCTGGGGATCTGGCGTATTAGCTGGGGTGGGAAGGCAAGGTGCACGGCGGCAGGGGGGGCAGGCTTAGCTCGCTTCTCCTTAGGTGATCCACTTCAGGAGGGGCCCTGTGGCAGCCGGAGGGAGTCAGATCGCTGCCGGAGGTTTGGCTCCGCAGAAGCACAGAGTTGGGTGTTCGCGCGGAGCGAGCAATTTCCCTGGCCGGAGCCGGTTCCCTTTGGGATTTTGGCTGGGGGATGGGCGGGGGAGATGGCGCTGGCGAGCGCCTTTGTTCCCCGCCAAACTGAGCTCTGTCGTCCGGGGGCTCCGCAGCTCACCCTCCCTTTGTCCTCCAGCCTTCCCGCTTTCCGAGCAGAGCTGTTAACTTATGACCTCCCAGACGCTAAGTCGCGCTTGCTGTCGGAACACAGTCCGTCAGGCCCCTCCGCTTTTGCAAGCCGGACTCGGGGGCTCTGCTTGGCCGGCGAGCCGCCCCTCCGCCCCGGCTCCCTCCCGCCAGTCCGTGGAGCGCGCACCGCCTCGCCGCCCTTCCTACCCTCTTCCGTGGGGCTCTCGTCTGCACTTGGGTCCGGTGACTCTGTTCTGCTAATCCTCTGGTGGTTTTCTGGGTTATTTAGGCAGGTGTAGGTGGAATCTAAGTGATCAGCAGGACGCGCGGTGAGCCCAGCGTCCTCCTACGCCGCCATCTTCCTAGTATCCTCCAAGATTTCATTCTTTTTGATTGCCGAGTAATACTCCATTGTGTGTGTATGTGTGTATGTGTGTGTGTGTATGTATGTGTGTGTGTGTGTATATATATATATATATATATATATACCACCTCTTCTTTATCCATTCATCTGTCGATGGACATTTAGGCTCTTTCCATACTTTGGCTATTGTTGATAGTGCTGCTATAAACATGGGGGTGCATGTGTCCCTTCGAAACAGCACACCTATGTCCCTTGGATAAATGCCTAGTAGTGCAGTTGCTGGGTCATAGGGTAGTACTATTTTAGTTTTTTGAGGAACCTCCATACTGTTTTCCAGAGTGGCTGCACCAGCTTGCATTCCTACCAACAATGCAAAAGAGATCTTCTTTCTCTGCAACCTTGCCAACATCTGTTGTTGCCTGAGTTGTTAATGTTAGCCCTTCTGACAGGTGTAAGGTGGTATCTCATGGTGGTTTTGATTTGCATTTCCCTGATGAGTGATGTTGAGGTCCTAGTAGTTCATTTTTGCTTTTGTATCCCTTGTCTCCAGAGACATGTTGAGTAAGAAGTTGCTGTGGCCAGGATCAAAGAGGTTTTTGCCTGATTTCTCATCGAGGATTATGATGGCTTCCTGTCTTACATTGAGGTCTCTCATCCATTTTGAGTTTATTTTTGTGTATGGTGTAAGAAAGTGGTCCAGGTTCATTCTTCTGCATGTCGCTGTCCAGTTTTCCCAGCACCACTTGCTGAAGAGACTGTCTTTATTCCTTTGGATATTCTTTTCTGCTTTGTCAAAGATTAGTTGGTCATATGCTTGTGGGTCCATTTCTGGGTTCTCTATTATGTTCCATTGTTGTGAGTGTCTGTTCTTGTGCCAGTACCATACTATCTTGATGATTACAGATTTGTAGTATAGTTTGAAGTCTGAGATTGTGATGCCTCCTGACTTTAGTTTTCTTTTTCCAGATTGCTTTGGCTATTCGGGGTCTTTTCTGGTTCCATATAAATTTTAGGATTATTTGCGCTAGCTCTGTTAAGAATGCTGGTTTTATTTTGATAGGTATTGCATTGAATATGTAGATTGCTTTGGATAGTATGGACATCTTAACAATATTCTTTATCTAGGAGCATGGAATGTTTTTCCATTTTTTTGTGTGTCTTTTTCAATTTCTTTCATAAGCTTTCTGTAGTTTTCAGCATATAGATTTTTCACCTCTGTGGCTAGATTTATTGCTAGGTATTTTATGGTTTTTTGTGCAACTGTAAATGGGATCGATTCCTTGATTTCTTTCTGTCACTTCATTGTTGGTGTATAGGAATGCAACCAATTCCTGTGCATTGATTTTATATCCTGTGACTTTGCTGAATTCATGAATCAATTCTAGCAGTTTTTTGGTGGAATCTTTTGGGCTTTCCATACAGAGTATCGTGTCATCTGCAAAGAGTGAAAGTTTGACCTCCTCATGGCCAATTTGGATGCCTTCTATTTCTTTGTGTTGTCTGATTGCAGAGGCTAAGACTTCCAGTACTATGTTGAATAACAGTGGTGAGATTGGACATGCCTGTCTTGTTCCTGACCTTAGGGGGAAAGCTCTCAGTTTTTCTCCATTGAGGATGATATTAGCATTGGGTCATTCATATATGGCTTTTATGATCTCGAGGTATGATCCTTCTGTCCTTACTTTCTTGAGGGTTTTTATCAAAGGATGCTGTATTTTGTTAAATGCTTTCTCTGCATCTATTGAGAGGATCATGTGGTTCTTGTCCTTTCTTTTATTGATGTGATGAATCACATTGTTTTTGTGGATATTGAACTAGTCCTACATCCCAGGTATAAATCCCACTTGGTTGTTGTGAATTAGTTTTTAATGTATTGTTGGATCTGGTTGGCTAATATCTTGTTGAGGATTTTTGCATCCATGTTTATCAGGGAAATTGGTCTATAGTTCTCCTTTTTAGTGGGGTCTCTGTCTGGTTTTGGAATCAAGGTAATGCTGGCTTCATAGAAAGAGTTTGGAAGTTTTCCTTCTGTTTCTATTTTTTTGGAACAGCTTCAAGAGAATAGGTGTTAACTCTTCTTTAAATGTTTGGTAGAATTCCCCTGGAAAGCCATCTGGCCTTGGACTCTTGTTTTTTGGCAGATTTGTGATTACTAATTCGATTCCCTTACTGGTTATGGGTCTGTTCAAATTTTCTATTTCTTCCTGTTTCAGTTTTGGTAGTGTATATGTTTCTAGGAATTTATCCATTTCTTCCAGATTGCCCATTTTATTGGCATATAATTGCTCACAATATTCTCTTATTATTTTTATTTCTGCTGTGTTGGTTGTGATCTCTCCTCTTTCATTCTTGATTTTATTTATTTGGGTCCTTTTTCTTTTTGATCAAACTGGCTAGTGGTTTATCAATTTTGCTAATTCTTTCAAAGAACGAGCTTTTGGTTTCATTGATCTGTTCTACTGTTTTTTGCTTTTGTTTTTTGGTTTCAATAGCATTAATTTCTGCTCTAATCTTTGTTTCCTGTCTTCTGCTGTTTTGGAGTTTTATTTGCTGTTCTTTTTCCAGCTCCTTAAGGCATAAGGTTAGGTTGTGTATCTGAGATCTTTCTTCCTTCTTGAGGAAGGCCTGGAGTGCTATATACTTTGTTCTTATGACTGCATTTGCTGTGTCAGAGGTTTTGGGTTGTGGTGTTATCATTTTCATTGACTTCCATATACTTTTTAATTTCCTCTTTAACTACTTGGTTAGCCCATTCATTCTTTAGTAGGATGTTCTTCAGTCTCCAAGTATTTGTTACCTTTCCAAATTTTTTCTTGTGGTTGATTTCGAGTTTCATAGCGTTGTCATCTGAAAATATGCACGGTATGGTCTCGATCTTTTTGTGCTTACTTAGGGTTGATTTGTGTCCCAGTATATGGTTTATTCTGGAGAGCGTTCCATGTGCAGTGGAAAAGAATGTATATTCTGCTTTAGGATGAAATGTTCTGAATATACCTTAAGTCCATCTGGTCCAGTGTGTCATTCAAAGCCATTGTTTCCTTGTTGATGTTTTGATTAGATGATCTGTCCATTGCTGTGGTGTGGTGTTGAAGTCTCCTACTAGTATTACTATTGATGAGTTTCTTTATGTTTGTGATTAATTGATTTATATAGGAAGTTCATTTCTGATTGTCACTTCAAATATGGAGACTTTAAACAGGTTAATATGCAATGAATGATAAATTACCCATTTCTCCCTGCTCTCTATTCCAAGTACTGCTATGTGAATTCTTTGTGAGGATGTACTCTGAAAAAAGGAGTCCAGTTAAATAGAAAGCGGTATGCAGGATACAAAAACTGGCTATTTCTGTAATTCTATTTTTTGTCCACTTCAGATATTGGAACTCTACTGATTACCACAAATAAAATTTGGTGTAAAAATCATGGCTCTTAAAAAAAAAAAAAACTACAACAATATGAGTGAATATAGCTGAGTGCTGATATCAACCATATGCTATACTGCAATTGTTTTACAGCTTATAAATCACTTTCCCATACTTATTTCATTTGCTCTGGACAACAATTCATACATTGGTAAGAAGATTATAAATTAGTTTTACAAATAAGAAAGCTGAGGCTCAGATCAGAGAGTACCAATGGTGCTTGAAATTCTTTGAGCTGAGAATACAAAACCTGACTCCAGACCAGTGTTTCTCACTGACTGAATTAGTTCAGATTATCACCATTGTTACATAAGGTGGATGGCTTTCTTCTGTTAGTGTAAGCAATCTCTCAGAACAGTAAGAAGAGTGTGAACTTTGGTTATAAAGATTTATATGTAAACTTTACTAATAACCTTGATTAATACAATAGTATAAGTTTAATGATTAAATTGAAAAGACATCTGGCCAAACATTGAATTAAAAACACAAACCTAGGGGCGCCTGGGTGGCGCAGTCGGTTAAGCGTCCGACTTCAGCCAGGTCACGATCTCGCGGTCCGGGAGTTCGAGCCCCGCGTCAGGCTCTGGGCTGATGGCTCGGAGCCTGGAGCCTGTTTCCAATTCTGTGTCTCCCTCTCTCTCTCTGCCCCTCCCCCGTTCATGCTCTGTCTCTCTCTGTCCCAAAAATAAATAAACGTTGAAAAAAAAAATTAAAAAAAATAAATAAATAAAAAAAAATAAAAACACAAACCTATAACTTCTGTTTTACTTATTTTTTTTAGAATACATCATTTTTTCAATCATGGCTAATTCATAAGGAGTGTGTTTAAAATTTTGATTCTATAATGTTGACTCCTATAACAAGTCAGGAAGAAGCAAAAGGCCACCTTCTTAAAAAACCTAACTCTAGTTAATTTGTAGTCAGGTGGCAAAATATAGTAACATATTGTTCCTAATGTTCTATTATATTAATTATAATAATTTGACTAGCATTAGTAACACATTAATTTATTCAAGGAAACTTTTATTGATCAGGGCACTGTTCATTCTAAACATTGGAGTAAGATAATGTAAATGCAGACAAAAAATTTTGCCTTCATGGAGTGTAACTCTAGGATAGATAATTATGTTTTAATGAGTAGTTACATGTAAGGTAGTGGTAACTGATTTCTGATGTAAAAGTTTTTAGTGGACTGTTTATGCAGATAATTTACATTGGGAGAAACCTGAAGACCCATATCCTTTAAAATCATGTGTGGTGTTTTCTGGGATGCAGGTCTGCCAGTAGATACAGTTGTGTAACTTTAAGGATTTTTGAGCCACTGTCACCCGAAGAAAATTGTTTTATAATAAGCAGCCCATCCTAATACCAATTATTTTTTTTAACTTTGCTTTTTATTTTATTATTTATTATTTTTTTTTTTGTAGAGAGAATGAGTGGGACAGAGAGGCAGAGGGAAAGAGAGACTCTCAAGCAGGTTCCATGCTCAGTGCAGAGCCAGATGTAGGGTTCGATCCCACAACTCTGGAATCATGACCTGAGCTGAAATCAAGAGTTGGGCACTCAACCAGCTGAGCCACCTGTGCCCCCCCACCTTTACACCTTTTTAATTAAATAATTCACTGAGTGCCAAGGAGAATTAGACTTGAGATTTTGCTGCATTGTTTTCTACCTTCTAGCCAATAAAAATTATTTCTAACTTAATGACAAACGTAAAAAGTAGAACAGCTATGGGCAACAAAAAAATAAAAACACACATGGATGTTGCAGCATATAGAATCACAGGGAATAAGCACAAAGTGTATAAATACTAGATGAAGAAACTCCTCTTTTTTGGTGAGGGGAGAGGGTATTAACAGTAAGAGAAAACAATTATCTTTTCCTTTGCTATTGACTTTTTTCTTTCATTTCTTGTATAGCCTTCATGATGTATTACCTAAGATGTGTACAGTATTTAAGAATTTAACTTTTCCAGAGTTATCTACGAGAAGGGTTGTTCTCCTATGTGTTGGTAGGCAGAACATTTTATGTTAACTTTACAAATGAGGAATCTGGAATTCTTACTAAGATTACTAATTTGTAGTAAAACTGAGGTTTATTTTCAAAGATCATTCTTTTAATTATCAACTCATGTTATGGGTCATTCTTAAATTTACTCTAAAGCTGTCAAATTCCAATAAAATCTATTTGCATTTACATAAAATTTCCAATGAACTAACCAAAAATTTCTCTAGACTGTGTAGACACTTATTAGTAACCTCTTTCTATACTATAGTTTTGTGATCTAATTGTTCATTGCTCAGGAAGCTGGACTGGCTATATTAATAAAGATTGAGAATCTTTTTGCAGGGAAAGGGAACAATGTCATTGTGAAAAATCAGATTATATACATACTACTAAAAATGTTAACATGAAGTGAGATTAATATTTACTATATGCTATGCTGAACATTTTACATGGATTTCGTCATTTAATCTTTATGATAGTACATTAAGTAGGTCATCATTCTTTTTTATAGATGAGAAAATTGTGTCTTAGGGAATTTTCTAGTAAGGAGAATCTGATGGTCAAGTCAAGCATTTTGATCCAGAGCTTACCCCTAAACCAGTGTTCTCCTGTCAGCAAGTAAGCAGTGACTCATAAATGGAATGTGTATTTTCCATGCTGGTATTTTCAGTTATATTTAGTACTCATCTGATAATTGAAATGCAATTTCACTTAACTGAGTTAAGGAGGCACCTGGGTGACTCAGTGAGTTAAGCATCTGACTCTTGATTTTGCCTCAGGTCATGAACTCTGTTTCATAAGTTTGAGCCCCGCATTGGCTGCACGCTCATGCTCACAGTTCAGAACCTGCTTGGGATTCTCTCTCTCTCTCTCTCTCTCTCTCTCTCTCTCTCTCTCAATCTCTCTGCCCCTTCCCTGCTCACACTTTCTGTGTCTCTGAAAATATATAAAGAAATGAATTTAAAAAAACTGAATTAAGAGTAGTATGGAGAAGATGTTGATAAATTTTTTGATTGTAAAAAAGGTCTGAATACTTGAAAAAGTTGGAAGCCATAAAAGTATAAGTTGGCAATATTTTGGCATCTCTGGCTTAAAACTTAAGTCTATGGCACTATCCTCATGAAAAAGCATTATGGCTATATTTTCACCATTACTGACCATCTTAGACGTGCAAGCTTTTATCTTAAAAGTTATGGAAAAATAAGAACACTATAATGGAAATAGCAACTCAAATAATTTGAAAAATGAAATGAATTCTGAAATATTTCTGTGTGAAAGGCAACTCTTTATAATCGAGAGTAAGTTGAAATCTTATTGTCTTTTTCTCCTTCTCTGTGAATACATACACAAAACACATAAAAATGTACATATAATGTAAGGATCTGGAGAAAGCTATATATACCACGTGGATTATGCTAGACTAGTGCATCGCTTTGCTATTGGGTAGAAAAGAATGTGATATTTCTGAAAACCAAAATAAAAAAAACCTGACTATATATGCATAAGTTTGTGAGCTACCTTGAACTCTGCTTCATTTCAAATTCTCTTTCATGCTAACTTGGGTTAAAGAATGATCACTGAATCATTTAATCTTTTATATTCTGTAAATATGGATTGGTTGAACCTATAGAAACTTGAGTTTGCCTTTGTTCCTGTTTGTCATGAAGACATTATAGATACTGACTGCCTGGATAATACGTATTTTATAAAGCATGAGAAAATGTTTCAGTGCACTGTTACTTAACAGGAGTCCTGTATCTACACAGGTAGTAAGATGACATGATTTAAAAATTTCCTCCATTAACAATTCAGTGATAAGCAGCATTGTTCACTTATTCTTTCAACCATTTATTCAACAAATATTTGAGCACTTATTATGATAAATAAGGCACATCCTGTCCTTAGCTTCATGGAGTGACAGACTGTGTTCCTAAATATGTATTTAATGGGGTCTATGGTGCACCAGATGAGTGTCTACCAGGATTTCCAGATTTTCTTTCCTATCAGGAACATGGGCAAGTCTGCTTGTGGCTTGCCTTACATTGTCTCAGTCCATTCCCACCTCCCACGGCCCCCCCACCCCCCACAGCCTCAAACATTGCTGTAAAAATTTGAACAGGTGTAACCTGGCACTACCTTATCTCAGCTGCATTGGGAACCTCATTTTGTGCCTTCTTTACAATATCTTCATGGGTCACCTGTGAAAATCCTCAGTCATTCTGATGAATGTTCAAAGCTGGGAGGATGAGATAGTTATCACGCCATGAGATAGGCCTAGGCAATGGGCATAGGAGTTGGTAGATAAATACTACTTTTTCCATCCATAGGCAGAGAATTTTAAGGTTCTAAATCATTCCTCTGAGGGAACCATTCTGGAGCATAAGCATATCTCAAAAAATATATGTGCAAGCCCTGTCTGGGTCTCTGCTTGTAGAAGTCCAGGCTAGCAGAGTTGGTACCCTAAATAGCTCCAGTAGTATTTTTCTAGCAGATCCTCAAGATGGGACTCTAGAAGTGGTAATTCTCTGATCATACAGTGATCATACCTCACTGCTGGTGATAGGGTGATATGACTGTTGGCATGCAGAGTAACATTGATATAATTGACTTTAATGATGGGTTGAGTAGAGGTACTGGAGGTAAGTCATTGATTTATACAGTAACTGTGTTGATTAGAAAGAAATTGACAAGCTCTGTTTTGCCACTTCTCAATTTAAACCGTGCTGTGAAATCCAGAAAGCCCAGGTTTAGGAAAGGTAGTGTTCAGAGACCCATATCTCCTATAGTCACTGCATGACCACTATTTCGTCTCAGGGTTATGTTAACCCACCTGTTCTTTATGACAGTATAATATGAAGACCATGTTGATATTCTGCAGAATATCATGCTAGTGCACTATATCATTGACATCAGGTTAATTGGATATGTTGAATAGGAATAGGATTAGAATAGAATAGGAATAGAATTAGAATAGGAATTAGAATGTACTCTGATATCCCAGTAGGACACATGAGTGGTTGAAGATGAGAGAGAAACTCTTGGAAGATTCAGGGGCTATCATATAGGTAAAGTGTTTAGAGGTCCTATAAAAAAGACTGCACTAGGTAAACCTCTTTGGATTTTTGAAGTGGTATATAATGCATTTGGGAATACTTCTTTGACTTATTAGTGACTTGAAAGTTGGCTAGATTTGAATAGGCCCAGAGCAAAAGAGGACTTTGAAAAGAAGTTAACTTTCAGCACACTATTTTGGGAGTTGTCCTTCAGAATGCATTATACACACAAAAACAATGGTTTGCAGACTATGGTATATGAAGCTGTGTCCTCAATAACGAAAGCGTATAGAAACGGGAATAAAAGTTTACAGAGAGGATTGGCTGCTCTTCATAGGACTCCAAATGACCCTCTTTTTTTTTTTTTTTTTTTGAATTTTTTTCAGTCGAATGAAAAAAATTTTTGATTCCTAATATTCTTACTCTAACTGAATGATTTTGCTAAACAGTATTGTTTTGCATGCTTCTATAATGCTGTCAACACTGTGAGCTACTTTTGGCAATGTGTCTTTTTTCTCAAAAACAGTAATTCTGAGGTTTACTTAGGTTGATGACAGTAACTCTACTTCATTCATTTTAACAGCTATGTAACACTTATATGGATATGTTATATTTTATTTATCCATTCTCCTGTCAATAGACATTTAGATTGTTTGCAGAATTTACAAAGTAAAGGTCTGAACTGTTCTTCCACCATCTTTTCCTCACCGGGGAAAATAAAGACTTCTGTGGTTTATGCCCATTAGGAAGGATAAACTATGTACCTCTGTGAGAGCTGCTTCTGTGAACTGTTGGGGGAGAGACCAAACTGCTCTTGGGGTCTGGGCAAGCAGGAGGTAAGGGAGAGAGAATGGCCTGATACAACCATTAAAAAGTATCTGAGTTAACAGATTTGTTTGAAAGGAGATGTGTGTTTGGGGAGAAAATGAATATTAGGGGAAAGCTCCCTCTGCATATTGTTTTCATAATGCATAGACCATGTTTTTAGAAGGTTTCAACATTCTAAGAGCCATCTATCAGATGGATTTGTAACAGTTCTTATTTTCCATTAAAGATGGCATTTAATCATCCAATAGTACTTCCATTGGGTTCTCAGGGCTGTGTTTAAGGTTTTTTTGTTTGAATTGTTTCAATGACTTGATTGTATATGGAAATTCCTACCTTTATCTCACTCTTAGAACAACAACAACAAAAAATAGAAATAAGATTTTTCATTTCATCAAACTTTGTGGAGATGGCCTGGTCTACAAGAAGTGCTTCTTCAAGAATCTCAATAATTCTCAGCAACAAGTAACCGGTCTTCATCTTTTTTAAAAAGATGTTTATTTTTGAGAGAGAGTGCAAGTAGGGGAGGGGAAGAGAGAGAGACAGAAGATCTGAAGTGGGCTCCGTGATGACAGCAGAGAGCCCAATGTAGGGCTCAGACCCACGAACCATGAGATCATGATCTGAGCTGAATGAGTTGGATGCTTAACCAACTGAGCCATCAGGTGCCCACAGTCTTCACCTTTTAAATTCACACTGGCAGGAATTACTTCTCTTACAACTTTTCTTTTTCTTACCTGAAACACTGATAGGTGGACTTAATTCATTTGATAACATATCTGAAAAGGGAGTAAGCATGGATATAGTCCCATGGTACAATGCAAGATATAAAGAGTAAAAATTACCTCATATGCTTTCTTGCTCTGTCTTGGTAACCCTAAATGATCTCCTGTCAGTAAAAGTACCTAGGGCTTGCTAGAACCTGTTTAGCAAGCCCATTATGTTCATAAATGAACCCATTTGTTACATGGTAAATGACCAAAATTCCCCAACTTTCTGCTCCCACAGTATTGATCTGAGTCCCTAGACACTTAGGAAATGGTGGTTGTTCTTATGCATGAACTAAATGTAAGCAAAAAAGAATAGTAGTGTGTTTTGAACAGTAAGGATAGGGAGGAAATAGACTGAGGTGTTCATGAAAGAGGAACTAAGGATTGTCAATAGATACTTTTCAGAAACTGAGAAAGTCCTCAGGTTATATGGGATACCTCCTGTAGGATTCAGCAGTCTGTTTCTATGGAGCACCCAGGGAGGTAGCAGAACCTCAGATGGAATTGAAAGCTGCTTACCAGGAACCTAACTCCCCTAACTGGCAAGAATCATGGTGCCCAAGATGTCCAATGAAACAGCAGTGTTCCCTGCTTCATACTTTCCACTGTATGGGCTTTTCCAGTGTAGACTGATGAAAAGTCCTTGTTGGATGTCTTGGAATAAATCAGACTCTGAAGCTTTTATATAACCTTAGAGAAGGGCCCTATAAATTACAATGAGATTGAATTTCTTGCTGGTGAAGAGTGTGGAAATTCAGAAGGAATTTAATTTAGAGATTAGATTTAGAGAAATAAAATATATACTATGTGTGTGTGTATCTTCTTTGTCTCTGAGAGTTGAGGTAAAAACTGCATATCTGCTATAATTTAAACAGTTAATAAACATATCAGTAAAAAAACTGAATATGTACTCTGAAACTATGACATAAAATAAAACCAATCGCCCTTACTCCAGTAGGCTCTAGCTAGGGGTTGGTATAACATCTAGTAAGTGTCCAGCACATAGTAGGTCATAGTTTTAAAAAAGCTGTTAATAAGTCCTGTCACTTCCAAGATGATTGTTTTAATAGTGATGGCAATAGATAACCTTAATTAAGCTCTCTCTCTCTCTGCCAAGGATGCTTCTAGTCACTTTACATGCATTATTAACTGTGACAGAAGTGTTATGAGAAAAAGTATTAGTATCCCAGTCTCCCAGCAGAGAAAATCAGGGCTCTGAAAGAAACTTGCCCATCTCTAACCCATATATTCCATTTTTATATTCTTTGCTACCACTTTAATCTGTGCTTAGTCACTTCTTTGTTTGATTACTAGCACAGCCTTTTAATTGTTTCCCTGAATATTCTGTTGCCTGTCTTCTCTCCATTTCTCACAGGGTAATCAGAGTGAGTCCTTTGAAAGCACATTGGATTCTATCACTTTCCTGATCCTTCAGGGACTTCCCACTGTTTTCCTGTTACTATGGTGTTCTGGACTCAGTTTATATCCCCAGTGTATGTCACCAGTGAATAGTGCTCCTGTAGTATTTCTTCCCTTTCTTGCTAATTTCATGCTGAACTAGTCTTCTGATTTTAGAAACATTGCCTCAGGACTTGTGAACCCACTATTGCCTCGGGTTTTCTTCCCATTCTGGTTAATATTAGGTTCAGCAACAATTAACAGATAAGTCCAACTAACAGTAGCTTAAACTAGATAGTCTATTCATCTCACATGAAATTTCTGTAGATGATCTGTTATTCCATGGCATCATGGTCCAAGCTCCTCCTATCTTGTTACTTGGCTGTGTGCCAGGCAGCATCCATATTCCTGGTAGCAAGATGAAGGACGAGACAGAAGAAGAGGGTAAGTTCAGCTCAGAAATCTCTCTACAAAGGTAAAGATAAAAACAATTATTGAGTAAGCATTAAATCAGAATGTGATATGTATCACAGGCAATCTGTTGAAGAAATTGTGGACAGGGGAAATCTCACCATCTTCTGTTGCCAAGCAGATATAAACTATTACATAGATGTTTTCAAGATAAACAATAGCTAGTCCCCAAGTCCTAGAACTGGCAGCACCATTGGTCACATCTAGTTCACTCTAAATCCACTGGTTTTTTCGTCCCTTTCCTTCCCCTTTCTTCCTCCCCTCACCTCCTATTAAAGTTTTCCAGGTGAATCTATTATGCAGCTGAGTTGAGAAACACTGGGAGTAGGAAAACAGGAAATTGGTACTTGTGTAGAGCAAATATAAGGAAGAGGAGTAAACAATATTTGAGAATAGGCAGGAATGCAAATGTCACTATTCTAAAATATGAGTCCTCAGGGTTTGAAGAAGAGTTCATCAAAGAGAAAATAACAAGATGATTGGCTGTATTCAGGGAAATGAATGAAAATCCCTTTTAAATCTTAAAGCCTCAAGGGATCTTTAGAAGACTCCTTAAAATTGGATAGAATCAGAAAATAGAAGAACATAGCATAACTACCATATAAGGAACAGAATGAGAACATTGACTCTATGTGTAATCAATGCAGTGATTATACTCGATTTCAAATTCTGTCTTGACCCCTTATGTCCTAAGGAGTGAATACATTCTCAGAACAAGAACTGAATTGACTGTACAGAGAATCCAATTAAGTTTATGAATTTAAAAACAATAAAAATGTACTTAATGTCTGAATTGCATTTCATTTCTGTAAGATTTTCTGGGCAATTTTCAGGTAGCAAATACTCTGGTTCTTAATAACACTATTGGTAAATTTCCTCAATCCGTCAACATACTTAGCTGTGATAACTCCTGGTAGACAAAATTGGGGTATCTCTTCCTTATCAACTTCTAGTTATACCAATCAACTGAAAAGATTCTTTTTTCAATCTATCCTCAAGGGAGAAATGGAGAAGGAAAGCAAATGTTTAACACCCTACCATTATTTTGGGAAATCCAAGTTAGTTCTATCTTGATAGTTCATTATGCCTTATATAGTATACTGTTTTAGTTTTCTCACCAGCTTCTATTTCACCCCCTATTCATTGTGCAGCAACTGGCATGTTCAGGTGATATTTGTCCCATATCTAGTAAACCTTTTCTGGAGACAACCTATTAGCATAATTAATTCCCACTTTACCACAGTTTAATCTCCTGCCCATGGGGATTCAGGAAAAGATGTGTAAACTAAATTAAACTAATCAGAGTAAGGCCTTGAAGAGATGGCCCCAAGAGATGTTTTATGGATGACAGATCAGGAAGTATTTCAACTTCTGTTATTACAAGCCAAGAAAATGGAACTGGAACTCTAACTGAAAACATGCTTGAGCCCATTAACCCTATTTTTAGTTACATGTGCTAATAAATTATTCTTTTTTAAAGCCAGATGGAGTTGAGTTTTTTGTTTGCAACCAAAAGTATCTTCCTTGGTAGAGAGCTATATCTTAATTGATATAATAGCTACCATTCAATATGGTAGGCCTTGTGCAAATCACTTGCTCTTCACATTATAAAGGTTTCTTTTTATTTGAATCCTATCTCCACTTTCTCAGAATTTCTACAGAATTTACATTCATCCTTATAGATTCCATCTCACCACTTCAACGGTGCTTATCTCCATATCATTGTACATGGTCAAGTGTCTTCCATTGAAAACAATAGGCAATGTTAGTCAATATCTCCTTGTTCATCAACCTTTTGTTACTTTCTCTGACATTAGATATACTAATTTAAGATATACCATATGATTTTGACAGGGAAGCATCATTATAGAATGATCACTCTATTTTTCACGGTGAAGCAAGGTATACTCAAAGTATGTATTTTTAAACGTTGAGATTAGTGAATCTGCTAGGGATAAGTGCCTTCTACATGCCAAGGCTCTATCTCTTTGGTCCTTTCAATTAGAATGAAATTAAGCACATGCCTTCCCTTAGGTACTGCTGACAACTGAATGGTGATTGTTATCCGTTAAGTGATATATAAAAGAAACCATTTGCAGAAGGAATAACTGCAAATATAGCTCCTAATTTTATGTGGACCATTAGTTAATTCACCACCAACAAAGCAGCAACCCAGCCGTCCTTTACTATGAGCTTACCTTTATTTTTGTAGGGTTGTAGAAGTAACTGAAATCAGGTATTTTATTGTTTCGTTGTTTTTATCATTTGGTTTCAATCAAAAAGGCATTTCTCCTCAAAAGCAAAGTTCAACAACAGGTGTTCAAGGTGACCGAGAAGTTAATAAATACTTGGGATTTTAATAGAATTAAAATGAGAGAAAATTATTCAGAGAAAATCTCATACCTCAGAAATGGGTCATTTGATTCTGAGAACATATTTTTATAGTGAAGGTGGGAGATGTAGAAAATTTAATTATCTGGATATGAGAAAATATTTTTGACCTCTGTAATAACCTTGTAACATAAAGGTGAGTCAAGAAAATAGGGCACATGGAATAAATTAAAATCTTTGGAAAAAGAAGTCATCTAGGAAACAGTAGTCTGAGTTCAGAAAGTTTAAGATATTCCTACCTTTTCTGAGGACCAACTTTTTGCCTACATAAGAAATGTCAGAATGGTAGAAGGGAAAAATTTAAAAGGGAAATTAAAACCATGAGACATGCATAGGTATATAGAAATTGTCAATAATATGAACTATTATCTTATTAAACTAGCAAAAATAGTTTTTTATCCTTTTAACACTGTAGTCTGTGGTTTATTTTTTTAATGTTTATTTTTGAGAGAGAGCGTGTGAGTGGAAGAAGGGCAGAGAGAGAAGACGACACAGAATCTGAAGCATGTTCCAGGCTCTGAGCTGTCAGTGCAGAGCCTGATGCAGGGCTTGAACTCACGGATTGCAAGATCATGACCTGAGCTGAAGTGGGACACTTAACGAACTGAGCCACCCAGGTGCCCCTGTGGTTGTTAGTTTCTAGTCTAATAACAAATGTTACAAATACTTGACAATGAATGGCAGTGTTAAAAGTTGTGGGTTTTTAAAACATTTTTAATGTTTACTTTTTTCATTTTGAGAGAGACAGAGTGTGGGCAGAGGCAGGGCAAAGAGAGAGAGGGCGACATAGAATTAGAAGCAGGCTTCAGGCTCTGAGTTGTCAGCACAGAGCCTGACACAAGGTTCGAACTCATGAACCACGAGATCATGACCTGAGCTGAAGTCTGCAGCTTAACTAACTGAGCCACCCAGGTGCCCCAAAAGTTGTTTTTTCCTTAAGTGTCTTTCAAGTGAACATAAAGATAAAATGATAGAAGATGGCGAATAGTCACTTCACTGAACATTCAATTATTAAAATGCTAATGAGGAAACATGCTAACCTTTCAATAGATAGTATATAGGACCATTTTTAAGTTTTGCTAAGAGAAAGCCAATTCAATTCCTTTAGGCATTAGCAGAAACCACTCTATTTTTTTAAAATAAAAAACCTGTGTTTAACTGAGTTCATTTCACACATTTCATGGAAGGCTTCCTTACCCTGTTTCTAAAGAGGCATTATAAGTAATTGAAGGGAGTCTTGCATGTGAGCAGGAAATGTGATCTAACATTAGAGCTTTAAAAATTTTTAGCATCTTTCCTGAATTTTGCCATCCAAACTACTAGAGGGAAAGGTTTCTACTTTTACTGTGGATCCTGGAGTACTAGGGGCTGGATGAAATCCAACAAAACTTAATTATAGGAAGGATGGATGTCTTTGAAAGCCTAGCAAATTTAGCTAGCTTCAGGTAGAAGGAGTAGATATCAAGAGAAGGAAATAATGTTCTAAATTTTTGTAGCTTCTTTTAAGATTTATCTTGGTATAAGTACAGATTTGCTACCATTTCTTCTACCTTTCCAAATCTAAGCCTACAATTGCATACAACAAAAATTTCATTGGGGCGTCTGGGTGGCTCAGTCGGTAAAGCGGCCGACTTCGGCTCAGGTCATGATCTCGCCGTCCGTGAGTTTGAGCCCCGCGTCGGGCTCTGTGCTGACAGCTTGGAGCCTGGAGCCTGTTTCGGATTCTGTGTCTCCCTCTCTCTGACCCTCCCCCGTTCATGCTCTGTCTCTGTCTCAAAAATAAATGTTAAAAAAAAAAATTTCATGACGGTCTTGAAATTGTGAAAGATAAAACACACTGGACAGTTGAGATAATTTTATTCTAACTACTGCAATAAAGAGTATATTCATTAATAAGTAATGTTAGAGAAATTGCATGAAATAGAATTAAACAAGGAAGACTTTGTTCAAGAGTATTGCAATGAGAGAGAGAGAGAGACTATTGCAACAGAGCAGAGAAATTGAACTCAAATCCACTCAGACAAAAGATGGGAATTTAAGTGCTGGAATGAGTAAGCAGAAAAGTATAGGAGGACTTTGGGGAGGAGGAAGGTGATCAGTGGGATTAGACAAACTGTGTTTGCAAACTGGTACTTAACCAAAATTAGGCTTCTGCCTCCCAGAGAGATGGGACATGAGTGCTATCTTCCTTGATGGTTACATTTTAAAGGAATGGCCCCATGTCCTTAAGAAAGACATTCTAGGCTATAAGATTGGCAAGCAGCTGGGAAAAGATACACATCTCCAAGGGTCAAGGAATGATTTTATAATTACAAGTTTT
The DNA here is from genome assembly GCF_022079265.1 of Lynx rufus. Classification (NCBI taxonomy): domain Eukaryota; kingdom Metazoa; phylum Chordata; class Mammalia; order Carnivora; family Felidae; genus Lynx; species Lynx rufus. Next base: position 55,001,331 of record NW_025814845.1, read on the forward strand.
CTCAAGTAAATGTTCTAAGGAAAGGGAAGTCAGGGCTGATAGTAAGAAACTTGTCTAAAGGTTAATCAAGTTGAAGGGAAGGTTAAGGCTATTTTGATTAGGAAGTTCTCAAAAGGAGAAATTTTAGGGTTTTGTACAAAAAAAGACCGAGCAAGAGTGGGGATGTATCTTAACTGAGAAAGGTGGAGGTGTGAGCTATTTCAGAATATGTAATGGCCATTTCTCAGGACACAAAAGGATGGGGGGGGATTTTTTTTTTTTTTTTAACCTTCTATTTCTAAACCATCCCATTCAGGGAACACAGGGCTCAGGTCACGTTCAACATTGTCAAACCAATACAAGCCTCCTCCCGCCCCCTTTCATCAAAGGACGATGCAATTAGCTTTAGAATACTGTTTTCTATGTGGGAAACTTTTAGCTGGATTCTAATCATCATGATGATCTTATTGATCATCATGTAACAAAATCAACCTAATCTAGGCATAATATTCTACCCAAAGCATTCTTTTAATCAAAATAGCAATTTTACTGCAAGTCACAAAGGGTTCTTCTGTTTATGGTCTTTGCTTTTTAAATGTTTTGTCCTTTCTGCTATGATTGTTGGTTAGTTTCTGTTAAGATTCCCTGCTTGTTCCTTGGAATACTAATCCCTCAAATTTGTATTGTCCCCTACAGATTGCAATTAGCAGATAATATAAACAAAAGTTCTGCATCAACATCTGGTAAGGTAGTCAAGCGTATGAATAGGCAAACTTTTTTTTTTAAAGGCTTATTTATTTTAACTTTTTAAGTCTTTATTTTTGAGAGAAGAGAGAGAAACAGTGCAAGCAGGGGAGGTACAGAGAGAGAAGGAGACATAGAATCTGAAGCAGGCTCCAGGCTCTGAGCTGTCAGCACAGGGCCTGATGTGGGGCTCAAACTCACAAACTGTGAGATCATGACCTGAGCTGAAGTCAGTTGCCTAACCAACTGAACCACCCAGGTGCCTTGCAAACTTTTTCTTAAAGGACCAGATAGTAAGGATTTTAGGCTTTTTGTACCATAAGCTCTCTGACAGCTACTCAGCTCTGATTCTGTAGCATAAAAACAACCATAATTAATATGCAAATGAATTAACATGAATGTGTTTCAATAAAAATGTTGTTCATGGACACTGAAACTTGAATTTCGTATAATTTTTCCTGAGTCATGCTATATTAATCCTATGATTTTTTTTTTCCTTGAACTCACGAACCATGAGATTATGACCTGAGCTGAAGTCCAAAGCTTAACTCAGATGCTTAACCGACTGAGCTACCCAGGTGCCCCAGGGCTTGCTAATTCTAACTACTATTTCCCTAAACCTCTACTTACCGTGGTGCCTAAATGGGGCACCTAAATGGTCTCTTGATCTGATGGGGGCTCCCAAATGTGAGGTAATGATTGGGTGGAAGCCAGTGGTGCACAGGTGGTGAAAAAATTCACTTGAGGCAGAACAAAGGAGATAGAAGCTTCTTGAATATACTGCAAGGGGGGACAGGGGGCAGGACAGCAGAGGTCAGGCTGTCTGCAAGGAGGCAACTGGGAGGGGACTGCTTTTAAGGAGGGAAAGTGAGGAAGTATGGTACTTACAGAATTTTCCCTTTTTGGTAACTGTGCCTGGTTGTAAGTAGCCTATTGGTCAATTTAGGGACCATGGATATTTCAGGGTGGGTTGCCTGATGGGCCTGTCTATATTCATCCAGGTGGCCCTTTCTTCATTCCAAGCCTGTTTGCCTAAAAGTGGTCTCCACACTCCCTGGAGACCACCAGGTTTCCTACAGTGGAAAAGCTCATTTGCATCACCTTATGTATTGTGCTCTTTGTTTTATATTATTTGAGGTTGCTCCCTTGGATTTTATAATGACAGATGGCAGTGGAAAATTTGAGAGAATTAAGACAGTATTAGAGTATAAAACAGCACATTGTATTTATAAATGCAAGTGCAATGTTTTTACTAAAACATGAAAAAGCAGTTGGTTACATTCACAGTGCAACTAGCTTAAATCAAAGACCTGATATAGACAAAACATAGAATCATTATTTTCCAGGCAGATTATGTTAAAGGTAAAAAAAAAAAAAAGACTATAGTTTCTTATTAAGAGCAGACTGATAATCTAAGAAAACTCTGTCTTCTTAATGGAAAACCTTTGTATCCTTGTCCTTTTGGTATTAAAATCCTCCCCTTTTTTTCTTTAAGTGTGCAGTGTTTTGGTTATCTTCTGGGGTGTTTACATTTCAAAGACATAAGACTCAACTCTACCAGACAAAGAGAAAAATGCAAATTTTCTCTTAGGATTTTTTTTTTTGGTAATTGTTATTTAAAATACTCCTTTGTGTTAGCACTCAGACAGCTTGGGATGTCTCCTCTTTTTTAAAATCATTCTTCTGTTTATTTTCATCATTGTTTCAGAGATTCCAAGTCTTAGCATCCTTATAAGGCTTTGTCATAAGCCTCTCAGTCTTAATCTGTGGCATCTTGTGCTCTCCTAACTTTGCAAAATGGTATACTAAGACTCTTATTCTGCAATCCCACCTTGTCTGTCAACTCTGAAGATAGCAGACCCCTGACCACCGCCTTCCATATACTTCTCTAATCTCCATTCTTTCTCTTTCTGATTCGAGCTTCAGCTTCTAGCTGGGCATCAGTGGCCGTCTGAATTGCCCACAGTAGATGCTGATGAAGTTTTGGGGTGATGGAGGGGTTCAGAGCTGACAGCCAAGAAAGAATTCTTGAATATGTCTTTGGTGCTTTTTGCTTTATTTATTAAAGCACGGAGACAGGACCCATGGGCAGAAAGAGCTGCACTGGGGGTGTGAAGAGTGGCTCCTTATATCCTATGGGGCTGGGGGAGGTAAAGTCAAAAGGGAGTTTTTTAAAGGGATTTTTCACATGCTAATAACTCCACAGATTACTGGAGGCCTAGCTATTGTCAAGCTAAGTTTGGTTTTCCCTCTAGCAAATCACTAACATTAAAACATTAGACATTAAGACATTAAGATTAATGTCTTAACATGAACATCAAGACATTAAGAATTTAGGGAGTTCCTGGAGAAATGTTTTACACCCTCCTGCCCCAAGTATTTTTCAATGGGCTGCAGGTTATAAGGAAACTTAATTTTATCAGCCATTTCCTACTTGCCTTTGTTCCCCACATCACTATGGAGGGGAGGGTGATGTTGGGCCTCCAGGAAACTGACTCCATAGGTTGGAGATTAGGCTACTTATAAAATTATATTTTTCTGGTAATTTACCAAGACATTTGTAAACTGATAGACACTCTATCAGTTTAATCGCTTGTTTTCTGTTCTTTTCTTTGTCCTTGGGCAGCCAGGAGTGTCTGAGGAATGCCACATATATCCCACCTGGGGGTGGGGGAGTAATGCTAGCTTGTGCTTGGCCCTCAGCTTGCCTTATGGTCCCTCATCAGAGGCCATCCCACTGTGGCATTCATGCGTTTGCCTTCCTCTGCTGCAGTGTGCTTCCTGTAATGCCTCAAACAAGTGGGTTAGAGAAGCCAGCATTTTGGGGGCATCCTGTACTCATGTGGTGGTCCACAAGCACCTGACATATGGTCTATCATCCTCATATAGAGGTCAAAGGCCAATTTGGGGTTTCCCTTGCAGATGCATCTTTCTCAAGGCTAGGGAACTTAAGAGATGTGTAGGGCCATCCCTTCCTGCAGAGGCAAATTCAGGCTTTACCTGATAGGACTTTCCCCAAGGCTCATTTCTTTAATCTCCTGACTGGCTTACCAGTTGTTGGTTCACAAGCTCCTTGGGGGCTTCCCAGGAATAATTTGAAATTGGCCCCCTACTCAGAGGCAAAGAAAGACTGGAGAGAGAGGCAGACCACTTCATATTGGTAGGTGGCAGTTTAATAAGCAAAGGGAGGTTACATATGAGGGTTACATTAGGCAGCTACAAAACAAATAGATCTCCACATCCACCTGTCACATCTTAAAAGTTTTTATAGAAGCCTTAACTGGGTTCAGTCACATACTGTCTAGATAGTCTTAGTACCATATTATTATTTCAAAGCTGTGTCCTTGGGGCAGCCCCTAGGTGTGGGGAAGGCAAGCAGAATTCACATTCATGGATAAAGGAGAGGATGAGGAGCCTTTGTCAGGGTCAAAGGTCACCAGTGGTCATGTCCTCTTGATGACTTCCTCTGACAATTTATTCATATTTCCCTTGTTAATATTGAAGCTGAGATCATTGATTTGAATGCTTTCTTTTTAATATAGGAGTTTATCCCTGGATATCAATTTAAGTTTACTTTTTTTTACATTCAATACTTTATAAATCAATATGATAATACTTCATGATCTTCTGGCTTGCATTGTTTCTGACATGAAGGCTGCTGCCATTATTATTTTTTACCCTTTGTATATAAAAGATCTTTTTTCTCTCATCAGGATAGGGAAAAATTATAAGATGGCTGGCAGGACTGATAGGGAAATTCCAGTCCCCAACCAAAGCCTCCCCTTCCAAGTTCTTCTTCCTGCCCCACTTGCCACGTGAGTGCCAAATTACTAATGCAGAAGTAACAGACTATAAAGTGTCCCCCCCATGTTTATCCTCTGGACTCAGACCTCTGGAGAGTGATCTTCTCTGGGCCCGCTGGTGTGAAATAAACCTGCCTTCCAAGATCTCTGAGTGCCACTTGGTTCTACCGCCAGGTGATCCAGACCGGGTTCTGTAACAGTCACACTTAAAGCCAGTGACAGAGACAACATTGAGAAAGTAGATTACTTTTTGCTTTGGTGTAGTTTTCCCCATTTTCCTTGTGTTTGGTGTTCATGGTGATTTTTTGATATATTAATTTATATTTTTCATCAAATATAAAATTTTTCCAGTTACTGTATCTTCAAATGTTTTTGTTCCCCCCCACCTTCTCCAATTTAGGTACTCTAGTTACATTTATATGTTAGGGTGCTTGAAGCTGTCCCACAAATAATTGGTGCTCTATGTTTCATTTAAGATAACCCTATTGGTATGTCTTCAAGTTCAATCTTTTCACCTACAACATCTAATCTGTTAATCCCACATATACTTTTATTTTCCATTTTAAACACCTTCGTTTTCATCTCTAGAACTTTGGTTTGTGTCCTTCTAAAAACTACATTAACCTGATTAATCTCTCTGCTTTCATGAATGATGCAATATACACCTATAATTTTTAATGTGCTTGTTTACTAATTGTATGATCTGTATCATTTCTGGGTTGAATTTTCATTATAGACCTTTCTCATATGGGTCCTGTTTTTCTGCTTTGCATACATAACATTTTATTGTATATTAGACATAGTGAATTGTACCTTTCTTGGTGCTGGATATATTTCTATTCTTATAGTATTGAGTTTTGTGTGGGATATACCTTTTTTTTACTAGAAAACACTGCGACCCACTTTAGATCTTTTAAGTTTGTTAGATGGGGCTAGAACAGCATTTAAGTTGGGGCTAATTTTTCTATTACTGAGGCAAAACTGAGTACTCTACTGGATGCCTTATGAGTAGTGAGATTTTATGTGACATCTGGCGAGAATAGGATTTCTTTTTTCCGCCCCATATGGACCCCAAGTATTTTTCCTGACTTTAAATGTTTCCTCAAATATATACTTTGATCAATACTCCATGAAGAATCAGGATGGACTCTTTATAGATCTTCAGTGCTTTTTCTGTGCACTGTTTTCTTGGTCTCTTCACTGTGAAGTCTATTTGCTTTGCTCTCCCCATGTTGAATTTGGATAACTATTAGATGGACCCTAGAGTTTAAGTTAGATAATTGAACTGAATAAAAACTTACCCATTGTAAGCATATGCGATGTATATAAAGCCATGGAACAGCATCATTTACCAAAGGAGTCAGTGTTGACAGAGAAAAGAAGACCGAGATGTTAAGCCCTGTGGAAATCCAACATTAAGAAGGTGGGATAAAAAGAGGAAAAGCCAACAGAGAAATGCAATAATTCCGGCTTCTTAATGTTTTCCATACTTTACTGTCATCTTATATTCATAACAAAATACTTATTATCCTGAAATTTTAGATATCCTATAAAATGTTTCTTGACACATCTAGTTCATCACATTTTCAGCAATGTGTTCTTTTATATTAATTTTTATTCACTTTTTAGGTGGAGAATTGTCTTTATAATTAATAGTAAATTAATGGCAGGCCCTATCTGAAACTTTTAAAATGTATTTATTAGATCTAGTTTCATATTAGGGCCGCTCCTAAAAAAGTATGTTACTGATGTGATTTAAGGATCACATCTCCCTGTATGAGCATTATAGTTGCTTGCTAAGAATGTTGATTAGTGGTATTCTATCCAGGATTTAGAGAATTGATAAACTTTCACTTCTATCAAGGTCTTCAAATGACTTCTAGGTATACCAGGGATGAAGAATTTGAACTCAGTTTGCCGGTGGTTCTGAACTCTTTCTATTCACTAAAGGGTTTTTTTTTTTTTTTTTTTTTGAAAAATGCTGATGCCTGGGTCCTATCTATAGAGATTTTGATTCAATTGATTAGATTTGGAGGCTGAACATCTACATTTTAGGCCTTTCAAGTAATTCTAATGTACAGCTAGAATTTAGAACCATGTCTTAGGGTGCAGTGTGAGTACATGAAACTGTGTGTGTGTGTGTGTGTGTGTGTGTGTGTGTGTGTGTGTATGTGTATGAGAAATTGGGAATTGTCTTTTAAACAGCAATGTAGCTGAGTGCAAACAGTGAGAACCAGGCTGTTATCCTAGATCAGGGCAGGTTATAGGTTAAATAGAAAAAGTTGGACAGGCATGGAATAATTAAAGTATAATGTCAGTCAAAGTAATGTTAATGAAGCAGAGGCAGGAATATGTCATCACCTCATAAAGTCTCAAATGATTCTGCCAATGGCCTCTAAATCTGGAATGTCAGAGAGTAAGAGTATCCTAGTGAATAGGAAAGTAAAAGTATTGCTGATCTTAAGGATTTTTAAAAATTCTATGTTATAATATTAGCTGTGTGAATGGCTTATAACTCAGAGATTTTTCTTTATACCAGAGTATGTCAAAGTTCTATGCATCCTAACTAACAAAGGCAATGTACATAGATTTAGATAAATGAAAACAAGTTTTCTTTGACTTTTCATTCTTTCATCTTCTTCAACACTTCATGACTATGACTATATTTCCTTCATATAATATAATTCTTAAAGCTGCTTTCAGGAGAAGATTTGATCCAGAAAAAAGGCTTACTTCTTCAAGGTTATTTTCACTTTAATGGGAGATTTTGTCAAATGCATCTCTAATAGCTGGAAGATCAGGTATTTTAAAAGTATTACTTTTTCCTGGTGTCCCGAAATCTTACCATATGGCTTCTGCTATAGACAGTGTTTTTATCCTCCCAGATTTCATGGTGAAATCCTAACAGTGATAGCTACAGAAGGTAGAGCCTTTGGGAGGTGATTAGGTCAACAGAGTGGAGCCCTGATTATGTGATTAATGCCCTTAGAGTCCTGAGAGTGCTTGCTTCCCCCCTCTGCCCTGGGAGGACACACTGATAAGTTTGCAGTCTGCAGCCCAGAAAAGGGCCCTATCCAACTGGTGGCATTCTGATTTGGGCTTCCATCCTCTAGACCTCTGAGAAATAAACTTCTGTTGCTTATAAGCTACCCAGTCTATGGTAACTTATAGGATCCCAAGCAGACTAAGACAGTTACTTTAATTACATGTATGGCCATATCATTATCCACATACTGTTCACACACATAAGTGCATTTAACTTTAAGGGAGTGTTGGATAGACATATAAATAATGTCTACTTTCCTCTGAGTTCTGGTTTCCTTCGCCATTCTGGTAGTTTGACTACTTCCATGTAAGCTCCAAAGACCATAGGATAGCTTACTTTAGTACAGAGGTCTCAAATCTAACAATTTGGCTGTCATCAACCTGTGCTTTGATGATCTCTTGTGTTCTGAAAGGTCTTTTGCAGTGTTCTTGTCTAAGAAGCAGGAAAAAAAATCAATTTCATTTTTCATCCTGAAGAGATTGATTCCTATAGATAAATCAGCCCAGTTGAGTTTTTCTGTGCAATTACTCATTGTCTCTGAAGCAATTGCATTTCAGAAACTAATTCCAGATTATCTGAATCTGCTGCTTGGAAGCAATGTTAACAAGTAGGCAGTATTGGTTAAATGGTTTCACACACACACAAAAATGCAATGTATAAAACTGAAAGCACTCCATGTTGGACTTCATTTATGCAAGGACAATTTGAAAAAGAAGATGCCCATTGGCAAAACGTCACCTTGTTTTTCCAGAAAATAAACTATAGCAACACCTCAGGTGAGGATTTTAAAAACAAAGCTGTAAAAATAAGAAATGTGAGTTTTAAATAAGAATCTGGTGTTGTGCTACTCAATTATATTGCAAGCATAAGGTTAGACTTAACTGCTTCAAAGAGCTAGAGCTTTATTCTGTATTTACAGATTTCATTTTATTTCTCTATTTTCTTGTATAATTTACATTTTCCATGTTCTTCAAAGTTTATTATTTGTTCATTAGATGGTCAATACTACCATCCTAAAGAAAATTTGAAAAAAAAAGTTACCTACCTTTAATACTTTAGTGCATTTGCTTTGTTTATTCTCTTAGGCAAATTTATTTATTTTTAAACACATTGCTATTCACATCTGCAGATTTGGTCACTTGTCTTTTATTTCTACAAATAAATTAATGCTATTTTAAGAATCAATTTGCCAATTTGATGAGTGAGTCCCATTTGGTATATTATACATTCATTTTTTATAACCTGGTTTCCCCAGTACCTTTAAGCTGTGTGAGAGAAAGGACTTTTGAAAAATCTATTGCTATTTAACAAATACTTAGAATCAGGCTCTCTACATAATGTTCACAAAATGAATGCTGTGTGAGAGAAAGGACTTTTTTTTTTTTAAATCTATCGCTGTTTAACAAATACTTAGAGTCAGGCTCTCTACAAAATGAATGCACATGGGGGCACATGTGTATCTCTAGCCTTTGGCTTATAGAGCTCAATGGGCTCTGTAAGAAGAGTCAGTTCCTTCTGTTTCTACCAGTAGTTGTTGGATTAAAATTCGAATTTGAAATTATATCTGAGGACACTAGTGAAGAAAATATGAAGAACATGCAGAGATGTGTTCAGAGCTCTGTGCATGGCCGGCCCTACGAGAGGGAGCTATTCATTCCCTATAAAAGGGAGAGAGTGTGCTGTTTTATAGCACGGGAATAATAGAGCCAAAAAGATTTCCTGAAATTGCATTTCAATCTATTTTCAGGATTTCTCTCTTGCCAAAAATAAGTTGTCTTAACCTTTTTTTGAGAATCCTAACAAGACCCATACTTTCAAAACAACTTTAAAAACCTTTATGTAGGATGAGGTTGCACAGAACTGGCCCGTCTATTTTGTGAGCTACTTACAGAAAGAACACCTTCTTTCTCCCAAAGTCTCATACATTGCAAAGTGTAAGAGGATGGCTGTGGCCTAAATATTTGTGCTCCCCCCCCCCCATTCTTATGTTAAAATCTTAATCCCCAATGTGATAGTATTAGGAGGTGGGGTCTTTGGGAAGTGATTATGCCTGTGGGTGGGGCCTTCATTAATGGAATTAATATTTTTAGATAAGAGAACCCACAGAAATCCCTCGCCCCTTCTACCATGTGAGGATAAAATCTGCAACTCAGGAAAGGGAATTAGCCTGACCATGGTAGCACCTTGATTTCTGACTTCCCAACCTCCAAAATTGTGAAAAATAAGTTGCTGTTGTTTAAGACCTGCCCAGACTGTGGCATTTTATTGTAGCAGTCCCAACAGACTAAGACAAGCATCTAGGACTGTTCTCTGGTGTAAGGTGTGGTGACCTCCCACAGCCATGTAAAAGGGGCTCACTGTTATGGACGTATAATTATCTTATTTCTCAAAGTAACCATTTATTTCAAGCCATTTCTTGACTCTCATTTCATTCTGCTCTCTATTATTTAAGCTATTGATATGGCTACCTGGTCTTTCATTTCTACTTTTCCTTTGCCCTTCAAAGAGTCTGAAGGCATTGCCTTTCTATCAAGAAGAGCCTTTCCGTTTTCCTTTTTTGCTTCATGCAGCCTGCAGGACTCTTCCATGCTGGGGCAACCCTGACTGCTGAAGCTGCCATCAACATTCCTCAGCATTGTGAGAGTACACACACACACACACACACACACACACACACACACACACACACGTAAGTTTCCTTACTTAGAGCCCAGTACTTAATGCAGTTTCATTTCATGTACTTCTTGATATATTTGTTCCAACTTTTATAATGTCTATATCCCAGGTACTTTTAAATAGCTTTTGAATCATAAATGTCCTTTGTTCTTAATTGCCCTTTTAGAATAAGGCATCACCTGTCACTTCTACCCACCGATGAGCCTGTGAACCAGTATCCCATAGCGTCTGAACTATGGTTTTGTTGTCATTCAGAATATCGTAAGTCTCTGGGTCTTTGCTTATGTGTGACTTAAAATGCGGCACTGCTGTCCCTAACCCTCTTTATCTCCCCTATCCCCATTCCTCCAACCAGTACGTAAAATGTAGGTGTTCTGAATTTAGGCTTAGAAGTTATTTTTGCTGCTAAGACCAGCAGTGTTATCCTATATCTTAGTCTGTTCAGGCTGCTCTAATAAAAACACCGTAGACTGGAGGACTTATACAAATGTTTTTCAGTTCTGGAGTCTAGGTAATCTAAAGTGCCAGCAGATTTGGTGTCTTGTTGAGGACCCATTTCTGGTTCATAGAAGGCCATCTTCTTGCTGTGTCTTCACATGGCACATGGGAGCTATAATCCCATTCATGAATCTCTGTCCTCACAACTTAACCACTTTCCCAAAGCCACCCTCCTTATACCACCACCGGGACTTGGGATTCAATACAGAATGTTCAGGTGGACACAAATAGTCAGTCTATAACATCTTAATTTCTAAAATCCATGGCTAGTAATGATAGAATAGTTGGAGTGCATATTCCCAAAACCAGACTGTCCAGTTTAAGTACTAGTCACTAACTAGTTATTTGACCCTCAGCAAGTTACTTACCACATCTGTGTGCCAGTTTCTTAATCTTAACATTACTATTATATCTATATTATCACCTACATATTTAAGGATTAAATGACTTAAGATATACAGAACACATGGAGAGATATTTGAACATTCAATATGTTTTAGTTACTATTGCTGCTTGTCATTATATTTTATATTTTGGATCCAGTGTCATTGTTTTACAGTGTGTACTGTTACTAGCTATCTAGCCAATTATTTAAAAAATTTTAATGTTTGTTTTTGAGAAAGAGAGGGAGAGGGAGAACGAACATGAACAGGGGAGGGGCAGAGAGAGGAGGAGACACAGAATCCAAAGCAGGCTCCAGGCTCTGAGCTGTCAGCACAGGGCCTGACGTGGGGCTCAAGCCATGAGCCATGAGATCATGACCTGAACCAAAGTTGGACATTTAACAAACTGAGGCACCCCAACTATCTAATCAATTATTATATCTACCACATACTGGTGCATCTTCAGTGTAATTACAAAAAATTTTAACTAAACTTATTTTTGTTGATACCCAAGGGTCTTAGACAAAGTTAGAGGATGTCCGTTCTCTTAACAATGCAAATAATTTATTACATCCTAATAATCAATGCTTAAGATACATAATTGCATACATTTAAACAAACTTTTGTAATAAATTTAAGGTTTTTTTCTTAATTATGGCTGTTTTCTATCCAGTGATTTTAAAATCAGCTCCTGAATTACAGTGTGCTTTTCTTTGTTACTCTAAGTTTCTTAACCAAACGAACATGTAACAATTTTCAGGGCTCATCCACACTATTGGTTAGTTGGTAACATGAAGTATATTTTATATGAGGATTGCAGCCTTTAACACTTGCATAATTGAAACTTTGCAAAATGTGAGATTAATCATAAGGATAATCAATAATTGTGTTTTTCTGTTAAAATGGCATCGCCACACGTCAGGAGCAAAAACACAGCTGGAGACTGAAATTCAAGATGAATTTTTCATTTGAGGGAATTTGCATTATATCAAATCTTGTGTATAAAACAAAATTAACATTTTCATAACATAGTCTATCCAATTCTAAAGATTCAAATAAGTATAAAATGCAAACATAATATTTTGTTTAAAATAATTTTGCCACTTAAATTATTTGTCTTCTCTTTTACTAATATTAAAGGCCATCAAAACAGTTTTTAGTTCTGGTTTACTTGTTCAGTAGTTCCAATTAGAATTCTTGATTGAAACCTAGATATGCATCTGTGTATTACTCAGAGTTCTTTTAGTAGCTATATTTAGAAACTCTGCTTGAAATTTGAGTAAAAAGGAGAATTTGTTGAAAGTATATTGGGAGTATCTCCTATAACTAAAGGCAGGCATTAGGGCAGGTGGATTCCAAAGAAAACTAAAAAAAGGACTTGAATTTCCTCTAAGACCCTCTGTCTTTTTAGCACTTGTCCATAAGATATTCTGTGTGAATTTTATTCTTTTGTGCTCTAGAATAAACTGTCTTCCAGAAGGATGATAGGAAACTGAGTCATTCGTAGCTCCCAAGCCTTCTATTTCATGATCCATAATAATCTGACTGGCATTGACTCTTAACACTAACTTAAAAAAAAACACAAAAACTTAATAGTTATAATTGGATTGGCTTGCATCAGATACCAACCTTTGCATCACTTAGCTGTGTCAGGAAAGGAGGTTCCTTGTGTCAGAAATACAGCCTGTCCCTGGATATAAAGAGAGAAATAGCTTTTTTTTTTAAAGGTCTACTATGTGTCAGGTATCATACAAAACTATTTTTCTGATCATCAAAACTATCCTTTAGACCTTTTATAAAGTTAGATGGCTAGCCCAAATAACTGACTTTCCTATATTTTGATTATACCGATCGCCCCAATTAAAGGCCTCCTTATATCCAGTACTGTTGCCCTATAAGGTTTTGTTCTCTACCTTCTCTGACTCTGGAATGGTCTGTGACTCAGCCAATAAAATATGGCAGAGGTGGCATGTACCAGTTCTGAGCCTATGTGAGCTTCTGCTTGCTCTCTGACTCAAATGGGTTTAGTCATTATTATACCTCAAGCTTGCCATGAAAACATGCCTGATCTAGCTTCCTTGACAGATGTGAGAGATGCATGGAGTCTAGTCCATGGCCTGGACATAACTGTGTGTCCCAGATTGATTGTGTGTCTTGATTCTAGCATAAGCTGTGACTGATGTTAGGCTCTGAGGAATACCCTTGTGACCACCGGTTGTAGGTGTCAACCAGGTATATGTCTCCATTCAGCAGGATGCTCAGGAAAAAGACTGACACTCTGATATGGTCCCTTTGCATGACTACTAATAGAGAGGAGAACAGTTACCATGTGGCATGCTGAGGTCCACACATCTCACTAGGACACTACAAAATAATTCGGTCACTGCTACTGCCTATGCCCCCCCCCCCCAAAAAAAAGACTGTAATCCTCAGGGTTATGGAGAAAATACCCACTCATGGTATCCCCATGGCTCACCTAAGGGGTTAATTTAAACCCAATTTAAATCTAAGATCCTTAAAAGCATTAAAGCCACCATTGCCATGGAGACCTCTAATCCTCGTGATACTGATTTGGGATTCTCTGGAAAGAGAAACTAATGTGAGTAGGTGGACAGAATCTTCCACTGTAAGTATATTCAATAAATAGCAAAAAACAAAAGTTATAAAAATCAAACAACAAACCTAACCTAGATACAGGGAGAAGAAACAAAACCTGAAACAGATTTGAAGTTTGACCCAATTGGAAAGTCAAAATTTACTAAATGAATTTGTCAACAAAGAGTGTAAAATAGCCTTTCTGCCTCTATACCCCGTTCTGAATTTACTTTCTCAGCTGAAATGTACTAATTGGCCAATCCTGACCAATACTTTATCAAATTAGTTAAACTTTGGGATCACACTAAATTTAAACAAGACACTCAAGGTAGTTTTAGGGGACTTAGCCAACATAAAATAGGTATATATCACCTTAACTGTCCTCTTGCAGAATTCTTGCTCTGCCTAAATTATCTATTGTCTTAAAATATCCCATAATAGGCATGGAATCTCTGACCCATTGGAATAAAAATAACTTTAAGTCTTTGGTACTTATAATTGGCTTGACAAATGGGGCTCCATGGATCTTCCTTGCCAGTTAAAATAGTTAATACAATTCAGTATAAATAAATATGGAGCCTTCAAGGATTAAAGGCCATTATATAAGAGCTATGATTATATAATAGCTCTATATTATACAAGAGCTATTCAGAGAAGGGGTGATTGTTTTCAGTGCTTCTTTATTTAATAGTTCAATTTGACCTGTTCTTAAACCTAAAACCAATGAATGCTACCTCATAGTAAATCATTATGACCTTAATGCTGTGGTCCCACCTATGTAGGCCCTCATATCCAATGTTATTGAAATTACTGATTTCATCCAATTAGCAACTGGTAAATAACTTGCAGTCATAGATTTTGGCTAACATTTATTCAGAGTCCATTTCGACAGCCTCTCAGCTGCAGTTGACCTTTAATTCTGAAAGAACACAATACACCTTTACCATGGGATATCTCAGCAGCTGCACCTTCACACAGTCTTTGCAGGCAGAATTTAAACCTTGTAGGACTTTCTCCAGGAGCACAGGTATGGCATTACACTGTTAACATCCTCCTCCAGGGACTTTCATTTGAAACACTCAACAGGACCTATAAACAAACATTCACAGAATGACAAAAAGGAATAGATCATTGCCATACATGAAGTATAGGCTCATGGCTCCCTCAGTAAAAAATCTCTTGGCATTTTTTGATTATTTAAGGGCTACTCCATTCCTGATGCTGTTAAAGAAAAATGTTGCCCTCTTCAGTACAGACAACATTAAAATAATTCCAACATGTTTTAGGCCTTTCGGATTCCAGAGACAATGTAGTCTTTATATATACATTGTATTTAGCCCATTTATGTTGTTACTTGCAAACTGGACAAACTCAAATGGGGTTTTCTTGAATGAAAGTCTCTAGAATCTGACCATATAGCAACACAAGAGTGCCCTTCAAAGACTCTTGCACTGTAGAGGTTTTAGCAATGCTCTTTCATGGCTCCTAGAGTCTCTGGACCACCCTTGATGGCCAAAAATTGCCCCATGGGTTACCCCAATTGGCTGAATTTCATGCAGTCAGTTTAGCCCCAGATGCCCTTGCTTACAAATGGCTGCATCTGCTTGGTTTTACACAGTCTGAAGCCGTTGCCCAAAATCTGCTTAGGCAGATGGTCTGGCCAATAGCAGCAACAATAATTCCTTATCCAAGTTTGGCTCCTTTAAGGTAAAGAACTCTGGGAATCTCTTGCCTCACAGACACCCAGACTAAAAGTCACACGAGTTTCTGAACAACTAAAGCCACAATATAAGGCCTTATTAAAGTGCTCCTCACCCCCTTCATGGCATTCATCTAACTTCAGAAAATCTACAATGCTAGTTTTTGGTCAAGTCAGCATTAAGTCAAAGGTGAAGGGTAGATCTTTCAGCATCCTTACTGGCCTCGGGCTACAGGCCTCAGAGTGCCATATGATTTAAGTTCAAATTCAGGGAAACTAAATGTGGAACATTCCAGCTATCATTCATCCAGGTTAAATTGTAATAAGGAGTCTTAAACTCCAGTTTTGATGGTTGTCTGCTGACCATTTTTTTAAGACTTTTTCTTTTTCGCCCCATAATTGGGCAAGTTGGTAAGCAAACTTAGTTGTTTCCTCCTTTCAGGTTAGCAAGAAGTTCAAACCAAACAAACTACATTTATAGTAGCCCAAATGCCAGCCCCACCTTCTGACCACCACAAAAACCCAAGCCAGTCTCTTTTCCCTGCTCTCCTAAGCCATTTTTGGACAGGCTTGGGAACCTGCTCCATTCTCCCACGGGAGTCTAATGTGAGTAATAAACCTTTTGATACCCTCCTGGTATCTGTATGGTGTTGGTAGTCTCAGGATCCAGACCAAATTTGTGTGTGGGGTCCATCCATTCTCTGTTTGGTGAGAACAACCTATAAATATTTGAGTAATCAAATCGTTTTCTACCTTGGACATAAAACCCAATCTGAGCCTACTTGGTGACTTTGAGTGTAAATGTGCTATTTTCATCCTTTAAGTGGGCTGCCCTAATGAAGGATGGGCCCTAAGTGTTAGCACAATTGGCTGAACTGTATCCAGCCATCTTAGCACAGGATGCTCTGGGTGATGTCTAAAAATTCATAACCATCATGGGGTATTTTGTGTATAGAGAGTAAACTGGCTGCTTTTTGCATGTTTGTTTCTTGGAAATGTCAGATTTTTGTCTAAAACTTGTCAATTATTTACTTCATCTTTTATGGATGCAGCAGGTTTTCACCCAAATAAGGCAATCCCAGGCTTTATGAAAATGCTAATGTCATCCATGATCGATGAAATACAGTAGGTTGGGTGAAAATTACATGAGGAAATGCTCTTTTATTCCCCCTAAGTTACTATATTTAACAAAATCAATCCTGTCATTTCTAATTTTACGTGGAAAAGGCAATTTTGCCTGAAGAAAATTACATCATGATTAAGAATAATACTATGTTTGCTTAGGTAATTTTCCTTGAGTATATATTCTTATTAGAAAATTCTAAATTTCAGGCATCTAATGATCACTGAAAAAGAGTAAAAAACAAGAGACTTTATGGCTGTTATCATTTAGTATTTCTTTTGCCAAATTAAACATAAAATGTAAAGTTAAGATGACTGTTTTATTCTTGGGGTTTGCCTCGAGTACAGTATACTACAGAAAAACACCATTTGTCCCTCTTTCTCTACACCCTTTTGGAAACCTGGATGAAGGTTTTCATGAGAAGAAATCTGAAAGAACATTCCCAACTCTTTCCCGCCAAGGGTACTTTGGCTATTGCAATGTAGGACTTGAGGGAAGATACCCATAGCACTGTGTAAGCCATGGACAGGAAAAAAAAAAAATGTTTCACAGTGGTAAAACTTTCCTTGTCTCTCATATATAGGACATTAAAAGGAATGCAATTCATTGATTTATGTGCTCTTAAAGAGTAAAAAAAGAAAAAATGGGACAGAAATCCTCTCTTACCCATAAAATAATTTCTTTTGCATTTAATGAAGGTTTTCAGAAAATTTCTCTGAAGTCTTCCATATTGATTCATCTAATTCTTCAATTAGACTTATCTATTCAACTTCATATAATTTTTCCCAGCCTCTTCACTCCTGTTTTCAGGGCCGTACTCCTATCTGACTGCAGCCATTTGCCTATGAGTCATCTTTCTTAGATTTATGTACTTGGATGTTTTCCAAAGAAGCTTCCACATGATGTTGATTATGTCATAGCTGATAAACTATTTTAAATTCCTAGTATAGGCAGAGAAGTCCTCTTTTTATTCAGGGCTTATTATAAACATAATGGAATAATTTTTGTTCTCCAAAACATTTTTTCTAGCTAGAAGCTTATACAATTTTTGGTAGACTGTTTTCATATCTCTTAACTAAATTGATTTCCTGTGGTGATCTTATAAGAAGCTTATGTTTTGCCATCTTGAAGCAAGGTTTAAATGAAAAAAGTATTTTAGGCATCACTGATTTATTTTTTCCTAAGCAATGATTTTAAAACATAAAGATTTCTCATAAAACATCAATTTTTAACTTCAAAATAAGTTATTTTGTGATATGAATTTTAAGAAAATATATATATTTAAAATGTGGAATAGATACTTGGAATAACCAAAAATATAACTTTGGAATCAATTCTATAATGTTTTGAAGATATGTACAACTTGATATTTAGAAATCTTTTAGATGGGTAAGTTTATGATTTGAGAATTTGTCTAAATTTTATTGTAGTTGAAAATTTCCCATAACATGCTCCAACAATTCATTGACATGCCTACCAAGCAAATTTACTTCTATAGAACAAAGAGTAACTTCAATGTCTGTTAAATTCTTAGTAAATGTTTGAAATTTTAGGGTATTAAACAATGTTTTATAGCTTTCAGGTAAGTTAGCAATACAAGAAATTTCTAAACAAATACTTCAATCCTAGATCGAGGCTAAAAGCTTTTAGAAATGTGACCTTTCTGATCTGTATAATGTTTGCAGTTCATGTGAAGCCAACCCTATTTCAAAAGGACATATTCAGTGGCAAATTCATGTGAATTTAGGGGCTACAGTTATTCTAGTCCTAAAATCTCTGAAGCATTTCCTGCTCTGGTTTGTGAGCTTTTCAGTCTGAGAAAACTTTATGCAGTTATCTGTGTTCTTCCTCTTTGCTGTTTAAACCACTGATTACTCCCTCCTTGCTTTTCCTCTAGGCATATATTCTCTCTTTGGAAATGCTATCCTCTTGAATCTTGGGTAAGGTGACACATGAGGATTGCAGTATTAGTTACCTAGGGAATTTTTCTATATAAGTAGAAGAAACCAACATTTTGGGTCAAGTATCAATACACAGGCACTGTATATATGTGTGTTGATTACAGAAGTAGAGTTTAGCCTAAAGGAAAGATCCTTTTGAAAATCCTGCTGCAGAAGGTGTTTCTAAGTGTTCCATTCTCTTTGACCCTCTGACCTTTTCTATAGTTTCCTTTTTTCTTCATATATCTGAACAATGATTGTGACTTTCTAGGCTTTAATTCTAGTCCTATATTTCTGTCTCAGAAAACTGAGTATTAATTGCATCAAGTCTACTTTTTAAATATCACATCAAATTCAGAGATTTCTTAAAAAAAACTAGTTGGAATTCACATTTTTTCTATGAGGAACTCACTTATTTTCATAGTATTGGTGGATCTATAGAAAATGGTACATATTAATTTTTGAGAACCTGGTGAGGAGAAAGGTCAGGCTTCTCAAAGGGTTCAGACAAGCTGAAGAAAGATGGCAGGTTAGAGCCTGAAGCAGTTGCATGGATGTGCTCTGTGGACTGTGCCGCCTTGTATACGGTGACTCAACTGTTGCTTCAACACCAGTGGTTGGCGAATGTCTGAGAAGTCAGAAAAGATTATCTTCATTTGTCTTGATCCCATTCCTGTTATCCCTGGTTCTTTTGATTTTGGTTTCTAGGTTTTGTTTTTATTTCAAGGGTGTGTGTGTGTGTATGTGTGTGTGTGTGTGTGTGTGTGTGTGTGTGTGTGGCTTCAGGCATTTTTGACAGCTAGACCAACACAGCTACATAGTAATTTTTATTGTGGAACTATTTCTTTGTTATATTTTATTGTCAGCTTAAGTCTCTATAACGTATATTACAACTAAGTGTCCCCTCACAGGATTGGTGGCCTGGTTTTGGAGAGGAGAGGAGACCCAAGCAAACTTGTAAAAGGAGAGTTTTGGGGGCAACTGGGTGGCTAGTCCGTTAAGTGTCCTACCCTCAATTTTGGCTCAGGTCATCATCTCACAGTTTGCTAGTTCGAGACCGGTGTTGGGCTCTGTGCTGACGTTGTGGACCCTGCTTGGGATTCTCTTTCTCCCTCTCTCCCTGCCCCTTCCCCAATTTCACGCATGCGCGCGTGCGCTCTCTCTCTCAAAATAAATATTAAAAAGGGATTTTATCTTTGAGTTTCACTATCCAGTTTTCATTAGCATTCCAAGCTCTTCTCTGGAGAGCTGACCTGTCACCTGGATCCTTTACTGTGGGCTCTCAATGGTTTGAGGTACAGTAGGGAACACCAGACTAACTTTAGCTCCCCACACACTTGCTATGTGGCACTGGGTAAATTCCTTTTTAGCTTGAAACTCACTGTAACTTAGATTCTGAGCTCAGACACATTTAGTTTAATTCCTAGACTTTAGTTAGGTGATTGTAGACTGATTTATTCCTTTGATTCAGCTTCCTAATCCATAAACTGGGCAGAAAGAAATACCATCCTATATTGTTTTTAAGAATATTTAATTAAATACTATTTTAAAATTAAATAACATTGGGATGTAGCTCAGTTGATTAAAGCATCAGACTTTGATTTTGACTCAGGTCGTGATCTCATGGTCTTCAAATTCAAGTCCTGCATCAGGCTCTGTACTGACCCTGCAGAGGCTGCTTAGGATTCTCTCTCTCTTTCTCTGCCACTCCCCTATTCATGTGGGCACTCTCTCTCAAAAATGAATAAACATAAGAATAAAATTAAACAATATTTACTGAGTGCTTATATTTTACCTGATACATGAAATATGCTTAGTAAATGGCAGGAGTGCAAATGGTGGTGGTGGTTTTTATATTATTTTTAATGTAAGCATTTAAAAGATAATACATATAAAATGCCCAGCTTGTGGAGGTTAATTTGTTTTTTTCTATATTGGGGAATTTTTGGCTCTTACTTTTCTTTCCTAATTCTTTGGAAAGAATTAGTTTCATTGTTTGCTATTTTATTTTTTTATTTTTTATTTTTTTTCAACGTTTATTTATTTTTGGGACAGAGAGAGATAGAGCATGAACAGGGGAGGCGCAGAGAGAGAGGGAGACACAGAATCGGAAGCAGGCTCCAGGCTCTGAGCCATCAACCCAGAGCCCGACGCGGGGCTCGAACCCACGGACCGCGAGATCGTGACCTGGCTGAAGTCGGACGCTTAACCGACTGCGCCACCCAGGCGCCCCTGTTTGCTATTTTAATAATAAGTTTTGTTTAAAGGGAATAAAAAAGTTCCTCTTAGAGCAAATATCCATTTTAATAGGAAATTTTTATGGACACATTTTTTTTTTATTGCACTGATGTTCAAACATAATTAATCATGAATATCTATAAATAGGTTTCTACTTGATTATATTATTTGATTATAATTCTATTCAAATCTGTACAAATACATATAAAACCAGGCATAAATCCCTTATGTTTACACCATTCTAAAGAATGATTAAATAAAATGAAAAATTTAAAGCCCAAATAAATATAAAGCTAGTAAAAGTAAAGCTAATAAAAGTAAACAGCTTTAATATCATTTCATGGATGATACTGTTCTGAAACAAAATGGGAGTTTGCAATGTGAATATTGTCCTAATT
The DNA here is from genome assembly GCF_022079265.1 of Lynx rufus. Lineage (NCBI taxonomy): Eukaryota > Metazoa > Chordata > Mammalia > Carnivora > Felidae > Lynx > Lynx rufus. The sequence goes on from NW_025814845.1 coordinate 55,022,453, forward strand.
GCTGCTGATGGGTTTTTCTGAATTTGGCTTGATACTCCTGTGTGATATGTTGATTTTGACACTTTTCCTTTCACACTTATTTTTTTGTAATTATTATTTACCTTTGTGATGTCATTTGATTTTCTCTTGATCTGAATAAATTATTTGCTTATTGAATTTATATCAACATCATTGAGGGGTGGGAAATGTGGTAAGAAAGATCTAATGGGAAAAAGTGGACTCAGCCACAGTATGAGAGCAATTATTTTGCTCCTTGAAGAATTGATTTATACACGTGTGTATGAAGTAAGATTTGTGTGTGTACGTCTATGTGTATAATGCTCATTTGTTCAGGCAGGCTACTTCTTCAGACTCATCTAATTCTGCATACTTCCCTTCTCCCTGTCCTCCTATTTGGGCTGTACCCAAATAGGTTGCTTCATCATACCATACATACTTCTGCCACAGTGGCGTTGTACCTGTTTTCTCTGCTCAGAATGCTTTTTTCTACTTTAGATCCACGTTTTAGTATCCTTCAAACATCAGCTTAAATTACATTTCTGCAGGTAACCCTTACCCAATTTCCCAGATTAAACCAAGTCTCCTTCGTATCTCATACAAGTCTATATTTTTTTAATGTATTACTGATCATAGTTATTAATTAGATACTTGTGTGCTATTTTGATTAATCCTTTCTTGCTGAGACCATTAAGTCTGCGTGTGAGTACATCGCCTCATGGTTAATGGCTCATAGAGGGCACTTTCACATGTTTGGTGACTTAAGTGGATGAGTGAATGACCGTGTCAAGCTCTATTGGCGCTGGCAATCCAATGGGAATATAAACAGCCAAGGCTGGCATGGTCTCTTGCCCTTAAGAAGCTAACAGCCTGTAGGGAAAGACAAACATGAAAAATAATTACAGAAGCTTTCATTTATATAATTGGGATAAGTGCTACAGAGAAGTACAGGGTGTAATCTAAGAATCTGGTAGTGATGGGAGTGGCAGAACAGCCAGCTCGCTTTTCTGAGGAAGTTATTGTTAAGCTAAAATCAGGGAAGTTAAGTACTGGTTAGCTGGTGAAAGAGTGAGGGTTCTGGACCACTCAGGGTCTTAAAGTATGGACTTGTGCTTGCCTTCCATCCATCTGTTCATTCATCCACACATATCTGAGGAAGAGAAGTAAGGGTAAATGTATAGACTATGAATTTATGTTACTTCCTTTGTACCACAATTTCATTTGGTATGTATGCTTCAGTTAAATCTCCAAGTTGTTGCCGGAACTCCTCTTAAATTCATGATCACAAATTTGAACTTGGTTTCAGGGGAAACTAGCCTAGCTATTCTATTACTTTTTCCTAATCAGCCTATTCTCCTTCCGTTCTACACGTAGCTTTTCCCATCTTCTCTCCCCACAAACTTGAAACACAGCCTTTTCTTCCTGATAGCAGCTGAGGTATTTCTTTTTTTCTGAGAAAATAAAAGAAACAACAGAGAATGTTCATATGCTCCCACCACAAAATCTAGGAATCTGTGGCATCTGTACTTCGTTCCTTGGCCTTCTTCCTGTCACACTGGATGAAGCTGTAATCCTACGGAAGGGCAACTACTACACTTGTGTTCCAGGCTCATCCCTCCTAGCCTCCTCAAAGACATTGCCCCTGAAATTTCCACCTCTTTCTTCCTGCATCTTCAAAATTTCTGTCTCCACTGTGTTGGGTCCATTGCATGCAAGAATGATAGAACTATTTTCATTAAAAAAAAAAATACAATCTTGACCCCCATGCTCCAGCTAATGCTCCATTTCTCTGTTCCCCTCCACCCTTTCAGCAAAATTCCTTGAAATAAAGGCAGCTGCATTTATTTACTGTCTTCAATTCCTTTGTTCCCATTCTCTTGTGCATTCACTTCAATCAGGCTTTTATCTCCTCCATTCCATCTAAATTAAAGACTCTGATCAAGGGCACTACTAATTTAAAGGAGAAAAAGACTCAGTTCTTTGAGGAAGGAATCCAGCAGTCAGATGTATTATGGCTTTACCAATAAAAGGCAAAGAAGGAAATCTTTCAGCTCTTTTGGCTTAGGGCCTCATTTTTATTTAAGCTTTCAGAAAATAAACATGTTATTTTAATATCTTTAGTATGACAAAATTATTAAAACAAAAACTATAAATTTTTTGATATTAAAGAGTATTTCTCAGGATGTTAAGAATAATCTCTTCATATGTAGGCATACTTTTTATATATTTTGTGTGACTACTTTAAGGACAGCAATTTTATAATGTTAAAAAAATAGAATTACACATTCATGTAAGACTTCATAGGATGGAAAAGTAAGATAATTCTTTTGTGAATGTTTTCAAGTTATACCTCATCATAACTGGTTTTATGATGCCGAATGCTGTCTGCTGTCCTACCCTAGGGGAAGATAAAACTTTCTCTCCCTAGCTTTTGAGATCCTTTTCACTACCATTTGGGAGGACTGTAGTTTGAAGGGTAAGCACTGAAATTAATATAGTTTGAACTAAAGAAAATAGGACTAAGATTCTTTAAATATACAACAGAAGAGTACAGGACAGAAGGGAATTTTTAAAAACTGGAATATAAAGAGGGCATCTGGGTGACTCAGTCAGTTTAGTGTCCGACTTTGGCTCAGGTCACAATCTCCCAGTTTGTGAGTTTGAGCCCTGTGTGGGGCTCTGTGCTGACAGCTCAGAGCCTGGAGCCTGCTTCTGATTCTGTGTCTCCCTCTCTCTCTGCCCCTCCCCTGCTCACAGTCTATCTCTGTCTCTTAAAAAATAAGTACACATTAATAAAAAATAAAAATTAGAATATAAGGCATGCACTGTAGTAATTAGCATTTATGTTACTGATAAGCTCTAATTGTCAGCCTAAGGCCAATTATCAGTCTTCTGTCTGCCAGCAGCACTGGGCACACTTCATCACTCTCTCCTTCAGACCTATTCTTAATTTCAGGTCACAGTCTTTTATTTCCCTTTCTGCTGCACTAGACATGGCTTCATCATCTCCTTGCGGGGTGATTTTCATCTTGTTGACTTTGAAGGTTGAAATGCCCTAGAGCTATGTTCTGGACCTGGACCTTCCTCCTTTTCAGTCTACCTGTACTCCCTTCTCTGGTGGTCTCAACCAGTTCCATGGCTTCGACACCAAACACTCCCTGCTGAACATCAGATTCGGTTTACCCAATCACCTATTGACCTCTCATTTGGATGTCTAAAAGTCTTGTCAGATTTGACAGACCTCGATGTAGATTCTTAATATCTTACCCACTCCAACCTGCTCTTTCATTTACTAGTTCCCATTTTGCTGACACCTCCATTTGCCATTTTTGCTTCTTCCTTGTCTTTCACTCACTCTCTACATCCAACCCATGAGAAAGTTCTGTCAGCTCCACCATGTACTTATATCCAGAATCAGATCTGGATATATGTACTCTCATCACTTACATTAAAACTATCCTAACCAAAGACATCTTTAGTTTTGACTAGACTTTGGCAGTATGGAGACCTAACTGGTCTCCCTTATATCTCACTATTGGGTCTACTATGAAAACTGTTTCTTTATAGGTTATTACTAGTATAACAGGTTGACTCTTGTAAACTATAAGTCACATTCCATCACTCTTCTGTTCAAAGCCTTTAAGTGGCTTCCGTTATTACTCAGGGTAAAACTCTGAATTTCTAACCATAGTTACAGGTCATGATAACTAACCATAGTTATACATAAATTTCTCTACCCCATTCTTCTGCCTACCCCCGTTTCTCTGGTCTTCTGTTTCATTTCTGCTTTATTCCAGCTACATTGATTTCCTTTTCTTTCTTTCTTTTGTTTTGTTTTTTTTAAATTTTTTTTTTCAACGTTTATTTATTTTTGGGACAGAGAGAGACAGAGCATGAACGGGGGAGGGGCAGAGAGAGAGAGGGAGACACAGAATCGGAAACAGGCTCCAGGCTCTGAGCCATCAGCCCAGAGCCCGACGCGGGGCTCGAACTCCCGGACCGCGAGATCGTGACCTGGCTGAAGTCGGACGCCCAACCGACTGCGCCACCCAGGCGCCCCTGTTTTGTTTTGTTTTTAACAGGCCACATACAGACATACCTCAAAGCCTTCTCATTTGCTCTTGCCTCTGCCTGGAATGCTGTTAAACCAAATATATTCCTTCACTTCTTTCAGGTCACTATAAAAATACAACCTTAACAGAGACTCTTTCCATTAACAATACTTAAAGAGCAACTTGTACTCTTATTTGGCATTATTTTTTTTAGAATTTTTCACTATCTGACATATTACTGATATACATGTTTAGTTATCATTTCTCTCTAGAGTGGAAATGTAAGTTTCATTGCAGTAAAGACTTTATTCTACTGTATTGCCAGCACCTTAAATAATACCAGATCCATAGCAAGTGCTCAAAAAATGTTTGCTGAATGTAAAACTGAGACTTCTCCACTAAGCAATTACATTTTAAGCACATAGGTTTTTCCATTAGTATTTTACTTCTTTTCATCACATATCTGTGTACCTATTTTTCTCTATCCATCTATTAAACATCTCATTTGTAGTCCTATTTCAGTGCAAAGACCTCTGTATGCTTCTCTTTAAATAATTCAACATGAAATTTATTAACTAAAGTTAAATATTTATAGTTTTACTTGATGTACAATTTGCATGTAGTTAAATGTAAAATCCTGAAGTATATATTCACTAAACTTTGACCTGTGCAACCCAAACGTCTATGATCATTTCAGGAAGTTCATACCTTTCCCAGTCAACTCCTCATTCTCTATTCTGTAGCTTCCAGCATTCTGATTTTTTTTTTTCAGCCATAGGACACTTTTAGAATTTCAAGGAAAAGATACCATCACACAGCTGTATTCTTTCTTGTAAAACCTTTTCAGTAACATAATGTTTTTGAGACTCATCTATATTGTTGTATGCATCAGCAGTGTCTTACTTTTTATTGCCAGAAGTATGAATATGTGGGTTTATTTAATCATTCTCATACCGGGGCGCCTGGGTGGCGCAGTCGGTTAAGCGTCCGACTTCAGCCAGGTCACGATCTCGCGGTCCGGGAGTTCGAGCCCCGCATCGGGCTCTGGGCTGATGGCCTGGAGCCTGTTTCCGATTCTGTGTCTCCCTCTCTCTCTGCCCCTCCCCCGTTCATGCTCTGTCTCTCTCTGTCCCAAAAATAAATAAACGTTGAAAAAAAAAATTTAATCATTCTCATACCAATGAACATGATGAACACTGGGTTTTTTTTTTTAGATTTTGGCTATTACAGGTAATGCTGCTATGCATTATTCTTTTTTTTCTTTATTTTTTATTTTTAAGTAATCTCTGTACCCAACATGGGGCTTGAACTCATGACCCTGAGATCAAGAGTTGGATGTTCCTCTGAGCCAGCCAGGTGCCCCTGCTAATGCAAATTCTTATTCAAGTATTTTTGTGACCAAGTATTTTTGTGTATCTTTCTATTTTTCCTTTTATTTTTGGGATAAATACCTAGAAATGGAATTACCTAGATCCTGTAATAGGTAAATGTCCCATTTTATAAGAAAATTACCAATAATTTTCCAAGTGGTTATATCATGTTAAATTCCCATAAAGAGGATATGAATGTTCGATGGTTATATATCCTGGTCACCATTTGGTATTTCCAGTCTTCTTAATTTTAGTCATTATGGTGGGATTGTAGTGGTGTATCATTGTGGTTTCGTTTATATTTCCCTGATAACTAATGATGTTGAGTACTTTCCTTATGCACATACTGATCATATCTTTTTTGTGAAGTGTCTTTCCAGATCTTTTGCCCATTTTATATTGAGTTGTCTTTTTATTATAACAATCCATGTATCAGCCCTTCAATCTCTTGCCAGCAGAGGAAAACTTGTTTTTTTCTTTTTTGGGAAGTGCATGAAAAGACAGTTTTCTCACTGTCCTGGGACAAATTTGGACTTCCTCTTGGAATAGAGGCATCTTCCTTTCTATAAAAACAAAAAAAATAGGATTATTAAAAAGTTATACATTTATTTTAGGATAACCTACTTTCTGAGAGTGTATATATTGCTATTTATAAAATCACATAGCACATAAGGAAAACATGGAATTAAGAAATTGAGATCTATAAAAATGATGCAGAACTACATTGGATAGATGCATGCATGTGGAATCTTAAGCAGATGTGGGTTTAGTCAGTGCTTCCTGGGACTGGATCATCAGTGTGATAGATCCTAAGCACTGTGCCGAGGTCACATTGCTCCACTCCAGAGTGAGGGAGAGAAGTATAGAGCCATAATACAAGTGTAATAAATCTAATAACTCTTTTAGACTACTTCAAGGCTCTTTGAAAAGTGTCAAACATTAAAGTCTTTGAAAAAATGCTTCTTTTTTTGGAGGGGGGAAGCAGTGAACCGCTGCTTTGCCGGCAACTTAGGCACATGCTTAGTTTACCTAATTAGGTATTCAACCCTGGTAATGCCTGGTTCCAGAATTAAGGGAAATGGGAGATATAAATTCTAATTTATACCTTAGAAGTTTTCACCTTCTCTAAAATGGGATACATAATTCATGGGTAGTTGGCTAGCATTTTGTCTAAAGAGCTTTCTTGAGGCCACTATACATGTTTTTGAGCTGTCTCTGCCACTGACCCACAGCAGTGGTTTGTACTAGCTCAACAGATGGCAGAAGTGGCTTTTGATACGTGAAACTCCCAATATTCATGATATGTGAGTTGGCCGAAATGAGGGACAGTACTACTCTTGCAGAAATGGCATATAAGAATCTTGTAGGGGTACCTGGATGGCTCAATCAGTTGAGCATCTGACTCTTGATTTCGGCTTGGGTCATGATCCCCAGGGTCACGGGATCAGGCCCTCTGTCGGGCTCTGCACTGAGCGTGGGGTCTGCTTGGGATTCTCTCTCCTGTTCTCTCTCTTTATCTCTCTCTTTCTCCACCCCACCCCCATCCCTCTCCCCTGCTTGTGCCCTCTAAGAAATAAAAAAATCAAATTTAAAAAAATCTTGTAAACTCCATGATTGAGTTGCAAATAATCCTGGGCTCAGTGGCTAAGTGAGAGTTTTCAGGAACTTTTGCCTCTAATAGTGGCTTTTTCCTGTCAGAAGCACAGAAAATGATTTTAATAATATGTCTCTAAAATATTTGTTAAAATGACTGCAAAAAGTAGGATGTTTTTAATCATCTATTGTCTGGTTTTACTGATTTTAGAAAAATCTGGTGTGTAAGAATTCAGTTCTTTTCCTCATGTGCACAAATGAACCATTCTTTCTAGAGTAAAGGACTTATGAATAAATCAGTATATAAAGTTGTATTATAAAATAATATTATATTGGTTAAAAAAAGAAACAAAAAAATGAGTGGACTGACAATAAGAACAGATTAAAAATCCCTGTATCATCCATTTAGTATCTAGAGCATATGAGAAATCCTGAAAAAAAACTAGTTTATATTTTATGAAAAAAAAAAAAGATCTTGCATCTGTGTTTCACAGAAATTCTGCAGATTAGGCCTCTTTGAGTAGTATATATGCAGTTAAATATAGAGAAGTGTACTAGGAATGCTAGAAATGTACCTGGATCCTCCTACCCATACCCCCCCCCCCAACATCTGAAAATAGCTTTCCTAAAATTTCAGTGCCTGAAATTCTACCAGATGAGAATGATTATTTTGTGTTAGGTAAGCCTCCTCCTTGCTCTGTGACGTTTTCTTTATTTTTTCTTTTTTTAAGGGCAAATAGTTTTGCTAGGGGAAATACTTATTGAATCAACAAGTTTGTTTGAATTTGCTGTTGAATTGGCTTTCTTTTGTCAGGAGAAATCTTGTGATGGAAAGGGTTTTGGCAATGAAAAAAACCCTTAGGTTTAGATCTTATAATAACCTTTCCACACTAACCAACTAGGTAATTGTGTTGTGACAACAATGTGATGCTACTAAAGATGAAATTATTTAATGATCATATCATCCCCTATTTGCTGAATGTGTATTATGTGGGAAATGTTCTAAAGTTCTAGCACTGTCTAAGAGATGGCATGAACATGAATTTAATCAGTACAATTATTTTATATATCCTACAGACATTGAAAAGCTAAGAAAAAATTATGAACAACTTTGTGGTGATAAATTTGAAAATTTGAATAGAATGGAAAAATTACTCAAAACACGACTTACCAAAACGGGGTTAAAAGGAAATAGAAAATCTGAACAGTTTGCTATCAAATTGAATCTATAATAAAAGTCTTTCCTCGGATGCCTTGGGTGGTCAGTCAGTTAAGTGTCCAACTTCAGCTCAGATCATGATCTCATGATTTGTGATTTCCAGCCCTGCTTTGGGCTGTCTGTTGTCAGCACAGAGCCTGCTTTGGATTCTCTGTCCCCCTCTCTCTGTTCCTCCCACACCCCTCAAAACTAAACAAACATTAAAAAAAAAAGTTTCCTACAGAGGATGTTTCAGGGCTAGCTGTCTTCACAGTGAATTCTCCTCGAATATTTAAGGGAAAAACAATACACATTCTTCAATAACTTTTTCAGGGAATAGAAGAAAAGGAACACTATCCAATTCATTTAATGAGAGTAGAGGTAAGAAGACTTAAAGACATTAACAAGAAAATATAGGCCAATATTTCTTTTAAATGTAGATATAATAATTCTAAAGAAAACATTAACAAGCAATAAGTAAACATACTTTGAAAAGGATACTGCATTACATTCAAGTGGAATTTCTACCAGGAATGCAATGAGGGTTTAATATTTTGAAATGAGTCAGTATAATTCATCACATTATTAAAGGAGAAAATATTAAATGACATTAATATAGATGTAGAGAACGTGTTTGATACACTATAACACCCATTTTTCATTTATCTTATAAATAATATTCCAAAAATATTAAAAACCAAAAATAAACCCTACCGCCATCATCCCAGGTAATGGTGAAATGTTCCTACCCTGAGGTCAGTAGTGAGATGAAGATGCCTAACTATTCCTTTTATTCAATATTGTACTATTCTTTGCCAGTGGAATAAGGACAAATGTATAAGGACTAGAAAGGAATGAACAAAACTACAGATAAAACCTGATTATGAATGGAGAAAAGCAAAACCTTCTTTTTCATTAATCTATTGGATTTTTAGGCTATGCCTCTTTGCATTATTTTTTAGGGGTTGATTTGGGGTTACAATACATATTAACTTTTCGACATCTTAAAATTGTCACTTTACAAAAAATATTGAAAACTTACACAACCATATAGATATAGTTTACGTCTTTTCTGTTATACTGGTTATATGCATTATATATGCATATGCTTAAAACTTCAAGTGATAAGTGTTTTTACTTTTGGTATTATAAATATTTTTAAATGTATTTTAAAATAATTGTGCTGTGAATATTTCTATGTATTTTAAAATAATTTAAAAATACTCTTCTATACATACTCAAATACTCTGTCAGTGCTCTTCATTCCTTTAAGACCTCATGTTTCCACCTAGTATAATTTTCAATCAGCTTGAAGAATTTCTTTTGATATTTCTTGTACACCAATTACTTTGGAGAATATTTCTTCTTCTTCTTCTTCTTCTTCTTCTTCTTCTTCTTCTTCTTCTGAAAATGTCTAATTTTCCTTCATTCTTGAACATTTCACTGGATATAAAATTCTGGGTTGGTGGGGTTGTTTTTTTAAAAATTTTGACTTTTAAAGAGTGTCTTCTCACATTACTCATTTCTAATAATAAGTTATTGGTTATTTTAACCATTGTTCTCCTTTATTTAATGTATGTGTTTTCTGGCTGACTTCAAGATTTTCTCTTAATCTTTGGTTATTAGCAAGTATATACCTAGAAAGGTTTTCTTCATATTCACTCTACTTGGGATTCATTGAGCTCTTTTCCAATTTTTCAACAAAAAAATACAGAATTTGAAAAAAACTCATCCATTCTTTTCAAGTTTTTATTTAAATTCCAGTTAACACATAGTGTAATATCAGCTTTGGTTGTACAATATAGTGATTCAATATTTTTGAGTTTCTGAGGAAACTGCATACAGTTTTCTATAGTGGCTGCACCAGTTTGCATTCTCATCAACAGTGCAAGAGGGTTCCCCCTTCTCTACATCCTTGCCAACACGTGTTGTTTGTTGTGTTGTTGGTTTTAGTCATTCTGACAAGTGTGAGGTGATATCTCATTGTAGTTTTGATGTGTATTTCCCTGATGATGAATGATGTTGAGGATTTTTTCATGTATCTGTTGGTCATCTGTATGTCTTCCTTGGAAAAATGTCTATTCATGTCTTTTCTCTGTTTTTTAACTGGATTATTTATTTTTGGGGTGTTGAGTTTTATAAGTACTTTATATATTTTGGGTAAAAACCCTTTATCAGATATGTTATTTGCAAATCTCTTCTCTAAATTTGAAGGTTGCCTCTTAGTTTTGTTGACTGTTTCCTTTGCTGTGTGGGAGATTTTTATCTTTGTGAAGTCTTAATGGTTAATTTTTGCTTTTGTTTCCCTTTCCTCAGGAGACATATCTAAAAAGAAGTTGGTATGGCCTATGTTAAAGAAGTTGCTGCCTATCTTCTCCTCTAGGATTTTTATGTTTTCAGGTCTCACATTTCAGTCTTTCATCCATTTTAAATTTATTTTTGTCTATGGTATAATAAAGTGGTCCAGTTTCATTCTTTTGCAGGTTACTGTCCAGTTTTCCCAACACCATTTGCTGAAGGGACTTTCTTTTTCATAATGGATATTTGGTCTTGCTTTATTGAAGACAAATTGACCATATAGTTGTGGGTTCATTTCTGGGTTTCCTATTCTGTTCCATTGATCTATGTGTCTATTTTTGTGCCAGTACCCCACTGCTTTGATTACTACAGCTTTGTAATATAATTTGGAAATCTGCAATTGTGATGGCTCTAGTTTTGCTTTTCTTTTTCAAGATTGCTTTGGCTTTTCCGTGTCTTTTGTGGTTTCATACAAAATTTTAGTATTGTTCTAGCTCTGTGAAAAATGCTGTTGGTATTTTGATACGGGATTGCATTAAATGTACAGATTGTTTTGGGTAGTATAGATATTTTATCCATAATTTTTCTTCTAATCCCTGAGCATGGAGTGTCTTCCCATTTTTTTTATGTCATCTTAAATTATTTTCAGCAGTGTTTTATAGTTTTAAGAGTTACATGTCTTTTATCTCTCTGGTTAGGTTTATTCCTAGGCATATTATTGTTTTGGGTGCAATTATAAGTAGGATCATTTTCTTAATTTCTCTTCCTGGTGCTTCATTAATGGTGTATAGAAATGAACCAGATTTCTGGACAGTGATTTTGACTCATTCTCTCTTTTCCTTCTGAGACTCAATTTATATTTATAATAAATTTTGTGATATTGCTCTGAGACTCTGTTCAGTGTTTTCCAATGTCTTTATTCTTCCTATTTACATGATTTCTATTGATCTATGCTCATTTTACTTTATTATATACCTTCTCTTGTAAATATCATTTATTTCAAATAGTGTGCTTTTATTCAAATAACTTATATTTGCTTCCTCTTTTCAGTTATTATTTCTCTGCTGAGATTTCTTTTAATTCATTATGCACCTATTTTCCTTTATATCATTGAGCTTTACTAGCTGCTTTAAAATTCTTATCTGTTAAGTCTAATAAATGGGTCTTTCTCAGTTGGTCTTTGTTGGTATCTTTCTCTTGAGAATTGGTTACATTTTCCTGCTTTTTTGTCAAGTCATTTTGGATTGCATTCTGGACACTGTGAATGTTACACTACAGCAACTTTAGTTTCATTAAAATTCTCAAAAGATTTTTTTTTACTTGGCAATATACTTGGCTTTACTTAAATGAAAATATAAGCAGTTGCATAAATTTCAGTTTAGTTATTGAATCCTAACTGGCCCTCTAAAATATGTCCTGTGTACACATGGAGTTGGCAAAACACTGCTTACCTTTCTGATATTCCCCTTAAACTTTTCAGTAGCTATTCTGGAATCAAACTGTGTTTTCTGGTTATTCATATTTGAAAAACTGTAAGATTTCTGTCAGTTTTTGCCATTTCATGTGGTACCAATTTCAACTTGTCCTTAGGCTATAAGAAATACAATTTATCTCACTCTTTTTCATTTCTTCCTTCTAAGGATCTACTCTCTTCCAGAATCTACCTGATTTTGTCCCTTCAGTGCCTTCAGGTGATTATATGTATTTTGCCCAGCATTTATACTTACTATGTCTGTGATGGTCAAATCTAGTAGAAGCTTATCAGTTAAGCAAATGCAGAACTAGAATAATTTTTTATAACCATTTTGGGAAACTGTTGGTATTTAAGGTGAATAGCTTCATATCCTATGAATCAGTAATTTTACTTCTAATATAATTACATTTCTATGTTCACCAAAAATGTGTATGGATATATTAATAGCAACATTATTTGTCATATTAAGGAACTGGAAACTAGTCAATTTTCTGCCAAAATTAAAATAGTAAATAAATTGATATATTCAAAAGATAAAATGTACAATTAGGACAAATTGTTATATACAAAATGAATGAATTTTACAACAGAATATTGAGCAAAGGAAGCCAAATAGAAGCATCTACTAATGATTCTATTTATACTATATTAAACAAACTAATACATGGATTTTGTCAGGATAATGCTTACCTTTTGGGATTTAGTGAAAAGGAAAAGGCATTAGGGTTTTTCCAAGGGTTCCAGCAATAATCTATTTCCTATACTGAAAACATCTAGTTACCAGCATGTGTTAACTTTGTAAACTATGTATTTGTGATTTGTCTGGTTTTCTGTACATAGATTTCAATAAGGTTTTTAACGACAGTTGGTTGACTTGGTTTACCTAATGCATCAAATACTATTGATTCTGTCAGTAGTTCTGAGTCTAGCATATTTGGCCATTTTCTGCTTTTTATTTTTAGGAAATTATTGTGAATGTTAGAGGTTTCATGACTTGGGAAAATTATTCACAAGTAGCCTATAAGAGAAAATCAGTAAAGCTTGGTTGCTCGTTAAACCAAAAGAAGTTTCAGATGGGGAAAGAAAGGATAAAGTCAAAATTGGAGACCTAGATTTACTACAAGTAAACATGAGTGTATATTTTTATAAACTTGGGACAGAAGGCTTTTCTGCATGGGACATCAAATATATAAACTTAAAGCATGACGATTTACAGTGTATTAAAAATTTAATACTCCATAAATGGAAAAAGAAATCTTGGACTTCATTAGCATGTCAGGCAAATATATAATAAATATAATTGCAAATCAATGAAAAAATGAATCCAATACAAATGGAATGCTCTCCAGTTAAAAAAAGAATGAGAGGAATCTTCAGTGATAGAAACTATTTTACCAAATCATAGTTTGCAAAGGATTAATATGTCTCTTGAAGAAACAAAATTACAACTAATATGCGATAGAGTATTGTGCTCACCTATGCACAGAAAGTTTTCCTAGGAAGATTTTAATTTATTAGTTACAAAAAAAAAAAAAAAAAAAAGAAATGCTAGCACATTCTCTGGAGAGTTGGTGATATTTCAGAGCTCCCTTACTGTGGTTGGTGAGTTTCTCCCCTCAGTGTGATTGGAGAGGATAATAAATTTATCTCTAATTACCAACTGTATTCTTCAGATGGGATCTCAGCTGGGTAATTCCCTCCCATTTCTGATCTCTGAAGAACAGGTCACATGTGTGTGACCTGAAGTAATCTGGACCTTCTATAACTCTATAGCCTTCAGAATGCAGCTGTTTTCTTTGAGACTCTGCTAGCAGTAACAGTATGAGACTGTCTGAGTATAATATTAACTAAGAATTATGGAAAATTTCTATTGATCATTTTAAATATATTTGTACGTTATTATAAATGCTCTAATATATCATTTTTGGTGAATGTGTGTAAATGACTTATAGATGTTCTGTTTCTGTGTCACCCTGTGTACACTGTTTAGTCCTAGAAGAATAAACCAAATCTGCCTATAAACACTGTATAGAATTCAGTTTAGTAGTATAGAAGCTTTTGGCGATGTAATGAAAGAATAAGGAAGAATAGTTTTCACTAAAGACCTATAGCACCCAACATAAAATTTCTTATTTTACATTTCAAAAAGCTTGTTTTATTCACAAACTCCAAGGTAGATTTACCATAAGTTGTCTTTGAAAGCATTTTTTTTAAGAGACACAGGAATGCAAATTCTGCTCTCATTATAAACTCTTCATTAATGAACAATGAAATCCTAATTCAATATATGGAAATTAAGTCCATTAATGATACTCAGAAAAAAATAACAAGATCTTTGTCTCCAATTAAAGTATCTCTTTTATCTTTAATTTTATCTTCAACTCTTTACTCTGAAAATTGGCATTTCAAGGAAACAGATAACCTGAGTAGATGAAGAAAGACTGCTTTTTCTTTTCTTTTTTCCTTTTTTTTGGGGGGGGGGTGGAAGATGAATGCCTGCGGAATAAATAATTAGAAAATTAGTATTTGGCAAACTTTCATGAAACGGTTGATTCAGACATGGATCGATCATCATTGGATGCTGAAACTATTAGGTGAAAGATTAATAGGAAGTAAATTTTTGTTTCAAGAGTATCAGCCCCACAAACTGAGATTATTCACTAACAACATTTCACTAAGCAAAATTTAAAAAGTGTACTTCAGAAAGGGGGAAAATGATCACAGAATAGCTAAATTTCAAGCATGAATTAAAGCCTCTTTGGCCTACCCTCTTTCTCCCCCACAAAAAAAGAAAAAAGTAAACAGTTGACAATTCTGAAAAATGCCAACAATTGTACTCCAATAATCTGAATTCTAACACAGGCTTTGTGGTCTTTCATGAGACAACCAGTCCATTTGAACTTTAAACTGCTATGGCAGATACTTCAATAATCTTCAAATGGGAGTATCAACTTAAAAAAATTTAAAGGAAGGGGTTTTTACTTGAAACTAAAATTTTCAAGTGATTTAACTTCATACTTAAAAATTTGTGCTACTTTGATTAAATCATGTAGGTTAATACACATCAAATTTTGATTATCTCTTTTTGTTCTTTCAAGGTGTATTTAAAAGCAATAGTCATTTGAGGGTAGAGTAAGGAAAACAATGACAACAACCTCTAGTTGTCTTGTTGTCTCCGCGGAACAGCCAGTTTTAATTTTTTTTTTTTTTTAATTTTTTTTTTTTTCAACGTTCACTTATTTTTGGGACAGAGAAAGACAGAGCATGAACGGGGGAGGGGCAGAGAGAGAGGGAGACACAGAATCGGAAACAGGCTCCAAGCTCTGAGCCATCAGCCCAGAGCCCGACGCGGGGCTCGAACTCCCGGACCGCGAGATCGTGACCTGGCTGAAGTCGGACGCTTAACCGACTGCGCCACCCAGGCGCCCCCAGCCAGTTTTAATTTGAAGGAGAAGGGAACATTCTGAGAAGGCACTGGGACAGTTAAAGGAATACATTTACAACATACACTTTCCAGAGCAGAGTGGAGAATTGGGAGGGCACTAGGGACTGAATGTTTGTGTCCCTCCAAACTTTATATTTTGAAACCCAAATTTCCAGTGTGATTGTATCTGGAGGGGATAGCTTTTGGAAGGTCTAGCCCCCATGATAGGATTAGTACACTTGTGAGCAAAGACCGAAAATAATTTGCTTTTTTTCCTCTTCACCATGTGAGGGAACAGTGAGAAGACAGCCATCTAAAAATTTGGTTGCACTGCTGGTGGGAATGCAAACTGGTGCAGCCATTCTGCAAAAAAGTATGGAGGTTCCTCAAAAAACTAAAAATAGAACTACCCTATGACTCTGCAATTGCACTACTAGGTATTTATCCAAGGGACACAGGTATGCTGTTTTGAATGGGCACATGCACCCCACTATTTATAGCAGCACTATTGACAATAGCTAAACATGGAAAGAGCCCAAATGTCCCTCATGGCTGAATGGATAAAGAAGATGTGGTATATATATACAATTGAATATTACTCGGCAATCAAACAGAATGAAATCTTGCCGTTTGCAACTATGTGGATGGAACTAGAGGGTATTATGTTCAGCGAAATTAGTCAGAGAAAGACAAATATCATATGACTTCACTCATATGAGGACTTTAAGATGCAAAACAGATGAACATAAGGGAAGCAAAAATAGTATAAAAACAGGGAGGGGGAGAAAACACAAGAAACTCTTAAATATGGAGAACAAACAGAGGGTTACTGGAGGGGTTGTGAGAGAGGGGATGGGCTAAATGGGTAAGGGGCATTAAGGAATCTACTCCTGAGATCATTGTTGCACCATATGCTAACTAACTTGGATGTAAATTTAAATCAATCAATCAAACAAATAAACAAACTTGGAAGAGGTCCTTCATCAAGAGCCTGACCATGCTGGCACCCTGATAATGGACTTCCAGCCTCCATAACTGTGACATATATTTGTTTTAAGCCACCTAGTCTAAGTTACTTTGTTACAATAGTCCAAACTAAGAGGGGTAGAAGGAAAATTGTATCAGATTAGCCGAAGTACAGAGCAGGTTGAATATGAGAGGGAGTTAATGGTTCCTCTTGCTGGTTCCTGATGTAAACAAGATGTATAAGATACTTTAAGATTACCACTGGGCATCTTGGAGGGGAGAGTAGGATGTAGGATTGCTGTATTTTGGTTTCACTTTATAGCAGGTAATTTATGGGACAGTCAATTTCTGTGATCCTCACTGCCCACCTGAAGGGTATGTATTCTTGGTCAGAAACACTATTTCTAGGTCTCTTTTCTCCTATAAAATGTCCTGTTACTTTGAATATCCTCCCATTTCCCTATACTACCTTTCATTAAAAAAAATCTTATTTATCTGAGGGAAATCCTATTGCTTTATTTTTGTAAAGCAATTCAAATAAAGCTTATTAAAAATGCAACACATTTTCACATTCATGTTTTAATATTTTTTTGCTTTTTAAAATTGAGGTATCGTTGACATAACATGTAACTTTATATATTGCAGTATTATTACTACCATAGTAGCTTACCTCTCCATATCACATAATTATTTTTTTCTTGTGATGAGAACATCTACAAACTAGTTTCTTAGAAACTTTGAAGTATATAATACAGTATTGTTAACTATAATCACAAAGTTGTGCTTAGTTCTCCCAAACTTAATCAGCTTATAACTGTAAATTTGTATCCTTTCACTAATACTCCCCATTTCCCCTATCCCTTAGCCCCTGGTAACCATCATCTTACTTTCTGTTTGAGTTCAGCTGTTTTGGATTCCACATACATGTGATATCATACAGTATGTTATTCTCTATCTGATTTAGCATAATGCCCTCAAAGTCCATCCATGTCACAAATAGGATTTCCTTCTTTCTTATGGCTGAATATATGTGTGTGTGTGTGTGTGTGTGTGTGTGTGTGTGTGTGTGTATCTCCATTCATTACTTGACATATAGATTGTTTCCATATCTTGGCTGTTGTGCATAATGCCGTAATGAAAATGGTAGTGCATATATCTTTTTGATATCTTGTTTTCTTTTCCTTTGGATATATATACCCAGAAGTGGGATTGGTGGATGTGGTATTTCTACCTTTAACTTTTTGAGGATTTCTGTACTGTTTTTCATAGTGGCTGCGCCAGTTTAACAACAGTGCCCAAGGACTCCCTTTTCTCCACATCCTCACCAATGCTTATCTCTCATCTTTTTGATGATAAGCATTCTACAAAGTGTGAGTTTGGCATATTATTGTGGGTTTGATCTACATTTCCCTATGATTAGTGATGTTGACATCTTTTCATGTACCTATTGGCCATCTGTGTATTTTCTTTAAATATTTTTTAAATATTTAATTTTTAAGAATATTTATTTTTGAGAGAGAGAGAGAGAGAGTACACAAGCAGGAGAGGGGCAGAGAGAGAGGGAAACACAGAATCCAAAGCAGGCTCCAGGCTCTGAGCCATCAGCATGGAGCCCTACACATGGTTAGAACTCACAGACCATGAGATCCTGATCTTAGCCAAAGTCAGACACTTAACTGGCTGAGTCACCCAGGCACCCCCATCTGTGTATTTTCTTTGGAAAAATGTCTATTCAGTTTCTCTGCCAATTTTTAAATTGGATTATTTGTTTTTATCACCAAATTGTAGGAGGTTTTATATATTTTGGATATTATTCCTTACCAGATAGATGATTTGCAAATATTTTCTCCCATTCCATAGGTTATTGTGATTCCTTTATTATTGGTTTTTCTGTACAGAGGTTTTTTAGTTTGATGTAGTCTGTTATGTTGATTTTAGCTTTTGTTTTTTGGGCTTTTGTTGTCCTATCCAAAAAAAGTAATTGCCAAGACTGGTGTCAAGGAGCTTTTTTTCTGTTTCCTTCCAGAAGTTTTATGGTTTTTGGTCTTATATTTTTAACCCATTTCAAGTTTATTTTTATGATTAGTGTGAGATTGGAGTCTAATTTCATTTTTCTGCATGCAATTACTCAAAAAAATTTTCTGACACCATTTATTGAAGGAATTATTTTTTCCTCATTGAATATTCTTGGCTTCATTGTCAAATATGACTTAACCATATATGTAAGGTGTTTATTTCTGGGCTCTATTCTGTTCTGGTCTATGCATATATTTTTAGGCTAGTACTATACTGTTTTGAATTACTATAGTTTTATAGTATGGTTTGAAATCAGGAAGTATAATGCCTCCAGCTTTTTGCTTTCTCATGATTGTTTTGGCTATTCAAGATCTTTTGTGGTGGTTTTTTCTATTTCTGTGAAGAATGCCATTGTAACTTTGAGAGGGATTGCATGGAATCTGTAGATTGTTTTGGGTTGTATGGACATTTTAACAATATTGATTTTTCTACTCTATGAACATGGCTATATATTTGTGTCATCTTCAATTTCTTTCATCAATGTTTTATAGATTTTATTGTAGAGATCTTTTACTTCCTTGGTTAAATTTATTCCTAAGTATTTTATTATTTTTGATACTATTACGAATAGGATTGCTTTCTTCCTCCCTCCCTCCCTCCCTTCCTTTATATAATTCATTGTTAGTGTATGGAAATGCATATGATTTTTGTACCTTGGTTTTTTAACATTGACATTGTAGTTTGGTATTTTCTGTCTTTTCATAGATTGAGCTGTTGCAAATGTTTAATTTCCTTAAGGTCCATTTTATACACTATATTTTAGATGAGCAATAATGTGCAAAGAAAATGAAATTCCTTTGATTGAATTCTTGCATGAGGTCCTATCCAACCATTTGTTGTTTGAACTCCATTCCCTTTCTCAAATATTAGAACCAAATAAAATGAGTGATAGTGAAGGTAAGAGAAGGGAATATCTTAAACTTTCTAGTTAAGATATTTTGTCTGCTGATTTTATTCTTTAATTATTTTTTGTTTCAAGTTTTTATGTAAATTCTAGTTAACATGTAGCATCATATTAGTTTCAAGAGTAGCATTTAGTGATTCATCACTTACATTTAACACCCAGTGCTCATCGCAACAAGTCCCCTCCTTAATGTGTATTGTCCATTTAGCCCAACCCCCTGCACTCCTTCCCTCCAGTACCCCTCAGTTTGTTCTGTATAATTAAGAGTCTGTTTCTTGATCTCTTTTTTTCTTTCCCCTATGTTCATCTGTTTCGCTTCTTAAATTCCATATATGAATGAAATCATGTGGTATTTTTCTTTGACTGACTTATTTTGCTTAGCATAATACATTCTAGCTCCATCCACATTGCAAATGGCAAGATTTCACTCTTTTTGATAGCTGAGTAATATTTCATGGTGTGTGTGTGCATGAGTGTGCGCATGTGTCTCTTCAAATCAGTATGTCTGTATCCTTTGGGTAAATACTTAGAAGTGTAATTGCTGGATCATAAGGTAGTTCTCTTTTTAACTTTTTGAGGAACTTCCACGCTGTTTTCCATAGCAGGTGCATTAGTTTGTATTGCCACCAACAATGTAAGAGGGTTCCCCTTACTCTATTTCTTCACCAACATCTATTGGTGTTTCCTGTGATGTTAATATTTCCTGTGATGTTAATATTAGTCATTCTGACAAGTACAAGGTGGTATCTCGTTGTATTTGTATTTCCACGATGATGATTGATTTTGAGCATCTTTTCATGTGTCTGTTAGCTTGTCTTCTGTTAGTATGCCTTTTTTGGGAAAATGTCTATTATGTCTTCTGCACATTTCTTAACTGGATTATTTTTCAGTGTTAGTTTGGTAAGGTGTTTTTTTTGGACGGGGGTTGCCTTATAGTTTTGTAGATTGTTTCCTTCACTATGCAGAAGATTTTTATCTTGATGAAGTCCCAGCAGTTCATTTTTGCTCGTTTCCCTTGTATCAGGAGACGTGTCTAGTAAGAAGTTGCTATGGCCGATGTCAAAGAGGCTACTGCTTGTGTTCTCCTCTACAATTTTGATGGTTTCAGGTCTCACATTTAGGTCTTTCATCCATTTTGATTTCATTTTTGTGTATGGTTTAAGAGACTGGTCCTGTTTCATTCCTCTGCATTCCTCTCTGTCCAGTTTTCCCAGCACCATTTGCTGAAGAGACTGCATTTTTCCTATTGGGTATTCTTTCCTGCTTTGTTGAAGATTAGTTGGGCATACAGTTGTGGGTCCATTTCTGGGTTTTCTATTTTATTCCATTGATCTATGTGTCTATTTTTGTGCCAGTACCATACTGTCTTGATTACTACAGCTTTGGAATATAGCTTAGAATCTGGAATTGTGATGCCTCCAACTTTGTTTTTCTTTTTCGGGATTGCTTTGTCTATTTGGGGTCTTTTGTGGTTCCATATAAATTTTGGGATTGTTCTGGCTCTGTGAAAAATGCTGTTGAGGGGCGCCTGGGTGGCTCAGTCGGTTAAGCGTCTGACTTCAGCTCAGGTCATGATCTCACGGTCCGTGGGTTTCAGCCCTGCGTCGGGCTCTGTGCTGATAGCTCAGAGCCTGGAGCCTGTTTCAGATTCTGTCTCCCTCTTTCTCTGACCCTCCCCTGTTCATGCTTTCTCTCTGTCTCAAAAATAAATAATTGTTAAAAAAATTTAAAAAAGAAAGAAAAATGCTGTTGGTATTTTAATAGGGATTGTATTAAATGTAAAGATTGTTTTGGGTAGTATAGACATTTTAACAATATTTGTTCTTCTAATCCATGAGCATGGAATTTTTTCCATTTCTTTGTGTCCTCTTCAATTTCTTTCATAAGTGTTCTGTAGTTTTCAGTGTACAGATCTTCTACCTCTTTGGTTAGTTTTATTCCTAGGTATCTTACAGTTTTTGGTACAATTGTAAATGGGATTGATTTCTTGATTTCTCTTTCTGCTGCTTCATTATTGGCATATAGAAATGCAACAGATTTCTGTACAGTGATTTTGTATCTTGTGACTTTACTGAATTCATGTATCAGATCTAGCAATTTTTTGGTGGAGTCTTTCAGGTTTTCTAGATAGAGTTTCATTTTGTCTGTGAAAAGGAAAGTTCTTCCTTGCCAATCTGGATGCCTTTTATTTCTTTGCTGATATAAATTTATTTTGAAATATTGTCTTTTTGGTGTTTTGTCTTTTTTTGAGTAAATTCTGAATCTTTTGGCTTTTCCTACTTCTTTCCCCAAGATATCAATGCATTTATATGATATCATGATAATAAGAAAGATTTCTCAGATTTAATTCTGAGACTTCCATTCCCTATACTCTAAGGAGGCTGGTATGTTGTAGTACCTAGCTGGTATTTGATGTCCCCATAATGGTAGTTATTATTTTTCCACTTACATTTTCAGTTTTAAATTTTGTTGAAAAGCAACATTGTGGTCTTCTTTTTTTCCCAATAAGAAAGTACTCTCTCACTAAATTCCAAACATCATATATGTAAAATTGATTATTTTCCTGGTAATATAATATTTTTACAGAAATATTTGTGTTGTAGAAATGAGATCATGGAGAATAAATGTTATTTTTTACAATTCAATTTATTGACAAAACTTAAAATGACACTTTATAGGGAATCAACTTGATGAAAAATGACTTAAGTCCTATAGAAATATATACTGATAGAAAAGTGTACTTTAAAATTTATTTTTTAATGTTTGTTTATTTTTGAGACAGAGACAGAGCATGAATGGGGGAGGGTCAGAGAGAGAGAGAGGGAGACACAGAATACGAAGCAGGCTCCAGGCTCCGAGCTGTCAGCACAGAGCCCGACGTGGGGCTCGAACTCCTAGATGGTGAGATCATGACCTGAGCCGAAGGGATAATTAGTATGGAGTGTACAGATGTTGATTTTTTTATACTATTTGCTGTGAAGTTTCTCAAAACACCTCAATAGGGGCTGATTCTGAAACAGGAAAAAAATGTCAGCCAGCAGGCATGAATTCTATCCTTATGATTCAGTAAGGTTGCACCCCAAAAGAGATCTGGTGTAATCACTTGGCAAATAGACTAGTGGCAGATAGACTAGTGGCAAATGGCCTAAAATTTTATTCCAATATTAGACTCTATATTTCTACCTCAAAGAATACTTTAAATAATGAGACAATAATTATAAGCATAGAACATATTTATTTAGCGCAGCATCTAATAAGCTATGACCAATGAGGGGCTCAAACTCATGAAACCCAAGATCAGGACCTGAGCTGAAATCCCAAGGCTTAACCAGCTAAGCCACCCAGGCACCCCTGCTGAGTAGTATTCTATGTCGTAGATGTTCCACAGTTTTAACCATTCATCTGTTGAAGGAATTTGAGTTGTTTACAGTTTTTGGCTATTAAATATAAAGGTGCTATGCACATTGGTGTATAGGTTTTTGTGTGAACATAGGTTTTGTCTTACCTGGGTTGTATGGTTACTGCATGTTTATATAAGAAACTGCAAACTGTTTTTCCAGAGTAGCTGTACAATTTCACATTTCTGCCAGCAATAAATGGATGAGCTTCTTTGTACCTTTTACAGCATTTGGTGTTATCACCATTTTTGATTAGTATTCTGATTAGTGTATAGGGATATTTCACTATAGTTTCAATTTGCGTTTTCCTATCGATTAGTGACAAGCAACATCTTTTGTTGTGCTTATTTGCCTTCTGTATATCCTTTTTAATGAATGTCTCTTCATATTTTTTCCAATTTTCTAATAAGATTGGTTTTTTTTAATGGTGAGTTTTAAGAGCTTTTCATATATACTTTAGCTACCAGTCTTTTGTCAGATACGTGGTTTTTAAATTTATTCTAGTCTATAGCTTGTTTTTTCATCTTCAGGTGAAGGTTTTAAATCTTGATTAGGTTCAGTTTGTCAATTTTTCCTTTTATAGATTGTACTTTTGGTATTAAAACTAAGAACTCTTTGCCTGGCAGTAAATGCTGGTTTTTCTCCTTTTTTTTCCCCCTAAGAAATTAATAGTTTAAATTTTACGTTTAAGTCCATATTCATCCTGAGTTTGGTAATGTATGAAGTTGTGTCACTTATATCAAGGCAGTTTTTTTATTTTTTTTATTTTGTTTTTTGGTGTCTGTGGGTGAGGAGTGGGAGTGGGGTATGGATATTCAGTTCTAGCACCATTTGTTGGAAGAGGTAACTATATTTAAAAATGTTTCTTATTACATTTATTTATTTTTGAGAGACAGAGACAGAACACAAGTGGGGGAGGGGCGGAGAGAAGGAGACACAGAATCCGAAGCAGGCTCCAGGCTCTGAGCTGACAGCACGGAGCCCGATGCAGGGCTCAGACTCACAAACCGGGAGATCATGACACTTAACCGACTGAGCCACCCAGGCGCCCCGAGATAACTGTATTTTAAAACTTTTTGGTAAATTTGGACTATTTTAGCTTTAATAAAGGTGATACAAGTTCTCTTTGAGATGGCACAGTACCTTTCTTTGATGTATCTTCAGAGTAACTGCAGAGTATGTATGGGACCTACACGACACAGGGAAAAGTCACGCTTGTCAGAGTGACTGGACCATTTACTGTATTCTTTCTGGCCCCAAATAATAAAGATAAATCTCCCCCCATGCTCATTTGTCTATTATTTTTTTCCAATTCATTGGGCAAATCTCCTCCCAAGTGCCTGCCTAGGTCATGTAATTTATCTGTGTATGCTTTTAGATTGGAGAATATTATATATAGCAACCATTTTGTTTTGATCAGAGAATGATGTTTGGTATATTTTAAAGTACTGTACTTCTCTTTCCACAGAAGTCATTGTGCATTCTATTTCTATGATCATAAAATTTCATATTAATGGGAAATAAGGGGAAAAAATCTATCTTACACACTTTAAATAAGTCCCTAAGTTTTATTGTGAATTTTCTACATGATTGGCTAACAAAAAGCTTCACCCATAAATGTGTTGGTTGACTTTTGTTTGTAAGTGTACCAGTTAATTTTGATCCTTATTTGAAAGCATTCGATTCATACAAGTTAGTATGTGAAATTCTTCTAGCAATCTGTGAGAAGGTGGGTTACAATGAAAGGAACCCTGAAGGCATGAGTTCTTTGCTTGTGGAACTATCAACATCATAACTAATTGGTTATGTCTTTGAATCACATTTGTGAACTTACCTCTGTTAGAATTTTGGCCATGGGCCTAAATTAAAAACAGATTTGTTTTGCTCATTTCTCTTGCCCAGATTACTTACAAAGATTACTTACAATGTGATTCATTCATTAACTTTTCTTTTATCCTTGTCTAGGTAAAACGCAGTCCCTGAAGCAGAAATAAACAGCCAGTAATTATTCCAAACACCAGAATCAGGGACTTGTTCCCTTAGACTGGGCAAAGTCCCAGACAAGAGTCTTGAAGCTACTATATCTTTATCTCTGTATCTAATCTGCCTTGGTTATCATCCATAATCCATCTACTTGACAGAATAGGGTTCTTTGTCCATAAAGATTAATGGGCCTGTGGTTGTGCAGTTCTCTTCAGAGCTATCCTCTTTATAGTGACAGCTTCTATAAGACCCTTCACTATCCTCTATCCAAAAGACAGTGCTTATCTTCAAGAAACATAAAGGTCTTTCAGTGACAAGAAGAGAAATCTGCTTCCTGCAGGGATCTATGACAAAATCACCTTATGTTTGAAATCAACTAAGTGTATTTGTCCAGTAGATTCTGGTCAAGGTTGTCTTAGCTTCCACTCTTCTTTATCTCATCTTACATTTACCTTTGCCTTAGAAAAGAGAAAGGATTTATAGATTCAGCCTTGTATTTGTGAGGATGTCTTGGCAACGACGTGTTGAGATGCTTTTCCTATTTATTGTAATATAAATTCCTGATTCCACTTTTTAACCCTGCTAAGCTTCACTCTAGTCTATAGGTAAAAACACCCAATTACATCCTATTTAGTTTTTAAAGGGTATCTTCCAACTTGTAACCATGTTTAATAAGATGCATGACAGGGGTGCCTGGGTGGCTCAGTTGTTTGACCATTTGACTCTTGATTTCAGCTTAGGTCATGATCTCACGGTTTCATTTGTGAGATTTGTGAGATTTGTGAGATTTGTGAGATTGAGCCCCAGAGCTGCACTGTTAGTGCACAGCCTGCTTGGGATTCTCTGTCTCCCTCTCCCTCTCTCTCTGCCTTTCCCCCTTCACTGTTTCAAATAAATAAACTTAAAAAAATATCATGTCAGATATAATAAGCTGTAATAGAATATGCCATAAGAAATTCTGAGTTTAGCAGCTTTTCAAATGACAAAAGAAAATCTGGAAGAAATTAAAAAAAATAGCTTTGTAAAGGAAGCCAAATAAACATAACTATAAACAGGCGTTGTGCTTATAACCCCACTTTATTTTAAACATAATTTAGCAGTGAGCAGAATTAGGCAAGAAGAAATACTGGTGGTGGGTCATGTTTCAACACCCAGCACCATGAAAAGAAAGCATTCAATTAAAAAGAATAGGCCTCTTATCCTGTTAGTAGACATGGGAAGGGATGGTGGGCTTAGAACATAGGAATGGAGATACAAAGCCAGAGCTAGAATTCTAGTTTTCTGGCTCTGGATCAGTACTCTTTCATACCACATAGATTTGCTAAAGTGAATTTTAATTTTACCCAGCTTAATAGTTGTTCTGCGGTTGACTGGGTGCTAGAACTGTATATAGATATCCTAATCTTTGCAAACACATGGCCTATAAGTCTACTCTGGTTTGTATGACTAAAAAAGACCTTCATTGGGAAGAGAAGATTGGGGAGGGGAGGGAAATAGTAGGTTTTGTTCTATTTCTTTTACTACTGAATTTTAGAATAAAATTTCCCGTGTTATGCACAAGGGCATAAGACCTTCTGAGAGAGTAAAATTTAGTTCCTGAGAGAGAAATAGATGGTGTTTTTCCTGTATTAAAGATGATCATGTTTAGCAGGTACCTAAAATGCTTTGGGTAAAGGCATTTCAGTACTTTAAAAGTATAGGTGATTAAAAACAGATCCGAAGAGTCAGGAATAGCTTTCTTGGGTTTTTTGCATCTTCCATAAAAAAAAAAAAGCATGAAGCAAAAGCTCAAGAAAAAAAAAATATGTGTAAGTGCCTGGATTTGAGTTTGCATATAACCAGCAACCTAAGCAGTAAATTATGTCTGGCTTATTTTTAAAAACCTTTAATGTGCTAATAAATACACAATAAGGTAGGTCTATACAAAAATTAGAAAAATAGAAGTCTTTTTTGTTCAGTGTTTGTGCTAATTTCTTTTTTGTGTTTTGATTCTTTTTTGTCTTCTGATTTTGTTTTGATTTTTTACTTGTGTTTAGAGATTTCTATTCTCAGCATATTTTTGTAAGATTTATGAGTATCTTCATTTATTTCATAAAATTAAAGTGAAGAAACCACAGCAAAAATGGTCAATTTGTTGGCAATTTAGAACTGAAAGATTTAACAATCCTGGGCGTTATTGAATATGAATGCCAACTGACTTATTCAGTCTCCTAAACTACTTGAAGGTAGTCATGTAAGTAACATCTTCATTTGAGAACAATTGCAAAAAAAAATACCTTTTGTATTTCTCTCAGGGAAAGCAAGCTCTTAACTAAATTTGGAAAGTCTAAGCTTCTGTCTGGCTACTTGTGAAGTAAACACGTGACCTTAGCTAGTAAGTTGAGCTTGTTTAAATCATAGTCTCTTAGTCTTAACGTGATAGTACAAAATTTATAGTTAAGAATAACATGAGTTCAAGGCAGTTTATAAATTATATTAGAAATAGCATGTGAATTGAAAAATTCAAAACCTGGGGTCAGATCCTGGCTTCTCCATATATTTGTTGTATAATCAGATTCTTTGAACTTCTCTTTCCTAATCATACAATTATACTTATGATGAATTGTACAGGATTGCTATGAAGAATACACACACACACACACACACACACACACACACACACCCATTCACACACACCCGGGTGTTTGTGTGTGAATGGGTGTGTGTGTGTGTGTGTGTGTATGTGTGTGTGTGTACTCTTAAATCATGCAAACTTCTATTAACTACTGGGACTTTATAAACACTACACGTACACACATACACAAATTGCATAAATGTTATGCAGTACACTCACCATGAACTCTTACATACCTTTTAGCACTTATTCAATTGCTCAAAAATCCTCCATTTTCTTTTTGGAATTGAATTTAGAACCATTATGCAAGCCAAATTAACCTTACTACATTATTAAGTTACACTATATACGTTAGACAGTGACAAGTTACACTATAGACGTTAGTCAGTGACAAGCTACGTCAAAAATACTAGATTGCTCTCACATAAGCTTTTCAAAGCTCATTCTGGAAGTAAAAGTACAGGAACATGATTGTGCATGATTTGGGATGGTTCATTTAAAATAATTTAGGCTTGAAGCTGAAGTCTATTAAGAAAGAACAAGTTTAATTTTAATAAAAATATGCTTCTGATAGAGGCAGGGAGGTAAAAGGGCAGTGGAGAATGATATACAAATGAATAAATGTACCAATAAATAAATGTACCAGACCCTACCCAGGTAAAGACTAAAAACCAATCAATGAACAAAATTGTAGTTGCTATCCTCTCTGATACTGATTCTAGAACAAAAGTTGGGTGTGAGAGTTAATTCAAGTTATGCCAAAAATGCTATGATTGCTGCCTTATATTTTGTGGATTAGGAAACTTGTGTTCAGACAATTCAACTTAATTTCTATAAATTTCATAGCCAGAAAGTGACCAAGCCAGGATTCAAACCCATGCTTGCTAACCTCAACTTCCTTGCTTCAGACACATATACCTTGCTTGTTTGAGTAGCTGTATTGAATGGATCAGTGCAAAAGTAAGGTGGTCTAGAAATAGAAAATATTCTAGAATTGACCTTTCTTCTTCCAGTTTGGAAAAATATCCAGAAGAGCCCTCAAATATATATGAAAGAAATAATCCTTCCTTTTATATGACAGTTTTTAGGCATGCCTAGCTTTGTACTTGGACAGGACCAGAGAAAGAGCCAATGTTGTCAGGGTGTGCCACATACAGTTACCCAAAGTATAATTGTATATATAGCTTGAAGAATCAGTCAAAATTATCAGAATCATATGGGAGCCAATGGGCTAATTTCTTGCTAAGCTTCAGAAAAATTTTAGTTTTTCATTTTGTCCCTAGCTCTTCGTAAACATATGCATTTCTGAGTGGCAATTCCATAATAATAGACTGAGAACATGAAGAGATGCTTTCTATTGTCAGAATATAAATTGTTGTGTTAGAGCAACAGCTCATATTTCTGGATGAATAGAAGTGTTTGTATATTGGAGTAACTGATTATTTTATAGTGTTCTCTTCTGCCCACAGTTTAAGCTTTCTACATACATTCAATTGCTTATAAAAAGTGTCACTGGGTTTTGAAATTTATGTATAAAAACAGGCTCTCCTATAGGAGCAAGATATTTAAAGGAGAACAAAAAATGTTGTATGTGAACATTAAATTTAGTTCTTCCAGTAGCCAGGACAAAAGAGGAAATATAATCTTTAAAAATTCTCATTATAGAGAAGAAATACTAACACATCTACGAACTTACTTCCTTTTTGGAATAAAATACGGAGCACTGATCACTCATTGTAAGATCTTAGATGAATGTGACTGTCTACTCCCTACTCCCAGGTTTATTTTGTGGAGTGTTATTTATTTTTGGTTTAAGCAATGAGTGCTAAGGGCACTTACTGTGCCTGCCTAGTGGCTCCAGTGATCCCTAGTATGTCCAGAAATCCCAGCTATATATTTTCTCCTTCAAATATGTTCCTCTTTTTATATTTTTGCTCTCAGTGAATGAAACTATCATGTCTGTTGTTTAAAACAGAATCTTCGGGGCACTTAGGTGGCTCAGTCGGTTGAGTGTCCGGCTTCAGCTCAGGTCATGATCTCACAGTTTGTGGGTTCGAGTACCGTGTCGGGCTCTGTGCTGACAGCTTAGAGCCTGGAGCCTGCTTTGAATTCTGTGTCTCCCTCTGTCTCTGCTCCTCCCCTCCTCATGCTCTGTCTCTCTCTCTCTCTCTCTCCCTCCTTCAAAAATAAAAACATTAAAAAAAAAAACAAAAAAACCCAGAATCTTGGACAATCCTGGACTCCTTCTCTGTCCCTCCTTCATCTCCTCTACATTCAGCGTCAACAGGATCTGTTGATACTGTCTCCTTCATGTCTTTCACATTTTCTCTGTATGCCTGTGATATGTGTGCCACTTTCTTAGTTCAGGCCATCATCTTCTCTTGCTTAGTTTTCTCCAGTAATTTGTACATGCTTTCCATCTCTTCAGTTTTGCCTTACTTCCTTCACTTCTTTTGCTTGTATTTGTTATTGGCCTTTTCTCTTGTTGACAGAAAATATATGCTTCTTTCCATATCAAAAATACCATCCCTCTCTTTACCAGTAATAGCTATTATTCCAACTGTATCTCATTCTTTTGTTTGAAGACTTTTTTGGGGCCCATCAAATTTCTGTTCTAATTTGGGCATAGCCTTCTAGAACTGCTGCAAAATTCTTATTTTGGTAAATACTTTTTTTTAAATGAGAATTCTTGGCTTCATGGGTTTTTTTTTGTTTTGTTTTTGCCTACATATTTTCTTCTTTTCAATGTATTTTTATGGGATTCTACTTTCAAGGACATTCTTCAGAAGGGTGAAACTGGTAGTAAACTTTGAGTCTTTGTATATTTTTATTTTGCATTCACATAGAATTTTATGTTCAAAACAGTTTCCCCTCAGAATTTTAAAGACGTTGTTCTCTGTCTTCCAACATATAGTGTTGATCTGAGAAGAATATGATGTCTGCATATGTCTCATTTTTTTGTAGGTGACCTTTCATATTTTTTCCTACCTCCAGGGAAACATTAAGATTTCAGTGTAATTTGACATTATGGACTTTCACAGTGATAATGAATAAAAGCAAACACAAAATTTCCCTGTAAGAATATTTGTCACAATTCAAGATAATAGGACTCCCAAAAAATATACATTTTACAATGAAATAATAATTTTAAATTAAAAAATTATAAACCAAATATAGAAAAATACTAGAGCATATACATCGGATAAGATAATTTCCTCCTCCCACAAGACTTGAAGATGATAGATTATTCTTGCAGAGGTGATAATTATATTTAAAGGTATTAAAATGATAACTACTTATGAAAACATAATATGTTTTGAAAACCAAGTTTGATAAACAGCCAAATCTACTCTCAGGAATAAAAAATTGTTTCTGAGAAAAAATCCACATATAGTGGGAGATTGAATAGCAAATTAGATACAGCCAAAGGGAAAACTGATGTATTGGAGTGTAGATCTAAAGCAGATTACATATGTCACATAAATCTATAGAATGATGAGAAATATATGAAAGAAGTTATGAGATATGGAAGATAGAATGAGATAAACCAATAAATATCAAGTAGAAACTACAGAGAAAATAGGTTGAGATATGATATTTGAAATGATAATGGTCAAAAGTATTTCAGAATGTAAGAATTACTAATCATATTTATATTTAGAAGGTATATAATAGCTTCATATTAAACCTCTATGAAGACGGCTTCTTCTCTTAGGAGTCATTTTAAATGCATGCTTTCAGTCTAAACTCCCTTTGTCTGGCTAATTATATATGCTTAAGAAATCAATTTAGGTATCACCTCTTATAGGAAGTTTTGGTGATCCATCATATTTGGGTAGAAGCCACTTATACATGAGCTTCCAGTGATCATCCTGATCTTAGATTCTACCCTGAGTATAGGATTTCTAGTTATTCTGATCATAGCATTCCTCAACAGATTCTCCTACATTTTGAGCTTCCATGTGCGTCCTGTTGACCTAGAGCATTTACATCTTTTTACTGTAGAATTTCTACTGACTAGCACATAGCAAGCATTCAATAAATATTTAAATTTTTTTATTAAGTACAATATTTTATTTTGTTTTAAATTCATTAAGAACATCTACAATGTTCTATTGGTTTCAGGTGCACAACATAGTGATTCAACAACTTTATACATTGTGCAGCACTCTCCACCATAAATGTAATTATCATCTGTCACTATGAAATGTTATTACAATATTGACTATACTTCCCATACTGTATTTTCTTACACCATTCACAAAAACAAACTCAAAATGGATTAAACACCTAAATGTGAGGCCTATAATCAACAAATATTTTTTTAGCTAAATTAAATTTCACACAACATCCTGCTTTTCTGAAGCACATAGAATCTCAAAATATCAAGGCAAGACTTCCTATACCATTTCGATGCATCATGAAGCAAGTACCACACGTTAATTTATAGCTGAGTGTTAATTTTTATGCATTATGTGTTTCAAGAAAAAAATTCACCTTCTAGTCAAGGCTTTAAAGAAAACATTAAAATATTTTGTTCTCCATGAGAAGATGATGTTTTTCAAGCTTGACTAATGAATAAATCTCTCTAAAAAAAATTGTTCAGAAATCCTCACAACTAACTTTATTCACTTATTTAAAAATATGAAGGCCTACTGAAGACATAGCAAGGAATTATTTTCATTGTAAATTTTAAAAATATGTACAAATATAGAACTAATAAATTCTCTTTATAAATCTGACAAAACCTATAGATCAAAACAAATTTATAGATGAAGTACAAAGTCTATAAAAACAAAAAAAGGCAAATTAAGAATATAGATTTTATGTGATGCATGATTCTTGGCTCAAATTAAACCTCTGCTTGCTGTTATATCTTGAGTTCAGCATGCCTATTCTAATATGTGCCTAGCTATGTCTCCATTCTCTCATTACTTCTTTTTTAAAACTACAATGGGGGCCAAGTAACATTCATTTAGGATTGGGAGGAAATACATCTTTTATATGTTAAATCTCCTTTGTTCTTTTTTACATCAATCAGCCTGGGAAAATTAAGTATTACTTAGTATTACCTCAATTATAAAAAACAAATATAAACCCAGGCACTATAGGCATTTAGTAATCAGTAAATCATCTAATTGATTCAGAATGTGCCTTTTATAATTTGATTTATTTCAGAAAT
Source organism: Lynx rufus (assembly GCF_022079265.1). Classification (NCBI taxonomy): domain Eukaryota; kingdom Metazoa; phylum Chordata; class Mammalia; order Carnivora; family Felidae; genus Lynx; species Lynx rufus. Next base: position 55,054,982 of record NW_025814845.1, read on the forward strand.
TAAAACACAGTTAAAAATTTTCAAAGAAAACTCAGATTGCTGAAAGAATGTCTTCCCAACTCCAAGTGCCCCTGGATTCCTGTTGAAGAGACTGCCCTACTCTCTAAGCCACTTTCTCCTCAAAGTTCTGTATTATAGTAAATTGAACATAGGTAGGAGAACCAAACAATAATACATGTTATCATTTAAGATTTTGAATCATTGAATTAATGGAGGAGGACTATGAAAAGTTATAGAAAAATGTATAATATATAAAATACAAATTCTCTTGAATCTAGATTATTTGAAATAGAGATGATCATTTCTCCTTTTAGTTCTAAATTCATAAATCTGATTCATTTAGAAATGTTCTCATCTTAATTTCCCTTTGGCTCTTTTTAAATTACATGGCTGCTTTGGAAAATAACTTTATTCACCATGTATGGCGGTGATAAGTTTAGAATGTATACTTCTTAAAGACCATTTCCTTCTCAGTATAACTTTTGTTGTGTATCAGTTACTTCTAAGGACAGAGGCATTAAAATTGAATTAGGTTATTTTTTTAAAAGGCACATTTTTATTCCAACATACTGCATGAGATTCCTTGCAGGGTAAAGCAAATAATATGGAAGTGACACATTTTATCCTTTCTTGGAAGAAAAAGCATTATAGATTGAATCATTCGTGGCTCTTATTTATTTAGTTATTTTTTTAGCAGAAATTCAAGAACTCCACACTCCCCATAAAGCTCTATTAAGTTAAATAGGGCATTAATTGTCACCTTATGTTTTAAAAAAAAAAAAAGTCTAATAGCCTGTCCTATTGGCAAGATGCATATATAGTTTCTGCTTTAAAAGATAATTACTGTTTTATTACCCCTAATGTGTATTTTGGAAAATGAAGTAAATAGTAGATGTATCATTAGTTTTATTTTTGAAATGTTTGTTTATTTTGAGAGAGAGAGAGAGAGAGAGAGAGAATGCAGGGGAGGGGCAGAGAAGGAGACAGAATCCCAAGCAGGCTATGGGCTGTCATCTCAGAGCCCAAAGTGGGGCTGGAACCCACAAACCGTGAGATCATGAGCTGAGCTGAAATCAAGAGTCAGATGCTTAACTGGCTGAGCCACCCAGGTGCCCCTCATTGGTTTTGAATTAAGCCTATTTCATGTCTATCTCAGATATAAATATTATGGAGAAATGTTTCATAATATTTGCCTGTCCCCTGAAGCTTAATGTTACTTGGCAACTTGGAGCAAATTTAAGTACTCCCTTGATATGTCCTAATTCCAGGATATTTATTATGTTTCAAGGTTTTCTACAGTTATGCTTTCTTCAACCACAATCTTAAACTAAAACTTAATGTCCAAAACTTACAAAGGCAATGATCTGTTTTAACATAGAATTACAAAGTATAAAATTACCCCAGTTGAATTTTCTTATCTCTTTTGGTGGTTCCTTAGTTACCTCTAGGGAACCCCTTGAACTCTTTTAAACCATTACCAGGTTGAAAACTAATCTAAATTATCTTATGGAATCAGATATGTTCTGTGGCCAACACAAAGACTTTTTTTGTGGCAGGCCAATGAGTTAAAAATGAAACAAGTTGGGAACTCTCATTTGTGAGGTCTAAAAACAACCCTGGCTCTTGAGCTAAGCTAAGGAGGGAAAAGAACAAGGCCAAGATTATTACTGTTACTACTATTACTATTTTGTCATTTTGACAAATGCGGAGTATTGTGGGAATTTCTTTGGGATTGATTTAAGAATTAATATTAAGAATCTTTAAGAATTTAAGGATTAATGCCTGAAGTCCAATTTTGGGAAATTCACTGATTCTGGTCTTCGGAGGCATTAAATAGATTCCCTTCCATTGAAACCTTAGATGGAATGAATGCGTTGAGTTGATTGGAAAGAACTGCTGTGTACTCATAACCTCAAATGTGATGGCATTCATGCTCCATAAAATACACTGTCTCATTCCCAGGTGCTTGAGGAGGAAGATATAAACTTGTAATGCTTTTGAATTTGGGCTGAAAAAAATGGCTGGTTTAGAAGAAAATTATACATATACATATACATCTGGTCTGTAGCAGGTACATAGTTTTATGAGTATTGAAGTCAGAGGATAAGGTTCAGGTTAAGTAAAAATAATGAATAAAACATAAGGACAGACTTTGATTCATTTAGTTATAGAGTTGCTTGTCAAAACAGAGTTGTAGAACATTGAGGACAGATTGAGAAATGTTATTCTATGAGCCCTACTTTTGAATTTTTATTTCTGTAAACCCCTAGTTATCGAAGATTCTTTCCCATTTTTATCTTTAACAGTATTCCTATGGACAAAATGGAAAATCATCTTTATCCCTAAAGAGATTTTTCAATCTGGGTTTCTCATGGCCTCTATCAGCCTGATATTTTAGGGTGGAGTGGGGCTTTGGGAAAATTAATCCACTTTTTCTAATGGATTCCCAATTAAGGCCTTCTCTGTTCAAGGATACAGATTCACCTCAAACTTCTAATGAATAACAGAACTTGCCAGATTTTATCAGATATATGAAAAGTCCTGATGAATTCTTTGAATTTGGACAGCGCCCTTAGGTCCCTCCTATCAGAACTGTTGACAAGGGCATAGATTTCTTTCTTTCTTCCAGAACCTTAATATGCACATGAGCCAAAAATTAGTGATAAGGTATATGCACAATGCTGTAGATTATCTGCACCCAAATCCCCCATTTAAATTAAAATTTAATAATTTATATTGAGGTCATTTTAGGCATTTTAAGAAAAGGAAATTCTAAGCAGTTGCAGATGCTCTAATTAACATGCTTGTTGAACTAATGAGCAATACTTTCATATCTTAAGGGTGCATCTGTTGAACACAAAGTTCATCCACCTGCCTTTTTTAAAATTTCATGGTCTGATGTTGTATGTCTTTGAAGAATTCAAAAAAGTAATTAAAGGAGTGTGTATTCAAAAGAATGGTAAACTGAGCAGGCACTGGGACATGCTTATGAGTGTGTAACTAGAATTTAGATACATTTAGATGTCTAGGTTAAAAGTCCATTAAGAAGACAATTTCATTACACGTTTAATTTATGCTGTTTCTAGAAAGTAAAACGATAATAGAAGTATCCAGAAATTTTTGACCTTGGAGATTTCCAGATATATATAAAATAATGAAGTCAATTTAAATTCGTGTCTGAAAGTGACTTGGTCATAATGTCCACATAACTTCTAAACTGATGTAGAAAGTATCCATCCATTGCTGCTGGAGAGTTTTGTCTGTGTTTCCATATGTTTGTGTGTCGTATATTTATTCCATATCCAGTATTGGGTGGTATATTTTTTGGTGGTGTTAAACCATAGACTGTGGTACTTTTATGCTGAAGTTGATGTTTACTCATGATGCAACTGAGAAGCAACAGAACAAAGTGGTTGAACACACTGGCTCTGAGTAAGATGGCCCTGAATAGAAATGCCTTCTCTACTTACTAGCCATATAAAGGTAGATAATGGAACTATAGTAATAGTAATTTTTATAGAGTTGTTAGGATGAAGTTAGTATCTGGATTATAGAAATCCTAAACAAATATTAGTTGCTGATGCTGTTATTGCTATTATTATATTAATATTATACTATAATATATTATTATTCTGTCAGTTCCCATAGATGCAAAAGAAAAAAAAATACTTCTGTTATAAGACTAAAGCCTTATGGGTCAATTTGTGAGTAATGAATGAATTGGCCAAATTGGCCACACTAGAAGAAATGGCGTGGCAACAAATCTCTCTACTCTGCTGCCTGTGCATGGTCTCTGTCACACACATCATTGTGTGGTTTCCTATTAATAAAATGGTGGGGAAAATATCTTAAGTGTTTAAAAAAATGCACTTCCAAAGTACTAACAGAACGATTGATTTTCTGTAAAATTAACTCTTAATTAAAAATCAAATATTCATAAAAATTAGATTTTACTAAATTTCTAAAAAAAAATTTCTTTATGAGTGATGAGAGGTGTTGCGTTACTACTTATTTGGGATGAGTAAATAATCATGTTCATTCCTCCTCTCCCTCGAGGTAGGTTTCAACTAAATTAGCTGAAAGCACTCATGTATTCTAATTATAGAGATCTCCATTCTTTTTGGAGATAAATACTTCCCTTCCAAACTTTATCATCTTTGTTTTAAAATTTTTACTCTTGTCATAGCTACCTAAAAACATTTTGTTACACAGTAATTCCATTTACTCTTCTTAAAACTTCAATGGAAATATAGAACAGCTGGTCATTTTTCTAGAGCGTAATCATCTTTAATGTTGTAGAAAATAGACCTGTCTGTAAAAGGAAAACGGGGTATTCCTATATTCATTCTGAATACAAAGAAATCTCAGTAGTGTTCTCAGGTGAAAATGTTAAGCAATATGTTAGAATACAAAAGTGGAGAATTGTGTGGGATTAGAGTGACATGATGAGGAAAACACAGCAAGAGACAAATACATTTTATTAAGATATGAACTTGGGCACAGTTGCAAATTTTTATTTCAGTTGTCTAAACCATGCTTACAAGATATGAATTTCTCTAAAGTTCCCTTTTCCCATCTGTATTTGTCCACTTGGGCAGCCATAACAAAATACCATAGGTGGAGCTGTTTATATGACAAAAATTTTTCTCACAGGAGGCTCAGGGTTCAGTTTCTGGTAACAGTCCTCTTCCTAGCTTGCCAATTGTAGCCTTTTCATTATATCCTCACAAGGCAGAGAGTGTGTATGTATGTTCTGATCTTCCTTCCTCTTTATAAAAGGACACTAATCCTATCATGGGGGCCCCACCCTCATGACCTCATCTAAACCTAATTATCTCCCAAAGGTGTCATCTACCAATACCACCATATTGGGGATTAAGACTTCAAAATCTGAGTTTGGGAAGGACACAAACATTCAATCCATAACACCATCTCTCCTTTGCCTAATCTTTTGGAAAGGAAATATTTAACAAGGAGATGAAAGTAACATTTCTTCTAATAGTTTTTCCTGAACAAAATGAAAGAAAAAACCCAAATACCACCAGACAGGTTTAACTGATCAGAGTGGAACTGTGCCAGATCTACTTAGTTCTATTATTAAGTGCATTTTCTGTTCCAATTTATAAGGTCATTCAAATTTTTATTCCATATCAGAGTATTGTAACTACAGTTATGTTTTACCAAATTTGGAAATGATTAGAAAATATTAATTGTATTTTTTAAATGACACTCTAACAGTAAAGAGATCACATTATAGTTGACCCTTGAGCAACACAGTTTTGAACCACATGGGTCTGCTTATGCCTGGATTTGTTTTCATAGTGCTATAAATGTATTTATTTTCCCTTATGATTTTCTTAATAACATTTTCTTTTCTCTAGCTTTATTGTAAGGATACAGTATGAAATGCATATAACATACAAAATATGTGTTAATCAACTGCTATTAGTTAACAGTAGGCTATGAGCAGTTAAGTGTTGGGGGAGTCAGAAGTTATATGCAGATATTTGATTGCATGGAGGTCAGTGCCCCTAACCCCTGTGGTGTTCAGGCGTCAATCGTATATAGTAGAAATAGTTCAGAGGTTAACATTGGTAGATACATCACAGTTCTGTCACATTCTAGCCTTAAAATTACTGATAAGTGACTTAAATTGTGTAGCCTCCTGTGTCTTATACTATAAAATGTGGGCAACCATATCTGCTCTGATATTTTACAAACTTTGTAATTCAGACAACTAATATTTACAAAGGACCCACTATATTCTAGAAACTGCAATTAGATTTAGGATATGGTACTTAATAAAATAGATATACCTCCCTTGAGAATCTTTTTTTTTTTTTTAGTGGATAAGAGACACATTAAGGAAATATTTACAAATACCCATATACGTCCAAATAAAATGATTTTCTATTTGTCTATTTGCATATATGAACTTACAGAGATATAAGTTAACTAATTATTAATGATACTTAGTATACTTATTTCATATATTTGAAATAATATGCTATAAAATAAGATTGGCATGGGAATTGCTTTCTTCATGCACAAGTCTTATTCAAACTGTTTGCATTCATCTGTAAAATTAGCTTTTTTCTTCACTAAAACTCATTTTTGAGTTATCTAACCATTTTCCAGAGCTCATCATAATTTGTCCAAGTAATTTGTCATACTGTACTCTTCAAAACCATGTATGATGCTGTCACCAGAAATTTTACACACTATGAAAAGTATATGGAATAAATGTACTATTATAAAATTTTAATGTATAATGTAAAATACATAGTTTTAAACTTAAGTCACATTACATATTTATATAAGCCATTTATATAACACTAGTATTTCACTATTTCCTGACTCTTAAGGCATATATTTTTAGTTTTTCATTTTCTGTCTTGTTTTCTGCAGTAAGCTTGAAAAGGCTAGAATACAGTCACATCTAAGAATTATAATTCAGTTTATTCTCTCAGTAATAATTTTTAGATCTAAACTTAATATCTTTTCCTTGGGTGACCTTCATATAGGTTCAAACCTACTTGTGATAGAGGTAATTTCAGGCTAAGAGATATTGACAATTTTATTTAATACAAGTAATTGAGAAGTGCCATAAAATATCCTAGATAACACAAAGTTTCACACATAACTTGGTACTTTTCTGAAGGATGAATTTGTGGTTGATGGGCTTATGTAATAGTCAAAGAGGAAAGAGTGTGTAAATTGTGAAACAGCATGCGCATATTAAACGTTATTATGAATCAAATCCAGCAAACATTTAGGATAATGATCTAAGTGTAGAATGGGCATTACATGTTTTGGCAGGTTTTGTATAAATTTAGTTCCTCTTAAAAATCATTACTACAATCAAGACAATGAGCAGATCCATCACCCATAAAAGTTTCCTGGTAATGTCACTTTTCCCATTCCCAGGCTATCACTGATTCACTTTAAGTACAGATTACTTTGCATTTTCTTTAGAATTGCAAGTAAATGGGGGCACCTGGGTGGCTCAGTCAGTTAAGCTTCCAACTTAAGCTCAGGTCGTGATCACTCATTTCATGAGTTCAAGCTCTGCGTGGGGCTCTGTGTTGACAGAACCCGGAGCCTGCTTTGGATTCTGTGTCTCTCTCTCTCTTTCTCTGCCCCTCCCCGCTCATGCTCTGTCTCTCTCTCAAGAATAAATAAATTGTATATAATTCTTTGTGTAGACACGTTATTCATTTCTTTTGTATCATATCATAGGCATATGTTTAACTTTTTTTTTAAGTTTTTTTTTTTAATTCATTTATTTTGAGAGAGAAAGAGCAGGGGAAGAGCAGAGAGAGAGAGAGGGAGAGAGAGAGAATCCCAAGCAGGCTCCGCACCAGCAGTGCTGAGCTCGATGAGGGGCTCCATATGAGATCATGACCTGAGCCAAAACTAAGTCAGTCAACTAACTGAGCCACCAAGGTGCCCTGGCATATGTTTAACTTTTAAAGCAACTGAGAATTTGTTTTTCAAAGTAGTAGCACCATGTTACTTTATCACCACCTGTGTATGAGTTCTGTTTGGTCCACATTATCACCCATATTTAATATGGTCAGTCTTTTAATATTCAAATTTCTAATAGGTGTATAATGGTATCTCATTGTAGTTTTAGTTTGTGGTTTTCACCTAATGTTGGAAAGCTTTTCCTATGCTTATTTGTCATCTGTATGTCTTTATTTTTGGTGAAGTGCATTTAAATATTTTACCCACTTTTTAAAACATGTTTATTTTTGAGAGAGAAGGAGAGTGCAAGCAGGGGAAGGGCAGAGAGAGAGGGAGAACTAGAATCTCAAGCAGGCTCCACGCACGTTAGTGCAGGGTCTGATGCGGGGCTGTATCTCACAAACCGTGAGATAATGATCTAAGCTGAAATCAACAGTCAGACATTTAACCAACTAAGCAACCCAGGTGGGTTTTTATTGAAATATTTTACCCACTTTTAAATTATGTTGTTTGTCATCTTTTTATTGAGTTGTAAATGTTCCTTACTTATTCTTGATGTAAGAACTTTGTCAGGTTCTTGTTTTACAACTGCTTTTTCTCACTATGTGACTTAATTTTTAATTTTGTGAACAGTATCTTTTGAAGAGCAAAACTTTCAATTTCAATGAAACTCCAATTTACTGGTGTTTTCTCTTATGAACTGTACTTTTTGTATTACATATAAGAAATATTTGTCAAACTTCTATCTTATGAAAATGTTGTAATTTTATTCCTTACATTTAGGTCTATGATCCATTTCAGGGTTTTTATTTTTATTTTTTGGTGTGAGGCAAAGTTGAGGTTTCGTTTTGGTTTTTGCATGTCTACCCAAATGCAACACTGTTTGCTAAAAGATTATTCTTTCTCCATTTAAGTTTTTGGCAACTTTGTTAGAAATTTCTTCCTTTCTGTTCAGAGGCGTGGCCAAAATAGACGCATTTCCTTAACGATTGCCTCTTTGCATTTTACTTTGGCCCTTTTCCTGAGAGGGCAGCCTTTTGAAGATCCCCTGATTATGTGGGTCTTCCAGTCCTGGTCCCTCTCTGTCACAACCAAGGCATTGTGTCATGTTTTCATGCATATTTGTGGCCATTAAAAGTCCTAATCCCTGGACCGATAAGTTTCCTCCCTGCTTGCTTACTTTCCTGAATTCCTGTTTTTAGTATAGAATATTTTCTTGTCAGCTTTATGCATTTAAGAGCCATTTTAGAATCGTTTTATGCAGCATTTAAAAAATACCGAAGGATAGGACAAATAGTCCCTCACACTGCTGAGGATGGAATTCTGCACACCTAATTTCAGCATGACTGTTGCATAGCTTCATGGAGACAAAATTTAGAGCTCACCGCACTGATTTTGTATTAAATATTCTGGGAAGATGCAATTTCGCCAATTGGCAGCTTGGTACAGCGCTTTGAAGTTTGGCAGCATTCAACAGCAATTGGTACCATGGAGGACAGGCATTTCTACGTCATATGAATAAAATAAAAGCCAATAATCAAATGGTTTACTGCATAAAGTATTGTTAGCATCTTAATAGAGGCATCTATTTCTGTATTTCTTAATGTGTGCAGTCTATACCAGTATAGTACGTGTACACTCGGTATAGGACCAAAGGTATTCTTGGTGCTTTCCTGTTTCAGTAAAGTATCTGTACCTCTCAAGCACGTTTCACCTTTGTGGTTGACGTTTCTGTTATAATTATTGTTTTCCCACTTGTCTTTTTATATTAAGTTCCTCTGCTCTCTGCTGTCCTTCTGTATGCCTTTTATGTTAATGTCATTCATAGTGATTCCTTCAGACTATCCTGGGTTTCAAGAATGAGTAGTAACATAACAATGAAACAGTAAATAAAAGCAGGAGGGAAAAGTCTTGATTTCTGATATGTGGATTCCACATTATCATTGAACATTAAGGCCCTGGTGATTTCTAACAACAGCATCACAAAGAGACACAATAGCACAGTCAGCTTGGAGCAGAGAGTTAAAAACAAAACAAACTTTTCTCAAAGGCTCTAGATAGCTTGTTACTCAAAGGAAACCTTTGTGTGTGTGTGTGTGTGTGTGTGTGTGTGTGTATGTAGGTATATGTATATAAAATCTCCTTTTACTGGTAATTATATATCAACAGAAATGGCAAGATTTTCTGACATGGATTTATAAACCCCCTGCTTTAATCTTTCTGTTACCTCTCCTGCCACTTTAGCTCTTCAGTTGTCTTACCTTCAACAAAGCAAAAATAGTTCAATATTATTAAATTCAGCAACTGGTTTTCTTATTCAGGAAAAAAAATTAGAATTATTCAGTGTTGATTGCTGGCCATGTTGATCATGTAGTGTGGGCCTATATTCTTATTTAACTTACTTTATAAAGTACAATAGTTAAACTATATGACTATTAAATGACTTCTAATACTTCATCACCTCTTTCCATGTGCCTCATTTTTGTGATGGGAGTATTAGAATACTTATTGTATATAAATCACTTCGAACAGTGCCCAATACATAGTGTTAGAGGAGTATTTCTTGTTATTACCAATTTTCCCCTCTCACCATTACTGCTGTCTACATCTGCTTTTTTTGATTGTATGGTTCTGTCTACCTGCAATGTCCTTATTCCATTTTTGCTTAGGAAATTCTACCCATTATCCAAAGCCTTCCCTAACTCTCTTCATCTATATTTATGTCTCCTTTTTTGGTCCACTCACTTTTTGTTTACATTGTTACTAGAATTCTACCCACATTCTACTCTTGTAGTATGGCCTGCTGTGTATATGTTTAGGTGGATGAGAGAAGGTGGTTTTGGACTATATAATCTCCAAGATGGAAGGGATCAGGTTTTGTTTACATACTGTATAGCATAGAACAAGTGCTTAATATATGTTAGATGAATTGCCAAGATTATATTGCTAAGGCATAAAGGAATATTCGTAGGTGGTGATTCTGGCCCATTTTTCCCCATCTCCTTGAATTAAGATTTTATAGACTAAAGTGGCTATATAGACTTGGAAGGTTCATTGCTACTTTTATATATATATTGGCAGCTTGGTACAGCCCTTTGAAATCTGGCAACATTCAAGAGTGATTGGTACTGTGGAGATTTATTAAAATTTATTTTGACAGAGTGTGAGTGAGGGAGGGGCAGAGAGAGAGAATCATAAACAGGTTCTGTATGATCTACGTGGAGCCCAATGCAGGGCTCAGTCTCATGAAATGCAAGACCATGACCTGAGCCGAAATCAAGAGTTGGATGCTTAAGCGAATGAGCCAACTAGGCACCCAAGAGTTAAAATATATTTAATATAATATAGTAAGGTGTTTCTTTTGTCTCCTTAATTTCATGTAGAGGTAGAGAAACAACCGGTGAAACCATTATCTGAAAATCTAATTCACTAGAAACAAGTCAGGGTAGTGATATTGTGAAGACCAGAATTCTGGAGTCCTGACTCCATATCGATGCGATCTATTCGTTCTATTCCTCTTCTTGCCAGATTTGGAGGCAAGCTGACTTAGGAGGGAGGTGAGTGATTTTGGAGAATTGTAGTAGAGATTCCAGAGCAGAATACACTGAATGTGTTTTTCTTTTTTCGGCCCAGAAAAAACAATCCCTACTATTATTAGACATGTTAAGCACCTGAATTCAACTACTTACTCACACCCAACTTTAGGTATCTTTTAATAGGAATGACTGATTTATTATGTCCTTCTTCCTTATGTTCTGACTTTCCCACAGAGGTGCTAATAAGTGGTGCATTGAAATGAAATTTACAATGTGACAACCAAAGGAAAGAAACATAGGTCATGTGTTTTCCCCTTCTGGGATAAGGAAAATTGCCCCTAACTAACGTGTTCAAATTTGGCATGCTGAATCTGTAGTGACAATGAAACGTGTGTGTGTGTGTGTGTGTGTGTGTGTGTGTGTGTGTGTGTGTGTTTGATAATAGACTAAGGAATTGTCATTTTTATATAATGCTTGAGATCAATATGTTTCTGATCTGTGTGCTTAAAAAATGATCCTGTCATATCTCCAAAACAATGTTATTTCTAAGTTAGCACAATGAATGACTGAGATTTAATTCTGTGCTTTTCAAGTGGTACATCTGAAAACGTTGTCCATAAAGACATTTTCATTACTGAGTGTGTACTTATACCACCTTGCTTTTTTGGTATAGCTCATTCCTCAAGCACAAATAATAAGAAAAAAGTACTATCAATTAGTAATAAAAATGCCCCCCCCAAATCATTTAAATAGTGACTTTATGTAAAAGGCAGCACTTCCCCTTTGAAGTTGGAGGCCCAGATCTCCTGGCCAAAGAGAGGGGTCAGCATTCTTCTCCATCTTCCTAGCCACTTGCAGCTTTTACCAACCGCATGGAATGATTCTAGTTGAACTTATTAAAAATATCAATTCCCTCATTTCAGCTGAGATCTCAGTACTACTGGGAAATGTTTTTTTCAGTCCTAGTTACCTACATTTTCTATATCAGTTTGTTAACAAATGTACAATTCACCTCAAGTTCCAACCTTATCCCACACGATCGTTCTCTTGAAACCCACTTCAGTGTGAAAGTAAAGATTCCCAGGCAGAACTCCTTCAACTTTCACATCAGCCTCAAAATGGACCCAGGACTTTAAGTACTTTCTTATTTTTTTTCTCCAGGGAGAGGGTGCTTTTCAAGGCCATCGAATCTTTTTCTGTCCTTGAACCTATCTCCTCCTGCCTTTATTTTGAAAACTGTTTCATCAGTTTCTTGTCTTCTTGCTTGTAGTTTGGACTTTTCTACCTTTTATAAATGCTCAAACTTTTCTCATCCTAGATTAAAACCTTTCTTTACCCTGATTTCACCTCAAGCTATTATCTAATCTTTTAACTACACAGCTTTACCAAAAAGTAGTTTTCAGTCCGAGGCTCCATGGAAAACCTATTCCATCAACACTTGACTACAATCCAACCTCTATTTTCACCATTGTGGACAATGCTTTTTCAAAGATTTCCTTCTTACAAAGTTTGAATATCTCTGTAAGTCTCAATTTCATTGACTTCTTTTTGAATACCTCTTCTATTGGTTTTCTTAACTCTTTTTCCTGAAAGTTTCTTGAACCAGAGATCTTAATACTTTCTCTTCATCATTAACCTCTAATTATGAAGTCAAATCACTTCTACTCCTGCAAGAATCCATTTTTCTTTTTTTTTTCAATGTTTTTTGAGAGAGAGAGAGAGAGAGAGAAAGAGTGCACGCAAGGGAGGGAGGGGCATAGAGAGAGAGATTGAGGGAGACACAGAGTCCTAAGTCAGGTCAGAGCCTGATATGGGGCTCAAAACACGAATGGTGAGATTATGACCTGAGCCAAAGTTGGAAGCTTAACCAACTGGGCCACCCAGGTGCCCCAGGAATCCACTTTTCTACGACCAGTATTGTTCACCTAGTTGAGAATATCATCTGTTTTCTAGACCACTGCAATAACTCCCTAACTGGTCTCCCTCAGTGTTATGTGTTTTATGAATAAATATGTTCTGCACAATATTCACACTATTTCAATTTTTCAGTAGTTTTATAATCTTAGTAAAAATAATACATGATAATACCTGCTGTTATAAAACTATAATCAGGAGCCCCTGAGTGGCTCAGTTGGTTGAGCATCTGACTTTTGACTTTGGCTTAGGTCAGGATCTTGCTGTTAGTGGGATTGAGCCTTGCCTCAGGCTCTGCACTAATAGCACAGAGCCTGTTTGGGATTCTCTTTCTCTCTCTGCCCCTCCTCTGATGACATGCTCTCTCTCTCTCTCAAAATAAATAAATATGAAAAAAAAATGAAGTTAAACAACACTGAATGTAACAAATAAAACCTGAGGAGATATCACTACTAACAGCATCATCAATTGTTTATTTGTATCATTATTTTAACCTGTCTCATGTAAATTTTTTAAAGTTTTAATTCCAGTATACTTAACATAGTGTTATATTAGCTTCAGGTGTACAATATAGTGATTGAACAATTCTGTACATTACTCATTGCTCATCATGATAAGTGTACTCTTAGTCCCATTCTCCTATTTCACCCATCCCCCACACATGGTAACCATCAGTTTGTTCTCTATAGTTAAGGGCCTTTTCTTCTTTTTTTTTGGTTTATCTCTTATTCATTTGTTTCTTATATTCTACATATGTATGAAATCATAATGTATTTGTCTTTTTTGACTTACTTCACTTAGCATTATACTCTCTGGCTCCAACCATGTTGTTGCAAATGGCAAGATTTCATTCTCTTTTATACCTGAGCAATATTGCATTGTATATATACCACATCTTCTTTATCCATTCATCAGTCGATGGGTGTTTGGGTTGCTTCCACTTTTTTGGCTATTGTAAATAATGCTGCAATAAACATAGCGATGCATGTATCCCTCTGAATTAATATTTTCATTCTCTTTGGGTAGATAGTAGAATTATTGGATCATATTGGATCAATTTAAGTTTTTGAGGAAAAAAATACTCCATGCTGTCCTTTATGGTGATTGCAACAGTTTACATTCCCACCAACAGTGCATGAGGATTCCTTTTTCTCCATATTCTCACCAACACTTGTTGTTTCTTGTTTTTTTAATAATAGCCATTCTAACAGTTATGAGAGGATATCTCATTGTGCTTTTGATTTGTGTTTCCCTGATAATGAGTGATGTTAAGCATCTTTTCATGTCTCTCTTAGTCATCTGTCTTCTTTGGAGAAATGTCTGTTCATGTACTCTTCCCATTTTTAAATTAGATTATTTGGGGTTTCTTGGTGTTGAGTTGTAGAAATTCTCTATATATTTTGGACACTAATCCTTTATCAGATATATTATTTGCAAATACCTTCTCCCCTTCAGTAGGTTGTCTTTTAGTATTGTTGATTGTTTCCTTTGCTGTGTGGAAGCTTTTTATTTGATGTAGTCCCAATAGTTTATTTTTGCTTTTGTTTCCCTTGTCTCAGTATGCACATCTAGAGAGATATTGCTATGGCCAATGTCAGAAAAATTACTGCCTATGCTCTCCTCTAGGATTTTTATGGTTTCAGGTCTCACATTTAGGTCCTTAATTCCTTGAGTTAGTTTTTGTGTGTGGTCAAAAAGAGTGGTCCAGTTTCATTCTTTCACGTGTAACTGTCCAGTTTTGCCAACACCATTTGTTGAAGAGACTGTCTTTTTTCCCATTGAGTGTTCTTGCCTGCTTTGTTGAAGATTAATTGACATATGGGTTTATTTCTGGGTTCTTTATTCTATATCATTGATCTATGTGTCTATTTTTGTACCAGTTCCAACTGTTTTGACTGCTATAGCTTTCTAGTATAACTTGACATCTGTGGTTGTGATACCTCCAATTTTGTTTTTCTTTTTCAAGATTGCTCCTGCTATTTGGTGTCTTTTGTGGTTCCAGACAAATTTTACGATTGTTCTAGTTCTGTGAAAAATGCCATTTGTTGGGATTTTGATAGGGGTTGCATTAAATCTGTAGATTGCTTGGGTAATATGGGCATTTTAATGTTATTTGTTCTAATACATGAGCATGGGATATTTTTCCATTTATCAGTGTTATCTTCAATTTTTTTTTCTTTTATAGTTTTTTAATATTTTATAGTTTTCAGAGCACAGGTCTTTCAGTTCCTTGGTTAAGTTTAATCCTAGGTATTTTATCATTTTTGGCATAATTGCAAATGGGATTGTTTTCTTAATTTCTTTTTCTACTGCTTCATTATTAGTGTATAGAAATTCAATGCATTTCTGTACATTGATTTTGTATACTATGACCTTACCGAATTCATTTATCAGTTCTAGTAGATTTTTGGTGGAGTCTTTCAGGTTTTCTATATAGACTATCCTGTCATCTGCAAATAGTGAGAGTTTTACATCTTCCTTACTGACTTGCATGCATTTTATTCCTTTTTGTTGTCTGAATTCTGTGATTTCCACTACAATGTTGAAAAAAAGTGGTGAAAGCAGACATTCTTGTGTTGTTTATGACCTTAGGGGAATAGTTCTGTTTTTCACCGTTGAGTATGATGTTAGCTGTGGTTTTTTCATAGATAATCTTTATTATGTTGAGGTATGTACCCTGTAAACCTACTCTGTTATTATGAATGGATGTTGTGTTTTGTCAAATGTTTTTCTGCATCTATCAAAATGATCAGAACTTTTATCCTTTCTCATGTTGATGTGATATATCACATTGATTAATTTGTGAGTATTGAACTACCCTTGCATCCCTGTAATAAATCCCACTTGATTGTAGTGAATGATTTTTTTAATGTATTGTTGGGTTCATTTTGCTAATATTTTGTTGAGGACTTTTACATCTGTGTTCATTAGAAATGTTGGCATATAGTTCTTTTTTTTTAGGGTCTTAATCTTGGGTATAAACGTAATGTTTAATGTTTGGGTATAAACGTAATGCTGGCCTAATAGAATGGATTTGGAGGTTTTCCTTCCTCTTCTATTTTTTGGAATTGTTTTGTCCTATCTTGTTTTGAAGTGGTCAGCCCAAACAGTAAATATGGGTTATCTTTTGTAATTTAAGAGGAATTACCAATTTTGTGTCATGTATAGTGCTTTAGAAATGTCATTTAAGACATTACAGCAAATACTGATAGTTTATCTTTAGCATTGTCAAGATGAAGCTTGAGATAATTTTGTAGGTTAGTTATCACTTTCTGATTTATTTATATCCACCTTTTCCTGCTTTGGAAATTTGTTTTAGGCTTACTATGTATTCAGTTTACGGGGATGGTGTCTTTATATCTTGCTTAAAATTAAGAATTTAGTTAAATGTTAATGATGTAGCCTTATACATGTAGCCTTATACCTACATGATACAGTATTAGAAGTTTAAAAATTCATTGTGTTAACAAACATTAATTGGCTTTCTTTTGAATGAACTTGAGACTATAAGTTGAATATTTATAAA
The DNA here is from genome assembly GCF_022079265.1 of Lynx rufus. NCBI lineage: Eukaryota > Metazoa > Chordata > Mammalia > Carnivora > Felidae > Lynx > Lynx rufus. Next base: position 55,071,425 of record NW_025814845.1, read on the forward strand.
GAATATAATGGATGTAAATGATTATATTTTTTGTAATTGAATGGAATTAAAATATATTATTCAAATTAAAATGTGGATGGTTTATAGTTCTGCACAGATATAGGTTAGAGTCAACCAAATTTGGACAGAATTTCCAGATTATATTTTTATGTTTATTTATTTTTGAGAGAGATAGAGACAGTGTGAGCAGGGGAGAGGCAGAAAGAAAGAGGGAGAGAGAGAATCCCAAGCAGGCTCTGCACTGTTAGCACAGAGTCTGATGCGGGGCTCAAACCCCATGAAACCATGACATCATGACCTGAGCCTAAACCAAGAGTTGGACGCTTAACCAACTGAGCCACTTAGGTGCACCTAGATGATTTCCATTGACTCTGTGATTCTAAGGTTGAGTATTTGTCATGACTCTAGGCATAGAACTGTGGTAAGTAAAAAAGTAATAGCAAATATCATTTATTAAAAGCCTACAACTTATACACTTGTATTCAGTGCTTTGCACAAGACATTTTGAAGTAGTTCAAGCAATGTTTAAGGAATGAATCTCATTTTTATTAGCTTACTATTGAACTTCAAAATAACAGAGGATGGGGCCTGAGGTATGTATATTTTTTCTAGAGTTATTTTTTTTTTTCTGCAAGAAAAATCTTGCCAAGAATTAGTTTCAATGTTAGTTTTTGTTATGTGGAAAGGTTTTTTTTAATTCTCAACATAGATCACCACAGATAATTTTTATTTCTGTATATTGCTGATACATATATAAATTATTTTAGCTTGAAGAATACTCTGCAGACAAGGATAGGCTGTACAGTGGTGTTCATACTTTACTGTGTCTCACAGTCATATGTCTTGAGGACATGCTGAAATACAAATGTCTGGATATTAATTAACCTGAGAATTTCTTATTTAGCAGGTGGGAGGTGAAATTTCCAGTTTCTCCAATAATACGGATACTGGTGGCCTGGGTTCTACACTTTGAGAACCTCTGCTTTATGAGTATCTAAAATGAATATTGAGAGGGTCACCTGGGTAGCTCAGGTGGTTAAGCATCCAACTACAGCTCAGGTCATGATCTCATGGCTTGTGGGTTCGAGCCCTATGTTGGGCTCTGTGCTGACAGCTCAGAGCCTGTAGCCTGCTTCAGATTCTCTCTTTCTCTGCCCCTTTCCCTACTCATGCTCATTTGCACACACATGCGTGCGCTCTCTCTCTCTCTCAAAATTACATAAACATTAAAAATTGTTTAAATTGAGAGAGGATTATGGCATCCTTGGCACTGTTAATTTCATTTCAGTGAGTTTTTTGTAACATAGCTAAGTTGCAGTTACGCAAAATTTTAAACTATTAGGGACTTAAATGTTACAAGTACTTTGTATATATTAGGTCATCTATTCCTCAAACACCAATATAGGGACTATTATGAGGACAACTGAGGATCGTAGGTTACAGAGAGGCTAAGTAACTTGTCCAAAGTCACATTAATAAGAAGAACTGGAGCCAGGAATCAAACTGAGGCAATAGGACTTCAGAAACTTGTTCTTAATCACTTGTACTACTCCTTATATCTAATATAATAATTCACACAGTAAATGGCCTAAAGGAAGACTGAAGCCCTGTGTTATGTTTCCTTATGCCTGATCTACGTAAGCACAGTGATTGACTAAGAGTGTGGGTCCTGCCTTCACCTCTTCCTCATGAATAGAGAGCATCAATATCACAGTCAATTAAAATCACATGATAGGGCTATCTAGAAAAAAATATTTAAGTCTCTTTCTGCTCCTTAGGGGAAAAGATACTACTTTTAATCACGAGTTAGTCATTTCCAGATGTCACATCGAAGGTTTCCATATTTATGACTCTTTGAAACCAGCAGCTGGGAAGTATGACACTAATTAAAAAGCTAACCTTGAAGAAACTGTATGCTATGTAATATAATTCTTGAGCTATTTCTCCTTTTTTTGAGACACTGCCATAGAAAATGATTTCTGAGTTTTAAATAGGATTTCTTGGATTTTTTTAACAGATATTTTGAAAATCATGTTCATATCATATATAGAATATATGCTAGAATGCTTCCTTTCTATTCAACTTTAAGATTCTTCTAAGAATGTTAAGAAATATGAATAGAAAAATTGTTTTTGTTTTTGATTGAAGTACAAATTGGAATCAAATTAGGATATTTGATGAAATACATGGATGGACGATCATGGAGGGAAACCAATTTATTAAATTACTAAGATTTGTAGAATCCTCTGAGAACCTTGAGCAGAGAAATAAATATTAATATGTGAAAAATTTAAATGTGTGGATATTAAAAATAGAATAGGCTGTATCAGGTAATTTCAATATATTCTTAGTTATACATTTTTTATAGCTTAATAGACAAGAAAATTGAATATATGGGATATCAAAGAAGGAAATGCATGTGATTTTGGTCAGTTCTGGGAATATATGAGAATGAAGACATAATGTTGAAAGGATGTGGCAATTTTTATCCTTTAATGTTTAGTTTCTTTCCATTTAAATAGAGTGATTTTTTTCCACGTTTCTCTTTCTAAATGGGAATTGAGAATCTTAAGCTTCCTTCCTACACTAGGCAAGTCTGAAGTGTGATGTGCAAATATTCCAGGACCACTATGGGATCTGACACAAAGTTACTGTCTGTGAGACTTTGCTTGCCATTGCAAAATGGCTTTGTCTCTTTCTTTTCCCTGTCTGACCCCCCTCCCTTCTTTACCAGTACTTCCTTGGGCTGCATCTTAATGCCCTAACATTCCTAACAATCCTGTACTCAGAGTCTGCCCTTACTCAGAGATATGTAAATGACGATCTGCTCTTTAGAATAAGCTGATCAGAATTTAGCAGGTAATTTTGGAACCCTCCCTTACTCCCCATTAATGGAATTTTGACCTGGTTTTAGGTAGACAATACAACATGGCACCCAAGAATCCACAACTTAAAATGTGTAATGGTCTAGCTCCTAGTTTTCTGTTCTAAAAGTCTCAGAAAAATGCTAACTCGAAAAATTTTAAATACTTTTTTGTTTTTCCATGTTTATATTTCATCACATGTCAAGTTTTGAGAAATTACAAATTTTACCCAAATTGGTCATAAGCCATAAAATTATAAACAGAAAGAGGCTAAATATTTTGAGACCTATAAAGTAATATATACATGACATTCTTTTTTTTTTTTTTTTTTTAATTTTTTTTTCAACGTTTATTTATTTTTGGGACAGAGAGAGACAGAGCATGAACGGGGGAGGGGCAGAGAGAGGGAGACACAGAATCGGAAACAGGCTCCAGGCTCTGAGCCGTCAGCCCAGAGCCAGACGCGGGGCTCAAACTCCCGGACCGCGAGAGATCGTGACCTGGCTGAAGTCGGACGCTTAACCGACTGCGCCATCCAGGCGCCCCTATACATGACATTCTTAAGGATTTAGTCTGTGAACAGATAACAAGCAAAAAGGAATATGTCCTATGATATGATAAAATTAAGTAAACTAAAAGATGTCAATTCTTCATTTCTCAGAAATTGGCTTTTGTCAGAAAATATGTCCTTTAGAATTAGAAATGAAAACTCATCTATATTAGAACCAAAATAGCAGATAGTAGCTTGGCTCTTAAAAGAAAGCAGGTGCACTTCTTCCTTAAAAAAAAAAAATGAGAAGGACAGAAAAAATAACAAATGATAAGCAATCAAAAGGAAAGCAACCAGGAATGTAATGTAATAGATAATTTAGAAAAGTGAATGCTAAAATGACAAACCAAAACTCAAATTTCACGAAGAGTAATAGTACTTAAAGTTTGGATAACAACCAATTTTTCTCTGTTTTCTTGAACAATTAAAGGGAACCTAAATAAAGTAAAATCAGTTTCAAATTCTTCATTTTCATGCCTGATGCTTTTCTTGACAGGCTGAAGCAAAGTGCACCTAAAAATGTCTATTGGTAACCTTTTGAAAGAACTCCAGTCTCTTACAAACTTTAAAGGTAACTTCTTCAGAAGACCTTTTCTTAACTGCTTTGCTGACATATTACTAACATACAGTTATGTAAGTTTAAGATGTACAATGTGATGATTTGGTCCATGTATATGTTGTGAAATGATTACTACAGTAAGGCTGAACACCTCCATCCCCTCACAAAATTACTATTTGTGTGTGGTGACAATGTTTACTCTCTTAACAGCTTTCAAGTATATAATACAGTACTCAATCATAGTCATTAGACTACGTACATTAGATCTCTGGAGCTTAATCTTAGAGGTGGAAATTTGTGCTCTTTGACAAATCTCTCTCCATTTTCCGCAGTTAATGGCAACCACCATTTTCTGTTTCTGAGTTCAGCTTTTTAATATTTCACATAGGAGTGAGAACATAAAGTATTTATTTCTCTGTCTCACTTATCTGACTAAGCATAATGTCTTCAAGTTCGATCCATGTCACAAAATTTCCTTTTTTTATGACTGCATAATGTGTGTGTGTGTGTGTGTGTGTGCGTGTGTGTGTGTGTGTGTGTATCTCCTATCTCTATGCATTCATTCCTGGATGGACACTTACTTGTTTCCATATTTTGTCCATTGTAAATAAAACTTCAATGAATGTGGGTGTATAAGTATCTCTTTGAGATAGATTTCATTACTTTCAGAAGACATTTTAAATATTAATTTTTACATAGCAATTATGTAAGCTGTAGAATTTCCTCTAAGTTCATATTTTCTTCTACCTAAAATGACATAGAAATTATGTTCTAAGGAAATTCTAGCTTTACATTTTTATGATCTGTTTGCATCATTTGGGTCAAATCATGGAAGATAACGTGGTATAGTACTTAGAAATGAGACCTCTGGAGCCAGACTTCTGATGCCTACTACTAAACTACTCTGTGCTTGTTTTTTGATCTGTAGTGTTGAGAGAAGTAATTACCATATAAGAAGTTGTGAGGATTAAATGAGCTGATTAATATAAAGTACTTCAGACATTACCCAGCATATGGTGAGTAGTCTATAATTATTGACTCTTGTAATATTAGTAATTATCCACTGGCAGAAATGGACTTTTTCAATACTATTTCTCAGTTTGAAACCTCATATGTTTTATCCAAAAATAATAGCTATTGTTTCTTCCAGTGTAGAACCTTAGTTATAATAGCTCTGCCAGGTAAATATAAATACGTACATTTTACTGATAAGGAAACAGATGCATAGAGCTTGCCTAAATGCTAAAATTCACACATCAAATACATATTGGAACCAAAATTTAAGCAAAGTTTGTGTGAGCTCATGTTCTTTCCTCGTACTGTTTTGAAGAATAGATGGGCCATTGTTAGATGGGAATCGGCCTTCCTGATGGATGATCTGTCATGTTTGAGTCTGAGGAACATAGGGGACAGGACTTTAGCTTCTCAGACCTTTCATTTTCAAGATATCATTTTGACCTGGAACTTTTAGGTGCAAAACAACCAATTTCTTTCCAGAACTACATGTATGTGATGTTGTGTTTTGTAATTCTTCTTAAGCAGGATGAAAGTATAGCTAATGGCTGTTAATGTGACTAATCACCCACTGCTTATTTAATCACCAGACCCTCACCAGTTTTATTCCACTTTCAGTATTTGCGTTGACCTTGCCAACATTTAATTGATGCCAATCCACATGAATGCTTAAACTTGAATCACCTAATTGCTAAAGATTTATTTCTCTCATTTAAAGGAAATCCAGAGCACCTTTATGTAAAGCATAAAAGCTCTTCCCAATTTCCCGCTGAGAGAGTAGTATGAAAGAGATGGTTCATTTAGGGGAAAATTCATTTAGAAACTTCAAGAAGATGAGAGGGCACTATGATTTAGAAGTAAGGAGAAGTAAAACGGAAATTCACAGGTTATTTTTATGCCTGCTATTTTATGTGTATCTACTTACAGTTTTTATTAAGGATGTTAGTAGAATTTTATCCAATGCTTTCTGGTAACTTGATGAATATACAGTTCTATTTTTCTTCTTTACTTGGTTGTATTTTTTTCTTTCTCAGCTTTATTAATTTGATGTTCGTTTTACTATTCAGTTATAACTTTTAATAAAATACAGCACTTCTACCATATTTTATATAATTTACTGTGAGCAGAAAGTTATGAGAGGATATCAAAATCCAATTCAGGTCATACAGCATTTCCTATCTGATTCACTAGACAGTGGAAACAATGTATTGGATAACAACTCTTCCAGATTAATGGATCATCTCATTTTTTGTCTTAAAGAGACATTGAAATTTATCACTTTTAGTCCCTTAATTTGGATTCATGCTAAACTTGGGAATGATGTGATAGAGTGGAATTACTTTAGCCATTGTTTCTCCATACTCCAGGAGAGGTTTAGGGTATTGAAATGTAATAGGTCTTATAGTTTAAACAAGAGACATGACAAATTGCTGGCCTATTATAGATTAAAAGCATTAATACATATAAATAATTTAGAACATTTCCTGTTCCAGAGTGAAATTATACAAATATAGCTGTGGGAAATTAATATAATATAGTTCACAAACAACATAAATGATCAACAAGGACAGGTTATTCCTAATATTTGGCTCCATACTTAGTCATATCCTCATGTGAATCCCGAGCACTTTTATTACTATAGAGTCTAGTTTCTCTCATTGTTACCTAATTAATTTTTGATCTTAAGTTATTTGATTTTGGAAAATATTCGCTGAAGCCTATTGACTCAAAGAAGATAGACAAATGCAACTATCTGAAAATATAAACAAACCTCAGAAAAACAACATTTGTGGGATACTCCATAATTAGGTCTTTTAATGTTAATATGAAAAATTTCAGTAATTCCAAATATTATTTATATCAAAAAGCAGTTGCATCTTCATTTACAGTAAAGATGTAAAGAGCTGTGTCCACTTTCATGCAGATAGTTCAAATATTCCTCAAAGAAACTTTTATGGCAGAGAGTTTGAAGCAGTGGAAATTGCAGACTTAATTGGATTCAGAATATAACAAGATATTTAATGTGATGATGGTGAAAATTGAGGGTCCATCAATTGAAAAAGAAATGCTATGTATATTGTCAGACTTGCTGAATGATTTCTAAATACTCCTCTTCCCTTCTGTCACTATCATTGGTCTACTCAATAGGAAAACAATGTGTGAGGAATTTTTTAAAGGAATTTTCCAACCTTAATCCAAATGAGGGGCACCCAGAGTTGAGGTCACCATGAACATAGTTTTACTTGAGGGTCTGGAGTTTGAGGTTCACATAGGCCAGTGTCCAACCCCTACCTCCAGAAAAAGATGATGGCTTTGTGTTTCATATTAAAGGAAGGAGGGAGGGTGGTCATGGCAACAGATCTACGTGATTGCCAGTGGTGGGGAAAGGTGTATATTTCCTTGGTCCAAGCCTAATTGTGGATTGGAACTGAGAGGTACTTGCAGGTGGATTGGCAGGGCCAGGTAACAGTGCAATGCAGAAATGTCCAGCTGAACTGCATACTGTGGATGTTGTGCATTACTCTGATCCCCTCTTTTGGACCAAGATATTTATTTCCTCCCACTGCTCAGAGTATTGCTTGCTAACAACCAGGAACTGCCATGGCCAAAGGGAGGAACATCACTTAAGGATAAGGCCTCCTTGTGGACAGCAGCTTGCATCCAATAACTGGCCAACATAGGGGCATAAAGACCTAGGCTTCTTACCTCTAATCAGAATATCTGAAGGGAATCCCAGGATCAAGAATTCCCTGTGAGACTGGCTAAAGTCTCAATTGAAGCTGCATTGGAGTTCACCTTTGCCTTTATTCTATTTTGCTGCTGTCACATCCTTATAGGTGCTGTTCCTGAAATCACATCCCTTCTTCTCCTCTTCCTATCTCTGCAATCACCTGCAAATTTCTGTCTCAGAATCTCAGGGAATCCAACCTATAGCAGATGCTACTGAGGATGGTTCTAGGAGCAAACTCTAAGAACTCTAAAATAAAATCAAATTTTGGAACTGAATTACATGTTGGCCGGCCCTGGGATGGAGTACTAATAGCCTTGGTCATATCATTGTTCAAACTTTCACGGGTCTTTGAGAAGTACTAAGGAAGCATTAATTATAATGACTGATTCTCTTCTTAAGCCCTCATAGCCAGTTGAATTCACCTTCTCTGTCACTGAAGAAGAAAGGTTTGTTCTCAAGAGTAAGTTTCTCGGTTTATATATCAGCACAGTGGAGAATAGTTTTACTGTGTTTTACTTAAATCAGGAGGATTAAATAAAAGTTTCTGTAAAGTAGAATGAATTCACAATCTGCCTCACCGTTATCACACAAAATGCTTCTGCTAGGCTGTCCACTTGGCTTATAGAATGCTGGAAAACTTTCTTATGTCACCCAAACAGGAAGTAAAATATTTCTTTCTGAAGAAACCACCTGTCCCAAGGGAAGAACCTATAAATACTCACATTTGGGAGACTTTAAGAAAACAGTCATCTTGAGGGGCACCTGGGTGGCTCAGTCGGTTGAGTGTCCGACTTCGGCTCAGGTCATGATCTCCCTGTCCGTGAGTTCAAGCCCCGCGTTGGGCTCTGTGCTGACAGCTCAGAGCCTGGAGTGTGTTCAGATTCTGTGTCTCCCTCTCTCTCTCTGCCCTTCCCCCACTCATGCTCTGTCTCTCTCTGTCAAAAATAAATAAACATTAAAAAAAAAAAAGAAAATAGCCATCTTGTGCTTCAGGTACACTATAGAAAATTCTACCAGTCCACAAGTCCATGCATGACACAAATTCTGAATCAGGGTTTGTAGAGCTTCATTCATATATGAACAAACAGGGGTGCCTTGTTGATTCAGTCAACTGGGCATATGACTCTTGATTTCAGCTCAGATCATGATCTGAGGGTCATAGGATTGAGTCCTGCATTGGGCTCCACCTGCTTTAAGATCTCCCTCTGCCCCTCCCCCACTTGAACTCTCTCCTTAAAATAATTTTCTCTTAAAAAAAAAACAAAAAAAAAAACAAATATGAACAAACACGTTAGTGTTACAGAACCTACAGAACCGGTCTGAATCACCTGATGTAAGAACACAACAACACTCGGAGATGCTGGAAGGCAAGAGGTTTATTTCATGTGGGGGGGCGGGGAATCAGAAGACATTACTCTCCAGAGATCTGAGTCCCAAGCATAAGCAGAGGGATCAATTTATAGTCTGTTACTTCCACATTCCACATTAGTAGGAATTTGGCACCTGCAGCTAGTGGGGTAGGAAGAAGAACCTGGAAGGGGAGTGGGGTCTTTGGTGGGGAACTGGAATTTCCCTATCAGTCCTGTCAGCCGTCTTATAACAAATTTTTCCCTATCCCTATCAAAGAGCTTTAATTTGGAGAATTCACCAAAATACCGCAAGAACAAAGTATCTTGGAGAAGTCCATGATGGTGCAGGAAGTAAAACAAACCATTTAATTAATATCCTCATAGAGTTAAGAGAAAGTAGTGCATCCATGACACAATAAGATGCTGAGGGAACAGGCAAACTCCCAATCAACTGTGAGGGTAGAATAAACTTTGTCTTCAAAAATATGCAACCTTTTATTGGGAAAGCTACTGCTCTTCCAAAACAAGGGAATATTGCAAGACAGAAGTAAAGATGGATATTGGAAACCAAATCTCAGAAGAAACAGAGAATGCCCAAAAAGTAAAGAGCTCTCCCAGGACTGTATCTGTGCTATAGATCTAGAGAACAAATTGGTTGTGATTAGAGCAGGATACAAGGTATTTTGCATACAAAGATATGAGAATTCCCAGAGGTATTTCTCAAAAGTAGTAAGCTGATCAATATCTTGGACCTTGTTTAGAGGCATGTTAGAGTTAAGCCACAGAATCTAAGGAGGAACAATAATAGATGCCACGAAATCTAACAAGATTTAGAACAAGGCCATTTATTAACCCAGGTAACAAACAAGAATTCCGCAAGTAAAATACAATTACAGTATACTCTGTGAGCCTTCAAGAAGCGATATTTGCATACTTAAAATTCTGGTTTCAATATTTGATATGCCTACAGTATACTGGGAGTGGGGACGAGGGTAGTATAGGCATATTAATGGTAATAGAATAAAATTTTGCTTTGCAGGAGGTCAGCAAATGTGTAAAATTTAAAAAAGAAAACAGCTTGCACCTTGTTAAAAACATAGAGGTAACTACTGGAAGAAACACCTACAATAGTTGCTTCGGGCTAAAGGTCTTGGAAAATGAGGATGGATGGGACGGAACTTATAGTTATCTTTATAAACTGATTAGTGCTTTTCAAGTTTCTAAATTATTTATAAGTATTCTTTGATAAAAGAGAAAGCCTATTTATTTGAAAAATGAAATTGTGCTTTAGAGCTATTGCAGATGGTACCCCAGGCTGATATGCCCTGGCTTTAATCAGATTATAGTAATGGAACTAAGCATTAAACATACTTAAAACATGGGATTCATTATAACAAAGACTTGTTTAACTTTGATAGCTATATGCTGGACATTGAAAATGCAAATGGAATTTAAAACCCAGCATGCTTCGTAAAGTTGTATCAAAACAAATTAAACATGTAATTAATTTGTAAGCATATGTAATGTTCGATTATAATATATGCATAATCTATATTAATATTTTAAATAATGTCAACTAAAATGCAGTGTAGAGATGTTATGTATAAGGGGATCATTAAATATTTACAAATCTAACAAAGTAATTGCACTTGTCTTAATGTGATGCATTTTGAACATAATCATTTTTACTTTTCATGAAATTAAGTTAGAATAACCTTTTTTTTTTCCCTGACAAAATAGGGGACTAAAATATAACTTGGAAATGGTATACTTCATTAAACCTTTAACATTGGTACATTTGTAGTGGAATTTAGTTAGTGTCTTGGTATAGTAACGGGTGCAGTCTACGAAGACTTTTAAGTACATGATTTTAGGTAACCTTTCATTCTAGTTAAAACACCATCTGTGAATTCTGAAGTCTTTGGCATCATATATTCATTGCAAATAATTCTTCTTTGCCCTAGGAGACCACATGCCCTGGTTTGCCCAAGACTTTCCCACTGCCCTCTTGTTTTCCTATCCTAATTAATAATATCATCTCCTTTAACTGACAACATAGTGCTGGTTCAGATGTCAAATTATATTGTCACTCTACTTCTCTGTGACTTAGGGAATTATCCAAAAGAATGGTCAAAAAAGAATTTTAGTCCTAAACTACCAAGTTAGATTTTTTTTTTTTTAGTATTGCTTATTTTGTTAAATCTAGTCCTGAGTGCAATTTTGTGCCCTTTCCTTTCTCCATGTGGTCAGTAAGACACTTAAATCAGGAAGAGTGTGACTCATACTCTGAAGGTGAATGAATCTGCCTCTCCATAAGAGACTTAATGTTTAGGACAACCTTGACCCGTAACATGAATCTCTTAGTGCTGTTGTCATTCTATGATGCATTTGCACTTGTGTCTAGAAGGCTGGTGTCCTCCACTGTAGACCGCTAGTGCCTATCCAAGTGCTTGAATATAGTTATTTCAAAGTGAAGCCAGACTATTAAAACATTTTAAAATCAACTGGATGAATTCTCTAATTTAACATAGAGTCAATGGTTTGAATACCTTCTCACTAACCTGGTAACCTTGTTTATTTCTTGTTCTCTACACATCTCTTCTAACTGATCTATAACTATATGTTCTTCAGGCCCTAGTTTAGGTAAGACTTCCTCTGGGAAGTGTTTTCTAGCTTCTCAAAACTCCTCTAGTGCTGTCACATGATACAGTGAATTCTTGTTTAGTTATCTATAACCCCTAATAACCTGTAAGTGTTACCATGGTCCATGGCTGTAGAGTCAAGCACAGATTTATTGAATGAATTGATTTATGTGACCACATCAGAATGTACAGTGTAATTTTGAACACTACAGAGAGAAGTCTTGCCTATTTGGTAAATTCACTTTGGATTGTTAGTACAACTTTTGATGTGGAAGGGAGAATAAGAGATCTTGGCAGGAACAATGGTCCATCTGTTAGTTGAGGCACTGATAGAGTGGTTCAAAGTAGTTTGGCAGAGTTGAGTCTCTAAATCAGCAGACATGTCCATTCTACAGGCGTCACTGTTTTTTATCCCTGTTCAAATCATGGAATATAGGAAGACTTTGGTATCCATATCTTTGTAGCTTTCCTTTGTTTATAAATCTAATTTTCCTTTGTTTATAAATTTTAAGTAATATTCGAAATAAGAAAAATACCTATTTCTTATGTGCAAAGAATGATTAAGACCTGATCCCAAAGGAAGTCACCTGCTCAGAATGGCTTAAAATCTCATTTTCCGGGGTGCCTGGGTGGCTCAGTCGGTTAGGCGTCCGACTTTGGCTCAGGTCACGATCCTGTGGTCCGTGAGTTCGAGCCCCGCGTCGGGCTCTGTGCTGCCTGCTCAGAGCCTGGAGCCTGTTTTGGATTCTTTATCTCCCTCTCTCTGACCCTCCCCCGTTCATGCTCTGTCTCTCTCTGTCTCAAAAATAAATAAACGTTAACAAAATTTAAAAAAAAAATCACATTTTCCTTTTGTCTCATGGTTTTCTTTACCACGCTTTCTGTGCCTTTGTGCATTGTGATCCTTTTACTTAGAATATCTTTACCCCTTTAGCTACCTGTCGTATTCCTATTTATCCTCCAAGACCCAGCTTAATTGTTTTTTTGAGTCTCCCTAAAATCCCTTTCAAGTTTGAGACTCTCTCTTTTGTTTATCTTTTATTCACATACTTTTTTTAAAAAAAATCATGAGTTCTTTTTTAAAAACTCATTTTTTTAGTTTGTTGGCTTCTATAACTCTATTGTGAACTTATTTAAGGCAGGAGAATGTCTTTTTCTTCTTCTCCATCTACAGAAATAGCTCAATAAAAATCCCCTTAATTTATGAATAGATTCAAATCCACGAGTGGGAATAATTAAAACATGTAGAACTATAGGAAACTGAAGAGACATCTCCTTGAATTCTATGTCTTTGACATATTAAAATCCTTGCTATGAGAAAATCTTCCTAAAAATATCGGTATCTAATTATTTCTATAATACAAAAGGTATTGGGGAGAATTGAGAATGAGAACAATGTATCAGTCTTCATTTGACTAAAGAATATGTAACGCTTTAATAGGAATTTTTAATATGGTGAACTTTTGAGGGAACTGGTAGCATAATAGTGACTGTTGCATGCAATAAATATAAAAATAAAAAATGAACTTGAATCTTGTCATATTTCAGCAAGATATTTCTTTTACTGAAACATGGAACTTCTATGTTGCATTTCAAGTACACATTTAAGTGTTACAGCAGAATAGAATTGTGACCCAAGAATTGGCCTCTGAAACTTACATGCCTCCTTCAAGAGGTTGCTTTGAAATATCAAAAGATAGCTCTTGTATAGAAGAAGAAATGCTTAAGTAGTTCAAATATTATTCAGAAGTCGTTTAGTGAGCAGAATTCAAGGCAAAAAAAATTACAAAGATGAACATGACCCTGTCTTTGCTTTCACTGAGCTCACGATCTAGTGAAGAAGAAAAGTAAATCAGAAAGTTATAATTCAGTGATCTAGGTGCTTGATAGAGAAAATGAGATGACTACCATGCTTTGGGGGATTACATTGGTGGCTTATTTCCACTCTTCCTTTGTCCCCATGCATGGTTGCAGAGGTTGTAACCTAATTTCTTATTTCATTACTACATCATACCTTCAATTCATGTTTTCAATTTATCACTTACTAGCTTTGTGATCTTGAGCAAGCTACTGAATCCTGAGTATTAGTTGCCTCATTTATTAAATAAGAAAATTTCTTTATCAAATAAGAATTATCTCTGTCTTGCAATGTTGTTATAACTGTTTAATGAAATATTTAAACACTTAGCATGGTCTCAGCATATAGCAATTATCAACAATTATTTTTTTCTGACACTCTTCACTATTTTATCACTGATGGGATTCAAGGGGAAGCATTAGGTTATTTATAGGTTTACAATGTGATTTGCATTGGAAAACATTCTATGATCACTTTTTCCATTTTGTTCAATCCATGCCATGATGCCGTGAGTGACTCCAAGGCAGGAATTGTGGTTCCATTCCTTTTTGTAGTCACAGAGCCTATACTATGTTCAATTTAAGTGCTCTGTAATTTGTTGGGGATTGGATAAACCTGAATCGTATTTATTTTTAACTAGGAATGAAAATTGAGCAAAGCTGTGAATGATATCATAATCTAAGCAGTATAAAACGCATATAGTTTTAATTTCTAATTCTCCCAATTATAGTTGACAGGCAATTACTACAGATAATTGCCATCATGTCTGTCAATGTCAGCACATGGTGGAGAGATATGCTCTGATTTGATTTAATCAACAGCAGGATGACTGATAGGCTCTGATTCTAGAAGTTTTCATGGGGTCCATTGATACGGAGAATATTCAATTTAATTTCCAGAAACTAGGTCAAGGAGAAGAAAAACACATTTCTGGTGGGTGAGTGCAACAAAAGAGACAATAATAATGGATTTATGATTAAAATCCAGCATTTCTTTAGAAACTCTAAATCACTTTTGAACCTTCTAGTTAAGGACCAGTCTGACCTGGTCAGTAGTAGTGGATTTTAGCTTTTCTTCTGTGTGCAACCAAAGTTCATAAAGTTGCTTGCATGTGCCTTAAAAATGTCTTTATAAGCTAGTGCTGCAGGTATTTAACAAATACAGTTTAAAATAGGGAAATGTTGTAGACATCCTGATTCACCAGAAATGGGTTAGGGAAAGCCAATCAAAATTTAACCCTCTTATCTTAAAAAAAGCTAATGCTATCCAGTAGAAAACCACTTTCTCTGAAAGAGTAACTTGAAATTTCTAAATCTTGGGCTTTTACCAAGATAAATATTAACAGACTGAAAAATATGCATATCTTCTTTGCTTCACAGAAGCCAACAAGAACATTTTAGAGCTTAATAATAAAAATGCTTATTTTTGTTGGTAGTATATACATAAAAGTTATTGAGTGCTTAGTCTATTCTAACTACCATGAAAATTGTTAGATATTTTATGTTAACATTTTCATGTTAATGAAGCAGATTAGCTCTTTTACCTTTTATAGAACTTCAAGGTTAAGTAAATTTTTCTAGCTTGTAAGTTATACAGCTGGAGGACTTGAATCCAGATGTTTGATATCATCATAGAGACCATGGGTGGGAAAGTCCATGCACCCCCAACCAGCAGTTAAAAATTTTAGTCTCATAAGTAAACTCAAATTCTTTTTCATTCATACACACACCCACCGCCCCCCCCCCCACACACAGAATAACTAAAGGAACTTAATAGAGGTTAAGACTAGTCTTACCAACTGATTTAACAGACCTTAATTCCAGCTGATTTGGTCAAAAGTTTAGATGGATATTTGGAAATTTTTGTCAGGGGTATAGAATTTAATGAAGAAGTTTGATAAAATTATGTAAGTGTAGAAGTTTTATATTTTTAAATTTAAAAACTTTAGGGGGGTGCCTGGGTTGCTTGAGGGTCCAACTCTTGGTTTTGGCTCAGGTCATGACGCCAGGGTCATGTGTTTGAGCCCCATATAAGGCTTTGTGCTGAGCATGGAGCTGCTTAAGATATTCATTCTCTCTTCCTCTGCCCCTCTCCCCCACTCGCGCTCTCTCTCTCTCTCTCTCAAATAAAATAAATGAGAGGTATATCATTTTCTATTAAATTAATGCAGAGTGTCTGTATTTCAGAATAGGACTCTTCTTAAGAGGCTCATATATTTAAAATCGTCGCAGTCTCCAAAGTCATCTCTCACAATGTGCATTTGGGTGAGTGAAAAGCCTACTACTTAGAGCTCAGTCAGTATAAGAGGCCCAATGTATAAATATAAATTTTAATAAGTCTATAATGGTGTTAATGCTCATTAAACAGCAGTTGGTAGATAACATTGAATTTCTATTCACATTCAATACAACTTGATTTCTTAGTTCTCAAATTTTACTGTGAATTAATTACATTTGTGATGTGTGATGTTTCTCCTGAGTTTGTATCAATAACATTTCAATTATCAATTCCTTCTGTGTACATGAAACAGAGCAAAATACTTTGTTTTTAATATTATGTGTAATGGTGGATGAAGTGTAACAGTGAATTTTTAATATCTGCCTTGACCAGTGATTGCTTTTCAATCTATCTTGAGGGTTTTCTCCAGTCCACATGTACCTTGGTGGTTCAAATTGACTGAAGTCAGGATGTTGAAAGGAGAAAAATGGAGAAGTATGCAGAAAAATGGAACACTTGATTTCATGGTCAATTTAGTCTCTTTTTGTGTTTTAACTTTATTTTTTTTTTTAATTTTTTTTTCAACGTTTATTTATTTTTGGGACAGAGAGAGACAGAGCATGAACAGGGGAGGGGCAGAGAGAGAGGGAGACACAGAATCGGAAACAGGCTCCAGGCTCTGAGCCATCAGCCCAGAGCCCGACGCGGGGCTCGAACTCACAGACCGCGAGATCGTGACCTGGCTGAAGTCGGACGCTTAACCGACTGCGCCACCCAGGCGCCCCGTAACTTTATTTTTAAAAAACGAATACTAAAAAAAATTTGGAAAAACACATAAGCAAAGATGAAAGGATATACATCACTGATAACTGACACAGAAATAATTGCTGATAACAGTGGTTTTTAAGTCCCATATCTCTTGTACTCCTATGTGCAGAACACTTAAAAAAGTCATAAATATAGACATTTAATGCTAATTGGTAAGAACATTATTCTCAGTGGAAACAAAAGTGGATCTTTTTGAACCAATAAGTGCTACTTACCAGATAATTTTAATTCCATTCACTTCTAAGAATATGGGAGTATTTCACTTTGTGTACCTTTGGTCAGCTAAAGTCATGTGTGAGAAAGTCTGAACAATGAGTTTTAATCAGAAGTGATGCATGCCCATGCTCTTATGGAGTCAGATCATTTATTTGTAAATGGAAACATTCCTTTCCCATCCTACGTGGTAAACAACAGCTTTCCAAATAAGCAGTCCATTGGTTTGAGTAAGAGCGAGCAACAGAGCCCCCTCCTGACCAGCAAAGGATCTATACCATGACCAAGAAAAAAACCTGTTATTTTAAGCCATTAGGATTTTGAGGTTTGTTATGATAACATAATTTAACATGTCATGACAAATACAACCCCAATTCTCATTTTTCCGCCAGATAACTTTATCCTCCTGAAGGAAGGACATCTGAGCCAAAGCTTACAGAGAATAATAGATATTTAGGTCAAAGCATGTGAATGTTATTAAAAATTATGTTTAAGGCAAATTTCTCAGTTGTAAAAATATGCTGTGTGAGTTAATAAATCAAAGTTTCAGTAAGAAATTTCTCCTTGTTTTATGAGGACTATAAATAGAGTGATCTTTGTAGCAATGAAAATCTAGGAAACCAAGGACTAAATGATAAAATAACAATGTCTTCTTAAACATGTCCCTAAGAGCAGGCAGAGTTGTTTTTATGAAGAAACACTTAAAAACAAAATTCATGAAAAAGACAGTGTTAATTACAAAAATCAGGAAGAAAAAGGGAGATAACTGCAAAACCTATAGAATTTGGATTAATACAAGAAGTTGTTATAACAATTTTTTGCCAATGAATTTAAATAGAAAATGCCAAAATATGTATAAAGCCTCCACATAAATGATCAAAGCTCACATAAGAATAAAATAAAATTGGAGTTTTCTAGTAATTATTTTAAAAATCCAAAATTAAAAAACCTCCCTAAGAATATGATTCAGGAGTCCTATTGAGAATTATACCAAACATTTAAGAAAGACATAATAACCGTACACAAAGCTTTCCTTCTGACATTAAGAATGAGACAAGAATGCTTGCTACACCTTTTTCTACTCAATAATGCACTGATAACCAGCACAATAAATAAAAGTGAAATAAAGGAATGATATATGAAACAGAAGAAATTAGTATTCAAAGAAGATATGAATTGGTAATAAATTAATCTATACATAACTTATTGTACATGCATTCTTTAACAAGATTAGTTACAAGGACAGCATGCAAAAAATTCATTGTATTTTGTCATGCTGGAAAATATTTAGAAAATGAAAACACTACCACAGTATCTTTAAGAATATCAATTTCCTACTACTTGGCAGAAAGTTGACCTATGTAAATTGAAGGCTGTTTATGAATTGGAACATTTACTAGTCTACATATGTTAATCTTCTGAATTTGAGCAATGGGTCTTCTGCATTCCCAATCAAAATGCTGTTAATATAGCAGAATTGGGTAAAGGAACTAAACAAAAAAATTGGGGTAGAATTAGAGTATGTGGGGTCAGTGAGTTCAAGGGACATGGAAAGTTACCAGGACCTTATGGAAACAGAAAAAATAATATTCTGCAGATGGTCTCCATTCTTACCACAAGGGTGGAACAAGAAACATTGTTGCAGTTTGATCTAACAGAGTAGAAAGTCCAAGTCCGTGACTTTGACTGTAGAATTAATGTTTGTAATAAATATAGAATGTGGAACATGTTAAAATGAAAGTCATTTGAGGTAAGTACAGATGTCCACTGATGTCTCCCTTGGATGAAGTTCTGGAGAAGTTCATGGTTAGAGTTTATGTAATAAAGAATGAAGTAATTAAAAGATTTTTAGTTAAAATAAAAGGATTAAATTGAGGCTAGGCTCTTGAGAGCTTATTGATCACCATATTGCAAACCTGTTTCATCATTTGTGAACTTTGGACCTAGATAATGTAGAAGAGAGATTAAATATTTACTTTGCCTTCTCTGTGCTGTCTGATACATTGTTTCGTGCAAGGAAATTTTAAATGGAGTAGATTTAAAATAAAGCCCAACATTTATCGTAGTTTTCTAAACTAACACAACTTAGTTTTTTTCTTTTGTGGATCATGCTTTTGTGTTGAATCCAAGAAAACTTTGGCAAGCCAAGGTCATAAAAATTTTCTCCTTAGTTAAAACATTTTTCAAGTTCTAATTTTTACATTTAGGCCTATGTTTCATTTTAAGTTACGTTTTGTATTTGGTACTAGGTATCAAAGTACTTTTTTTGCATATAGATATCTAATTTTTTAAACACCTTTTGTTGAAAAGAGCATTTTTCCACAGAATTTTCTTTGCTTTTTGGTAAAAAAAAAAAAATAGTTGGACTTACATTTGTGGGTTTATTTCTTCTGTTTCACTGATCTACTTACCTAATATGTTAATACCACTTTACCTCAATTACTGTAGATTCATAATATCTTGAGATTGGATAGTATTAGTTCCTCAACTTCTTTTCTTACAGCTGTTTGGTCATAGTAGGTCTTTTGTATTTCCAAATTAATTTAAGTGTCACTTAATCTTTTTTTTTTTTTTAAATAGTAAAAAAATTGCTTGCTGGTTTTATTTGTTTGTTTGTTTGCTTTTAGGATTGAGTTGACTCCGTAGATAAATTTAGGGACAATTCACATCTTCACAATATTAATTCATGAATGTGGTAGAACTCTCTATTTAAATATTTTAACGTTTATTTTTAACAATATTTTGTGGGTTCTGGTGTGCATATATTGCACATTTTACCAGACCTGTTCTTAAGTACTTCACATTTCTTAATGTTATTATACATGATGTTTTTCAAATTTCAATTTTCAATTATTTGTTGGTAGTGATAGAAATAAAATGGATTTTGGTACAGAATTACTTCACACCTTGTAAATGTGCTAATTAGCTTAATAGCTTATTTATAGGTTCCAGTGAATTTTCCATATATACAATCATGTTGTATCAGTAAATAAAGTTTACTTCTTTCTTTCCAACATGAGTATTTTTTTTCCTTTGCCTTGCCTGATTGCATTAACCAGATCTTCTAGTACAATGTTGATTAGAACTTGCCTCCTGATATTAGGAGGCAACATTAACTGTTAAACATTTCAATGATGACTGTATTTCATGTTGAGAAACTTGTGTTATTAGTTTGCTGAGAATTAAAAAAAAAATCTGGAATAGGTAGTGGATTTTGTCAAATGCCTTTTCTATTATGTGGTTTTTCTTTCAAAATTTGTTTATATGGCAAACTACATTGATTTTTCAATGTTAAACCATTCCTCAGATATACTGTATTTGGTCATTTGAATGAATTATTCTTTTTGTACATTGGTGAGTTTGATTTACTAAATGCTATTAAAATTTTTGCATCTATGGTTGTGATTGATATTACTCTCTAATTGTCTTTTCTTGCAATTATTTGGTCTAATTTGGGGACTAGCATTGTTAATGCTGGCCTCGCACAGTGAGTTGGGAAGTGTCTCTTTATTTTTGGGGGGAAGTTTTTGTAAAATTGGTAGTATTTCCTTCTTCAGTATTTGGTAGAATTCACCAGTGAAGTCATCTAAAGTTTTCTTTGTAGGGATGTTTTTAAGTGCAAATTTAATTTTTTAGCTGTATAGGATTATTCAGGTTATCTGTATCTTGTTTAAGCTCTGGTACTTTGAGGGAATTTTCCAACTTTATCTAAGTTGTCAAATTGATTGTCCTAAAGTTTTCATAATAATGTTTAACATCTGTAGAATATATAGTGATGTCACCTCTCATTCCTGATATTATGATTTTTGTTGCCTTATTTTTCCTTATGTTTATGGTTAGAAGTGTATAAATTTTATCAATCTTTACAAGCCAGCATTTGATTTCATTGATTTTCTGTATTTTTTTCCTGTTAAATTTTATCAGTTACTGCTCTTTCTTCAGACTTCATATTTAATTTGCTTTCCCTTTCCATGTTTTTTTTTTTAAATAGAAGCTTTTACCACTGATTTTTAGATCTTCTTTTCTAATAATATAAGTAGTTAATGCAATAGTTTTCCCTCTGAACATTGCTTTTGGAGCATCTGCCAACTTCTGTTAGCCTTTGAAAAAGTTAGGTCTCTTCAAAATATATTTTACTTTCTTCTACGATTCCTTTTTTGATGTGTGAGTCATTTAGAGTATGTTATTTAATTTCTAAATATTGGGGACATTTTCCAAATACCTTTCTTATTGATTTCTAGTTTAATTCTG